>NW_020954567.1:100178-137646 GCF_900497805.2 Vombatus ursinus | reverse complement strand
GAAGAAGAAGAAGAAGGAGGAGGAGGAGGAGGAGGAGGAGGAGGAGCGGGCTGTCTCCAGAGCAGAGAGAAGAAAGAAAACCTCAGGCCCCACAAAATGTTTACTTTGTTTTGGTTCATTTCCTGATGACCAGAATGAAGAAAGGGGCAAACATTAAAGGCAAGGTGCTGTCCTCTGACATGCTTTATGGGAAGGCCCCTAGCCCACCTCAGGTCCTCAGTTTGTCCATCTAGAATTATTTCTTGCTTCCAAAAGTAGCCATTTGGGAATACCTGGTCCAACACCTTCACACCTCTGGATGAAGACATCAGAGACAGGGTTTTGACTTTGCAGAACTGCAGCTTATATAGTAATTGCTCAATAAATGCTTTTTCTTTCCATAAGTCAATAAGCATTTTTAAGTGCCTACTATGTGCCAAGGACTGTACTGAGTGCTGAGAATACAAAGAAAGGCAAAAGACAATCCCTGCATTAAAGGAACTCACAACATTCCCACAAGTAGGTACAAACAAGCTATATTCAAGATTAATTAGAAACAATCAACAGAAGGAAAACACTAGGATTAAAGGATATCAGGAAAGGCTTCTTGTAGAAGGGAGGACTTTCTCTGGGACTTGAAGGAAGCTAGGCATGCCAGGAGGCTTTCTGGAAAGAGGAAGAGCATTCATTTAGTCGGGCTTAGACAGGTGCAGGGTACATTTTGCCCTGTATAGGGTGGGCTGTTCATTCCCCATCCAGTAAGAACCCAAGGACTAGGGCAAGGGATCAGACTGGGGTAACTTTGGAGTGTAGCAGAATTGCAGAAGTGAGGCTGGATTTCTTGGAGCTCCTGGGAGGAACAACAGCCCCAAACTGCTGAACTGGTGAGAAACAACTCACAGGGTTCAAGTGATGATAGTGAACTTGCCTGCACTGGGTGTTGGGCCTCACTCAGAGTTGATGCAGAGCAAAAAAGAGAGAAGTCCTGTCCCTATAAATGTAGCAGTCCAAGGGACAGGCCGTTGCTGTCCTTTGTCACATATTTTCAGCAAAATGTCTCAGTTTTAAGATTCAGCACATTCCCCAACTCATGGGTCTTACCCTTGCCTTACCATTTCTTGGACTTGCCCCTTTCTTGTTCTTTGTCTCATATCTACTCCAGATAAGACCTCCACCCCAAGGCACGTGGTGCTTGATTAGAATATCTCCCCTAACCTAAGTGTACTTTATGCCCTGATTAGCTTGTGCATAATATGACTGAAGAGCTTGCCCTTATCTGAGAGACCCCATTGGAGAATTCTGTAATGCTTGCCCCTTCATTAAAACTTGCCAGAATGCTTGCCTAGAATTAGGACTGTAATGGGGAAAGGCTGATTAGTTCAGAACTACCACTTTTCCTATCTCCTGTTTTTAGAACCTATAAAAAGCTGGTAAACCACCAGACATGGGTTTTTGAGCTACTAATCAAAGGAAGAGAAAAATCCCCCAAAGTGGCCACTAAACTACGGTACTAAGAGCAATTAGCCCTGTGGAAGGTATTGACACCTTCACCCCAGCCACCTACCTAAGGTAGTTGCTATGCTCTTAAGGACCCCAGTGTATTCAGGAATCTGGGGGCCAAAGCTTGGTTGAAATGTGTAACTTTGCCAATAAACAATTTTGGTCAACTGTATGGCAAGTAGATTCCTTTCTTGGCTCAGAATCCACACTTTGAGGTGAAAAAAAACCAACCCTATTGGACTGGTCCAAGGGACACAATTTGCTTTCTGCTGACAGGCCAGCAGTATGACTTCCAGAAGAATGGAGAAAAAGGAATCAGGCTTGTTTTATTTGTCTCTGGGGGAAAAAAAGTAGGAGGACTTCATGTTCAAGTGCCTCCTGTGGTACATACCAACTGATAGATCACAAATCACTTAATCTTTCATTGTCCCCACATCTGAGTGCTCACAGATTATAGATTGTAGACAGCTGCAAACTCCAGGAGCTTCCCCTACACCCATGAAATCACATGTACAGACCATAAAAACCCAACAGCAACCACAAACATTCAAATAAAATGTAAATGACAAATGTGTTGTAAATGAATAGAATTTATAAATAGATACATTGAGAGAAGACCATAAATTCCAAACTATTCACAATTTGTAAAAGAAATTTTTTTTACAAAATAATTTTATTGACTTCTTTCCTTCTGAATCCTTCTGATCTATTTTTTATCTCTTCATTTAAAAAACTGGTTCATTTTTAAAAAACATGAATGTAGTTTGTATAATTTTCTGACTCTGCTCTGTTTGCTTTGCATGATTTTATGTAAGCCTTTCCAAGTTTTTTTGTATTCTTTGGATTTTGTCATTTCTTATGGCACAATAACATTCCATTATATCCAGAGACCTCGAATTATTTAGCCATTCTCCAGTCACTGGATGTAGGTGTTGTTTCCAATTGAGGTAGGTTAAATCATTTAAGAGTCTTTGAGATAATTAATCTTGTTCAATGACCTTCTGATCATAAGTATCAGCCAAGGCATAAAACAGGGAAATAGATGCTTACCAAATGTCTTCACCTGTGTGCCTGGCCCACAGCAGGCACTAACTGAATGCTTCTTGGTGGATTGATTGAGAACAGATTTTTTAATAATCTGATTCTAATGACAAGGGTGTGTTGGGTCCACACTCTCATTTTTTCCTATTATGATTAAAGCTACCTAACACCAGTCACCCACTAAGACCTTTCTCAAATTCTCAGCAATGTAATGACCCAAGACAATTCCAAAGGATACATAATGATAAATGCTATTTACTTCCAGAGAAAGAACTAATGCAGTCTGAATACAGATCGAAAAATACTATTTTCACTCTATTTTTTTCACGGTTTTTTTTTCTTTTAGTCTTTTTTTTCTTTCACATGATGACTAATATGGAAATGTTTTCTGTCATTGTACATATATGATCTATATCAAATTGCTTACTTAAGTCTTAGGAAGAAGGGAGATGAAGGAGGGAGGGAGAAAAATTAGAACCCAAAATCTTTTAAAAATTAATGTTAAAATTTGTCTTTATATGTAGTCAGAAAAAAAATAAAGAACTATTTTAAAATAAGACCTATCTCAAGCCCATGATTGTCAATGAAACACCTTCCTTGACTACCCCAACCTTTAGTACTCTGATGCTTTTCTGTAACTTTTTTGGTATGTAGAATTTGCACTACTTGTAGGGAGAACTGGCAGGGAAGCAGGAGAGAAATATTTAGCATTATCCAACCTTTTTCCTTCAGGCTGGATATGGAGGGGGATGGTAGTGGGAGAGATCAGCATTTGATGGAACACAATTGGCATGGTGGGAGTTGAAGGGAGTTTTTCTCACTCAAAGTGGCAGCTCAGTTAGAATCCAAGGCCCTCAAAAGACAAATTTATCCTGTGCCTTGGGTCTTCTGTTGACTGACCATCTGGCTGTGACTTTGTGGTTTGAATCACACACACACACACACACACACACACACACACACATTGAGGTAGCCCCTGGGACTTTGTGCTAAAAAGAATTTTTCACAGGAATGGAAAGACAACAGAATTTCCTAGGAGACTAGCAGGTGCCAGGAGAAAAGAGAGGGAAGCCCAGATGAAGAGGTCCTGTAAATAGATGGCTGAACAGTGCACAGAATAGCCCTGTAGTAAAGCCCACCCACCCATAGCTTGCTACCATCCTTTGGACCAGACAGATGATGCCTGCAGCAATTCAGCAGTGGGAATGAGCCAGCAGCAACATCAGAGGCAGAGAAGATTCCGGCAGGGACACCATCCTGGAAACATCTCAAAGCATGAGTTTCTCTAGCTCTGTGTATCACTTGGCCATGAGGGTTCCCATGTACTCACCACATATATTTTCTGTGTGTGTCCCTTTTATAACCATAATGTATGATCTATGTGAGATCCCGATGTGTATATGGGTAGAGTTTCCTTGTCGTTTGTTTTGCTCTGCTGCTTAATTAAATGTCTTTTACTTTGAAATAATATGACTTCTGGCTAGTCTGGTAAAAGGAACATTGATGAGTGCTTGTGAACTGCTGATTCCAGCCCAAAGAATGACTTGAAACTGGGATAGCTTTCAGGGATCCCATAATGAGGGAAGGTTGGGTTATCTCCTTGTTTTACACTTATCTTTATCAGTAATGCCCAATAGTGTCAGTTATCTTTTTGTCTATCTTAGTCTTGTCTTGCCAATTATAATATAAACTCAGCATTGTATTGGAAAGAGAACCAAACCTGTGAGAGGGCCTGGGTTTGAATACTATGTTGCTTACTAGCTATGTGACCTTGGTCAAGTCACTTTACTTTTCTGGCTCTCAGTTTCTTCATATGAAAAATGAGAACACTGGATGTCTAATGTGTTCTAGGGTCTCTTGCCGTTCTAAATTTATGATTCTAGCATCTTAATTTGTATTTTCCCTACAGCGTCTACCTAGTATAATGCTGAGCACAAAGCCAACAGGCACTAGAGTACAATGGTTCAGCCAGGAGAAAACAGGTTTCAGGGGCCACTTAGCTATCCTGGGCCAATTCATTCTGCCTCTGCAGTCTCTCTCCCCAAGCCCTGAAAACTTACTTAGGGCCCTGGAGCTGGAGAAGCTCCAGCCACAACCACTTCCAGCCACTAGGTGGCAGACAACCTCCATCTCTCTATTGGCTATATAGCTATTCTCTGGACTTAACTCTCCAGCTCATGTATGCACTAGCAAGGAGGGTTCTTAGGGGAGGGCTAAGAGATGTCTCCTCCTCAGGGTTCTGGGGGTATTTCTGACAAAAACAATGGGTTTTTGTCTGAAGCTGTAAGCTCAAGCACGCACTCTGGTGTGTTCTCTCCAATATGCATTGGCAGTTACAGTTAGTTTCTCCCTGAGATCATTAATGGACCCAGTGATAAATGCCCCCATCATCAATATAACCAATTAACACCAATCAGGTTTTTTGTTTTGTTCTTGCTTTTTGGTGAGGCAATTGGGATTAAGTGACTTGCCCAGGGTCACACAGTTAGTGTCAAGTGTTTGAGGTCGAATTTGAACTCAGGTCCTCCTGACCAAACAGGTTTTATAAAAAGATATTTAATATGATGATTTAGGAAGAGCAGAAATACAAATCACTTCCCTCCAGGGATATACTCCCCATCTCTTCCATCTCAGTCCCTGCTAAGAGTAGATTCAAACTTAAAGCAATTGTGACAAAGCTTTCTCCCCACCCAGTTCATTTCTGAATGTGCCATGGCCATTGGATAAGTGACTCCTTGCTTACAGGGTACAGTGTCAGCTCTCAAGCCAATGCATTGTTAGGTTAGATCCCATAAATTGTTGGTACCTCACCTGGCCTGGCTGCCAGCAAACTGTAATACGAACCTTATGAAATATCGCAAAACAATGTACCAAAGGAAGGAATACAAATGGGAAGTTGCTCCATCCCAAACAGAGGCTTGCTGAGAAGGCCACATGCATACTGGTTTCCTGGTGGCTATGAGTGAGATAGGGCCTGAGGTCTTTACTCCAGCCAAAAGCTCACTGGAGTTCATCCTCCTCAGAACTAATCTGATTAAAAGGAAAAGAGCAGAAAGTCAAATCAGTAAAGTAAGTGAGCAAGGTGAAATCACAACAAAATCAGAAGAAATAAATAAGAATAGTCAGAGCATATTATGCAGTTATATGCTAACAAAACTAAGAACATAAAAAAGAGGAATACCTTCAAAACCGTAAAATACCTATCAGACACCCAAATAAAGATTTTAAGTAACCCAATTTCTTTTTTTCCCCACAGATTAATTTCATTCTGATTTATTCATCTCAGTCTGATTTACTTACCTAGTTTCAGAAACACTTATCTGAAATACTCCTTCAGGAGTATATAGTTTTAGCTATAAGTAAGGGGAGCAAATATAAGTAGAGAGCAAATTGTCTCTCTCTCTCTCTCTCCTCCCCCCACCGTGTTTGTCTCATCTCTCTTTTCTTCCCTCTCTCTTTCCATTTGTTCCTTCCTTCCTCCCTTTTCTCTTTGTCTAATCTTTACTTGAACGTGAATCTCTTCAACAACATTTCCAGCAAGTGTTTACTCTCTATTTTAATATCTCTAGTGTGTGTGTATATGGCCGGGGGAGAAGGGTGGTGGGGGTAGTGGTAATAAATGGACTCCTGACATAGACAATTCCACTTTTAGGTAGCACTCACTGTTAGGCAGGATTTTTGTTTTTTGTTTGTGTTTACATTGAGACAAAATCTGCCCCTGTGTAGCTTCCATTCTTTGCTTGGTTTTCTTCCTTTTAGATTAAGGAAAACAAGCCTGGTTCTTCTTGTGTATGATAATTCTTCAAATACTTGAAGACAGCTATCATGTCCCCCACTTCTCCAGATTAAGCATCTCCAGTTACTTCAACTAATTCTCATATGTAATGCGCTTGAGACCCCTCATCATCTTGATTGTCCAGCTCTCATCATTCTACAGTTTTTCAATGTCTTTCCTAAAATGTACAGTACCTAGAACTGAACATAATCCTTCTAATGTGATCTGCCCAAAGGGGAGTACAATAGTACTATAACTTCTCTAGTCCTAGACTCTCTCTTAATTTATTTTTAGTTTTCCACATTCACTTCCACAAGATTTTGAGTTCCAAATTTTCTCTCCATCTCTCTCCTCCCGCCTCCCCAAGATATGCATTCTGAATACCTCTTCTCCCAATCTGCCCTCCCTTTTATCACCCCTCCCCTCTCATCCCTTCCCCTTCTATTTTGCTGTAGGGCAAGATAGATTTTTATACCCCTTTGCCTATATATCTTATTTCCCAGTTTTTTACATTTTTAACATTCATTTTTAAAACTTTGAGTTCCAAATTTTCTCCCTTCCTCCCTCCTCACCCACCCTCATTGAGAAGGCAAGCAATTCAATATAGGTTATACTTGTGTAGTCATTCAAAACACTTCCATAATAGGCATGTTGTGAAAGTCTAACTGTATTTCCATCCATCCTATCCAGCCCCCCCCGTTTATTCTGTTCTCTCCTTTGACCCTGTCCCTCCTCAAAAGTGTTTGCTTCTGATTACCCCTACCCTCAATCTGCCTTCATTCTATCATTCCCCTTCCCCTTTATCCCTTTCTCCCCTATTTTCCTGTAGGGTAAGATAGATTTCCATACCCAATTGAGTGTGTATGTTATTCCCTCCTCAAGCCAAATCCGATGAGAGTAAGGTTCACTCATTCCCTCTCACCTCTTCCCTCTTCCCTTCCATTGTAAAAGCTTTTTCTTGCCTCTTTTATGTGAGATAATTTACCCCATTCTACCTCTCCCGTTCTCCTTCTCCCAGTACAATCCTCTCTCACCCCTTAATTTTATTTTTTAGATAACATCCCTTCATAGTCAACTCATCATCAGCACTCTGTCTCTCTCTCTCTCTCTCTCTACACACACACACACACACACACACACATATATTCCCTCCAACTACTCTAATACTGAGAAAGGTCTCATGAGCTACAAATATCATCTTCCCATGTAAGAATGTAAACAGTTCAACTTTAATAAGTCCCTTATTATTTCTCTTACCTGTTTACCTTTTCATGCTTCTCTTGAGTCTTGTATTTGATAGTCAAATTTCTATTCAGCTCTGGTCTTTTCACCAAGAGTGCTTGAAAGTCTTCTATTTCACTGAACATCCATTTTTCTCCCTGAAGGATTATCCTCAGTTCTGCTGAGTAGGTGATTCTTAGTTTTAATCCTAGCTCCATTGACCTCTGGAATACTGTATTCTAAGCCCTTAATGTAGAAGCTGCTAAATCTTGGGTTATCCTGACTGTGGCTCCATGATACTGGAATTGTTTCTTTCTGGTCACTTGCATTATTTTTTCCTTGACCTGAGAACTCTGGAATTTGGCTATAATATTCCTGGGAGTTTTTGTTTTGGAATCTCAGGAGGTGATTGGTGTATTCTTTCAATTTCTGTTTTACCCTCTGGTTCTAGAATATCAGGGAAGTTTTCCTTGATAATTTCTTGAAAGGTGATGTCTAGTCTCTTTTTTTATCATAGCTTTCAGGTAGTCCAATAATTTTTAAATTGTCTCTCCTGGATCTATTTTCCTGGTCAGTTGTTTTTTCAATGAGATATTTCACATTGACTTCTATTTTTTCATTCTTTTAGTTTTCTTTTATAATTTCTTGATTTCTCATAGAGTCATTAGCTTCCATTTGCTCCATTCTAATTTTTAAGGAATTATTTTCTTCAATGAGTTTTTGGACCTCTTTTTCCATTTGGCCAATTCTGCTTTTTAAGACATTCTTCTCCTCATTGGCTTTTTGTATCTCTTTTGCCATTTGGGTTAATCTATTTTTTTAAGGTGTTATTTTCTTCAATTTTTTTTGGGTCTCCTTTAGCAAGCTATTGACTCATTTTCATGATTTTCTTGCATCACTCTCATTTCTCTTCCCAATTTTTCCTCTACTTCTCTTACTTGCTTTTCAAAATCTTTTTTGAGCTCTTCCATGGCCTGAGACTAATTCATATTTTTGTTGGAGGCTTTGGATGTAGGAGCTTTGACTCTGTTGTCTTTTTTTGAAACTGGGACATTCTGCTGAAAATATGTGACTGTATGAAATACCTGGGAATATGCCTACTAAAACAAATCCAGGATCTATGTGAACAAAACTATAAAATCTTTGTACACAAACAACAACAGATTTAAATAAATGTAGAAATATTAATTATGCATGGGTAGGCAGGACCAATATAATAAAAATAATGATTTTTACCAAAATTTATCTACATATTCAATGCCATCTCAATTAAATTACTAAAAAATATTTTATGGAGCTAGAAAAAATAATAACAAAATTCATTTGAAAGAACAAAAGGTCAAGAATAACAAAGGAACTAATGGGAAAAAATGTAAAGGGAGGAAGTTAGCAGTACCAGATCTCAAACTATATTTTAAGGCAGTCATTATCAAAATTCTCTGGTACTGGCTAAGAAATAGAAAGGTAGATTAGTGGAACAGAGTAGACACACAATCTACAGCAGCAAATGAATATAGTTACTCAGTGTTTGACAAGTATAATAACTTCAGTTTTGGAGAGAAGAATTCATTATTTGGTAAAAAAAATTATAGGGAAAGCTGGAAAGCAATCTGGCAGAAACTGGACAGAGACCAATATCTTACACCATTAACCAAGATAAGGTCAAAATGGAGACATGACTTAGATATAAAGAGATGTTACAAGAAAGTTTCAAGAACATGGAACTTATTACCTATCAGACTTGTGAAGAGGTGAACAGATTATGAACAAACAAGAGATAGAGAGTGTTGTGAGGTGTAAATTGGATAATTTTGATTACATGCAATTAAAAAGTTTTTGTAAAAATAAAACAATTGTAGCCAAAGTCAGAAGGAAAGCAGAGAATGGGAGAGGGGAGTGTTTATAGACAGTTTCTCAAATAAAGGTCTCATATCTTAAATACATAAAGAACTTTGTCAGCTCTATAAGAATGTGAGTCATTCTCCAATTGATAAATGACCAAAGGATATGAACAAGTAGTTTTCCATTGAAGAAACCAAAACAATTTACAGTCATATGAAAAAATGCTCTCAATCATTGTTGATTAGAGAAATGCAAACTAAAATAACCTTAAGATATCATTTTACACCTATCAGATTGGCTAAAATGATAGAAGGGGAAAATGACAAATGTTGGAGGGCATGTGGAAAAATCTGGACCTTAATTAATTGTTGGTGGACCTATGAGCTGATCCAACCATTTTGGAGAGAGATTTGGAATTACGCCCAAAGATGTAATAAACTACCTATACCCTTCTACCCAGCAATACCACTATTAGGGGTGTTTCCCAAGACAATTAGGGAAAATAGAAAAGAACCTCCATGTTCTAAAATATTTATAGCAGCTCTTTTTGTGGTGGTAAAGAACTGGAAATTGTTAGGATGCCTGTCAATTGGAGAATGGCTAAACAAATTGTGGCATATGTTCATGATGGAATATTACTCTACTGTAAGAAATGATGAGCTCAATGATTTTAGAAAATCATACAGAGACCTCCACAAAAAAATGAAGAATGAAAAGAGCAGAACCAAGGGAACATTGTATAC
This sequence comes from Vombatus ursinus, assembly GCF_900497805.2. Taxonomy (NCBI): domain Eukaryota; kingdom Metazoa; phylum Chordata; class Mammalia; order Diprotodontia; family Vombatidae; genus Vombatus; species Vombatus ursinus. Next base: position 127,545 of record NW_020954567.1, on the reverse strand, counting down.
AGTAACAATAATATTGTTTAAGAAGAACTTTGAGAAACCAAGTCATTCTGACTATTATAAATACCCAATTAAATGCCAAGATCCTATGAAGGAAGATGTTATTTGAACCCCGAAAGGAATATTGCTGTGGTGTAGGAAGAGCTGGTTAATTTAGAAAAGCATGGAAATATGTTTTACTTACAAATGAAGATGCTATCCACCTTCAGAGAAACAGATGATAGGAGGAAATAAGCATAGTATGGTCTCACATATGTGTATGAGTGAATATGTGTATATTTGTGTATGTGTATAGATATCTATGTGTGTGTACATACACATATACATACACATATGTATACATTATATATATACACATCCATACTTAATTGTAGCCTTCTTGGGGTGGGGGGAAGAGGGAGGAGAAAAAGGTGCACAGCAGAAAACAAAAGAAAACCAACAAGGAAGCAAAGAAAAGCTGGGCAGCTTTGAAAACAATGTATTTATTATATAGGTTTTCTTGAAATGGAAATTTATTGCTTTATATTGAATCCTCTCTTATGGTCAGCTCTGTACATGTAAATCTTTTTTTACATTGTACTTAAGTGTAAAATTAAAAGCATTATAAAAATTTTTTAAATAAAATATATAAAAAAAGGAAAAATAGAAAATCAGAAATGTAATCGAAACTACAGAGTCACTCTGACTGTGAAACTAGGAAGGACCCTGGGAATACTAATAAGGGAGAGGAAGGAGAAAGTCCTTACTTATGTCCTCCAATCCAAATAACATAAAAGGCAGTAACTACAAGATAGTCCAGCTGAATGACTAGGCAGGCAACACTAGGCTGAAGCCACTGGAGCTAATGTTGTTGTTATTGTTCAGTTGTTTTTCAGTGATGTCTGGAATGGCAAAGTTGTCTCAGGAGGTAGCTGGTCTCTAGCCTTAGGTCCATCAGGTACCTCAACCTGGTTCTTGTGGAAACAAGCAGATTAGGGCCACTGTGGGAGAGATAGAGGTGGTCATGACTAGTGGGGATTCTGTTAAGTTGAGTGTCCTAATACTTCTTCCTCAGGATTGTCTGTGTGCTTTAAAGTGAATAAGACACTGAGTTCTCCACCTAGAGAAAACAAAGATGAAGAAGAATTGGGGAGTTGGGATATGTAGAGCAGAATAGCTGGAGCTTGAGAGAAACACAATAGATTCCACAAAAGGAAGAGAACAGAGAGCTAAGGCACCACACTTACTGCAATCCTTCCTATCTCATCAGGAATGTTGACTGTGAATGAAAAGAAAATTTGTCAAGCCCAAGCTGTTGTGGTTTGTCCTTCATTCTAGAAGAGAACCATGACATCAGTAAGATGCTGCCGTGACTTGTAAGTGAATTGGATTTGAGTGAGGGAGGATTTACAGAGTTACCAGCCTCACTTTCTTCTTTGAAGCCATCAGGGTCCAGTGGCCAGATATAAATCAGGATAACCTGCGATGTCCCAAGATGCATTGAGAGACCTTGGCCTTTATAAGCTAAGGTCTTTCAGAGTTCTCACTTTGACTGGGACAAAGCCCATTCAGTGACTAGGCAGGCCCAAGTATTGCTACATTGAAGGGTTTATAAAGTGCTAGAAACACTGATGCTGTGCATACGTAAGACAGAAGCTAAAAAGTACAACCCAATCTTCTACAATTAAAAAAAGACCCAAGCTTGCCCCATCCTAAGCCCATTTCTGTAAGCCAAGAGCAAGGTGGCTAGATTCCTTCCCAGCCAATCCTGCCTCTCAGCCTCACAACTGCTGGGTTTGCAAGACACCTCCACTTCAGAGCCCTGGCTCCTCACTCTTCTTAGCTGAACATCTTCATCTTCTACCAATGACATTATATTTGAACCCAGAAGATCTGGATTTGAATCCTGCTTCTACCACTTAGAATCTTCATATAGTGTACTGGAAAGAAGGCTTGATTAGGAGTCAAAGCAGTCAAATCGTGTGACTTTGAGCAAATCATTTAACTTCTATGGGCCTCAGTTTCTTTATCTGTAAAATGAGGGGGTTGAACTAAATGACCTCTGAGGTAATTTCTATCTTCAAATCTAGGATACTATGATATTATGATCTTGGGCAAATTGTATGATTCTTTCAAATCTCAGTTACTCCATCAATAAAATAGGGATAGTAATACTTATACTACTTAACTCACAGGGTTACTGGATTATATTATTACCTCCATTCCCCTCACTACTCAACTCACAGTGCTCCTGAGAGTCCCATACTAGCCCTAGATACCCTTACTCCCCTTTCTGAGAAGCACTCTCCTGAACTCCTGGTTATATAGGCTTTGCCATGTAATATTTTCACTTTTTCCCATCTCCAATGCTGCCCTAACTATGCTACAGAGCTGACCAAGAGAGCTGAGCTTCTGCCCTCCTTGCAGCTCTGTTAGGCTCCCACAAGCCTCCTTTTCTTCAACCTCCAGTACCCCTTGCAGTTCCAACTTGGGGAAGATGTATCTGTGTTCCATCATACACTGGGACAACTAGTGAGAGAGCCAGCTGTATTCACTTGCTTCTCTACAAGATTCTCTCCTTCTTCCTTGTGTTTAGGGGCTATTGGAGAGCTAACGCAGGGCCCATACAAAGTTAGTGGGACAATGGGAGAGTCATGAACCTCAGGACCAAGGACAGGGAAAAGGCTTTGATTAAAGGAGAAATTAGACACCCCCTTAAAGCTGCCACACACCACTCAATGAGATACTTTCTGAGACAGCGGGAAGCAAACAAGTACAGAGACCTTGGGATTTCTGTACTGCAAATCTTAGGCCAGGAGAGGTGGTGAACCACATGGGGAAGCATCAATCGTCATCTCATGTGGATAAATGCCTGTGTCCTAGACCCGACAGTGGCTGAGCCACTACCACATCCCACCCCACTTTCACCCCTCCCCCACCCCACTGCCAGGAGAGATTAAAGCTCCCACTTTCCCTGAGAGTTTGGCTCTAAATCACTGAAGCCCCTCCATATACACCGAGGCCAGGGAGGGGTAGTTTGTTTGCTATCTAGTATATTTCTCTAAATTTAGAATATGTAATGAATTGGTCCCAACTGTGTGACTGTTGGCCAGGGAACCCTGCATTCCACTGCTAAAGAGGGAGCAGAAATAAGAGGGAGTTCAGTGGGAGGAGGGTCAGTGAAAAAGATGGAAGTGGAGAAGATTCTGAGGTAGAAGGCCAATGCTTACTTCCTCTTTTAGAAGGTGTGTTTACATGTCCTCTAGTATAGACTGTGCTTGGATTGGTGGGACAGGTTTGTGCTGCTATTTTCTGAATCTGTGATGCTTGGAGTCCAATCCTGCCACCCCCTGCCTGCCATGCGGGCACCATGGTTGTCCCAGCCTGTCACCACCTCCAGCTCTGTGCTGCTGTGGGTAGCACTGTTGTGTCTAGGTAAGTCTGAGCTTACTGGAGCAGAAAATGGGGGGACAAAGATAAAGGGTCAATTCTAGCTCAGGCATCATTTGGGGGCCTAACTCGGGAGGAAAGAATGAGTGGAGAAGATGGAAAGAAGGTGGGGTGGGAGTGTTAAGGGGCTAAACATAACAAGTTCCTTAATTGGTGAAGATTTAATTTGTGGGGAAGCATACTAAGACTCTCCCCCCCCCCTTTTCCCATTACCTGTTGCCTCTTTAGGCTACATAGTACAAAATCATATTTTGATAGTACTTTATTCTGAAGTCCTTGGTTCCACTAGAATGAGGAATTATTATCAGTATTTCTTTATCATTTCTGAAACTAAGTCCTGCACTGAAATTTATGCATCTATGTTTTGTCTTATTGTGGAATTGTGTTTTTAGGGGAAAATATTTTAAATTGTAAGTGAAAATGGTCTGTGTCAGGGAGAGATGTTCAGAGGAGGGACAGATTTTTGTCTCTTTTGATTTTCTCTTTCTCCAAGCAAGGAAGGGAAAGGAACACACATTTAATAAGTACCTACTATGTGCCAGGCACTGTGCTAAGCATTTTACAAATGTTACATGATTTGATCTTCACAACAACTTTTGTGGTAGGTGTCATTTGAGTTAAAGAAACTGAGGCAGAAGCTAAGTGACTTGCCCAGGGACATAGAGCTATTAAGTTTCTGAGGTTCAATATGAGCTTGTCTTCTTGACTCCAGGCCCTGCACTTTGTGTACTATGGCATTACCTAATTGCCTCTGAGGAGAGCTGCTTAGACTTAAAATAGTTTAACTAATTAAAAAATTGTCTCTGAACTACTTGTGTACAAGGCGCAATACGCTGAGTTCTTCCACACTGCAAGGAAGGAGATGGTGCGATAATGCAAGAGAGTTAAGGCAATGCTTTCTACACTGAGGTAGTAGCTGATAACTCTGAATGAGTTCAGTTCTTACGTAGCATCAGTCCCATTCATTTTATTTGAAGTCCAAAATCACTGCCAGCTGAGTCTTCCCTATGGGTTGGGATCTTGAAGGTCTCTCTCAAAGAAGTTTTTTGTTACTTGCTCCTGGCTGCAACACCTGGACTGGATTCTGATGCCTGAATTGGTGAAACTCAAATTCTTAACCCAGATTGGAGATTTTTCCCTCTGAACCTAGAATGGAAAAGGAGAAATACACAGCCCAAGGACATTCCATTTCTCTGGGTGACAAATTTTTAACTTGATCTCACTATATGCCAGAAGGAAAGGAGTCATCTTGCTCTCCCCAGTTACAAATGTAGCAGAGACAGTGAGAGCTGACTCAGGCCTTTTGAAAAGGCTGATGGTCCTGGCTGTTCACTCACTTCTCCCAAACATGTGGCAGGCAATCTGGAACCAGTTAAAGCATTTCTATCCATGCTCTCATATGCATATATACATATACATATACATATATGTACATATATATGGATGTGTCCATGCATACAGATATGCACAGACATACATATTTGGTTTTGCTAATTTCATTCTGCATCAGTTCATATATTGAAATGTATTCTTAATGCTTCTCTGAATTAATCATATTCATTATTTTTGTGGCAAAATCAATCTAGTTTAGTATCCCTTATTTTGGGCCTCTATTTTGTTTCCAGGTCTTGGCTTTCACAGACAGTCTTGCTATGAGTATTTTGGTATAGATAGGACCTTTCTTTCTGTTTTTAACCTCTTTGAAAAATTTGTCTTGGAGTTTCCTGTTCAGTTCTAAGGTTAAGTTCATTTCCTCCTGTTTTCTCCAACATCTTGCTCCTTTCAATTATTTCGTCTACCCCAAACATTTTTAATTCCTTCCCTTTTACTCGCTCCTCTTTTGCTTTCAAGCACATATGGCTTTTACTCATCTTGAAACAAAAATTTATGCCAAACTCAACTTGAACCTCTAGCTTCTCACCTAAAGGCAACTATGTGGTATAGTAGACAGAGTGGGTTTGGAGTGAAGAGGAACTGAGTTCAAATTTGACTTCAGAGCTCAAATTTGATCATAAGAAAATCAATAAACCTTTGTCTGTCTCATTTCATTCATTTGTAAAGTGGGTATAATAATACTTCCTACCTCTCCAGGATTGTTGTGAGAATCAAATGAGATCTTGGTAAAACACTTAGCATGGTGCTTGATACATAGTAGCCACTTAATAAATGCTTATTCTCTTCTTTTCTTTCTTTCCTATTTACTGGTGAACCTCTAAAAGGAGTAGGGTAAATCCACTGACTCTACTTCTTCCTCACCCATATTCCTTAACATCCTAAAATCTGGTTGCAATCTTCACTACCTTATGGAAATTGTAACATCATTAACCTGTAGGATTGGGGTAATGTCTCATTTTTGTATCTCCAACAGTGATCATTATAGTGCCATAAACACAGGGAATGTGAAAAAGTATTTGTTGAATGAATGGATTGAAAGGGGATGATGAGAGTCTCCTTTGAAAGGAGATGGTATTGGGGTTGAAATCAAACCAGGAACATGGCAGTCTACTGGAGTAGGACCAGGGAGTACAACTAAGTTGAAAATCATCTTGAGTATGTGCTTTTTCCCCTTTAATTTATTTAATTTATTTTCTAGCTGTTTGATTTGGCTTTTTAAAAACATTTTATTAATGTATTTCATTTTAACATGGTAGTCATTTTCCTCCCTTGTGATGAAGAAAAGCAATCAAATAAAAATATCTCTTAGGAAAACTTATCTGCTATGCATACAATATTCTGGCCTTGTAGTCTTCTCCAGAGTCGGGGAGGAGGTATGCACACACTCTTTTTCTGATGGAGGAGGTAGCCTCTTCTCTGAGTCTTAGAATACTTGCATGAACCCTTGGCCCAGTCTCTTATTCAACTTTTCTGCTTTAACTTTCACAATTATTTTATTATATTTCATCTCTTTCCAAATCCCAATATCAACAACTCTCCAAGATGCAGACAAAATGTTCAATTGTTACTGTCCTAGAAATTTATTTGGTTATTTAGGAAAATACTAAAATCATTTCATACATCTACAGAGTCCTTCTCTGTCTAGGGGTGGGTCAATAACTGTGTAGCCCTGAGCTCCTAGGAACTCAGCCATGACAAGGGTGCTAGGTGAGACTGATTATGTTGCCTAGAGCTCACAGACATCTCTACCTTCTGAAGACAAAGAGACACTGGAGGCTAGGGATAAGGAAGAGTCCTCACCCCAAGCTGGACAGGAGTCCCCCTCTGCTGCCCTCAGGAATGGACTAAGAAGAATGAGGACTAGGATATGAATACATAGACAGAGATGAATGGGGCGCTGCCATGCCAAGACCTCAGTCATTCCACAGGCTGATGAGTCAGTCATCCTCAGGTTTCTAATGTTATCCAGATACAGGGCACTTTGTGTTCTTCTTTGAGCTATTGACCTCTCTCTTAAGTGTGAAGTACAGACCAGTGTCCACTGCAAACAGAAGTCCCATCACAATGTAGAAAGGGACATAGTACCGGAATTTAAAAGATGAGGAAGTAGATGGTCTTGGATCTACATTTGTACAAAAGTAAGAGGAAGGAGGAAGAATCATTAGAATCCTGGTGAATCAACAAATCAAGTAAACAAATACCCATCAAGCTCTTACTTCCTAAAGGAGAAAGAAAGAAAAGGAAATCATTTGTCCTTGGGTCTAGGGTTTGGGATGGATACTGTGAGCAGAAGGAAGACTGCTTGGATCCCTAAGGTGGCCTGGTGCTAAGAGTCTCAGCCAAGAGGTAATATGAGGGTCTCTCCCAGCCCAGAGAGAAATAGAGAGAGAGAGAGAGAGAGAACAGTAAGAGTGAGGTGTTACATCTATACCATACCCATGCTACACTTAAATTTTGTAATATTTGACATCAGTATTATTTTTGATTATTATTTATTAAATACTATTATTATTACTATAATTTCTGAATCAAGTTTCTTAATGTTCTAGCTCCATGTGATATTTTCTTCTTTACCCTATATAATGGAAAGAATTCCTGCCTGGGCCTACAGACTCAAAAGATGAACTCTGATTTGTCTTTCTAGGGATTCAGGAATTCAGGATTTTATCAGAAGTGCCAGACACACCTGGTCATTTACCCTTGGGAATTAGGGGTAAGTTGTAAGCACTCATACTAAAGTTGTTGTGCTGATCCAAATGATTGGGAGCATGGTTGAATCAGGGAACATTGGACCTCAGGATTCTAAAAGACAGAGTAGATTGCATGGGAAGGAGAAGTTATTCTTTTCAATGGAGGAATCCAGAGTTGGGGAGTGAGGGGAGAGGTATAACTTCTGTTCCTTTGCAGTCACATCTGAATGAATGATGATGCCCCACCTCCTGAGAACTCCTTTGTTGAACTTCAGTACAAATAAAATAGATAGCCAGGCTAGATAGATACTTTCAGCCTTTGTGCTGGTAGCAAGGAAAGCAGTTCACAGTGATTTAATACCCTAAAACTATCATTAGCCCTCTCCATATCCATCCTCCAAAGTCCCCTTCACTCAAAGTCCAACATCCTTCACTCTTGCTTGGTTGGGTATATCTCATATTGGACAGTAATTTTCACCACTTTTGACTTTTCCTTCTTATTTTGTATGGTCGCTGAACAGAATTCATTGTAGTTCATGTACAGTCATTATAGTTCACTTGATTGATGGAAAAGTTGGAATCATGTTGAAAAAACTTCCTTCCTTTCCATTTTGATAGAATGTGACTTTAGAGATTCCTTTGTTTTTCCCAGCCATGGCACCTCAACACCATGGGCTCCCCTTCCATTTAAACTAATTTGAAGGACTGGAGTAGCAGCCAGTCTGAAAAGATAAACAAAAGACCAAGAATCCAGGAGGTCTCAATTCAAAGTAGAGTCTGAAGTCACTGTAGACTGGGATGGGGAGAGAAGGTAAGCTTCCAGGACAAAGAAAAATGCCAGATGGTCAAATGCCATCAGTCAATAGCATTGCCTGGGTGCTGTAGGAGGCTATCAAAACAACCTCCTTGCCCTTGGAGACCTCCCAATTTCATAGGATCATGGTATAGACCCTATACCATGGGTATGTGAAAAAGTCATAGGATACCCAAAAAATATAGAAATAGAAATAAATGTAGGATGTTATTTATCTCTTGACAGAGAGGAGATGGGTTCAAGGTGCAGAATGAAACATGCATTTTCAAACATGGCAAATGTGTGGATTTATTTTGCTTGACTGCGTATCTTTCTTACAAGGATTGTTTTTCTTTTTTCTGTTTGTCATGGTGGGATTTGGGGAGAAAAGAGAGATATCGGTAGTGTTGCCAAAAAAAAGAAGAAAACCAAGGAAAATGATTATTGGACCATTTCTAATGCACAGAAGAGAACAGAATAAAGTTCAGAAGGAAACACAAAGAAATAGGATGGCTTTTAAAATAACACATTGGATTTCTTACATACTTTAAAAAAAAAAGCAAACTGGGGGCAGCTAGGTGGTACAGTGGATAGAACACTGGCCCTGGATTCAGGAGGACCTGAGTTCAAATCCAGCCTCAGACATATAACATTTACTAGCTGTGTGACCCTGGGCAAGTCACTTAACCCCATTGCCCAGCCCCCCCCCCAAAAAAGGCAAACTGTATATAACATAGATATATGCTTTCACATTTAATCTTTTTTATGTTCTATTTTGTATATGAAAATGATTATTTTGGGAGCATTAAGATTAGAATTTTAAAAATAAAAGAAAGAAATGAATTCATGAAAACAAAACATAAAATTCATCTGTACATTCTGGGGAACAAAACCCAGGATCTTTGAGTCAAATTAAATTTTAAAATTCAATTTAATAGGCATTAGTTAAGCACTTTCCCTGTGTCAGGCACTGGGGATACAAATGTATAAATGAAACCATACCTGCCCTCGAGGAGCTTACATTCTACTGGGGGAAAACAACCTGTATATAGATAAGAAAATACAAAATATATACAAAGTAATTGGGGTGAGGGGAGCAGCAACAATTAGGGCAATCAGAAAAGTCCTGTTACAGGAGGTAACATTTAAGGCCAATCTTGAAGAGAGGGAAGATTCCAAGAGGCCAAGGTAAGAAGAAGAATATTTCAGGCATGGGGGAAATCTGGTCCAAAAACATGGAGGTGAGAGCTGACTGTCATGTATAGGGAATGGCAAATAAGCCACTTTGGTAGAATATAGAGTCTATGAGGAGGAGTAATATCAAATCAGTTTAGAAAGTTTGAAGTCAGATATGAAGGGCTTTAAATGTCAAGCAGGAAAGTTTCTATTTTACCCTTATTTTTATAGGTTATCAGGGAACCACTGAAGCTCCTTGAGCTGTGAACTGACATGGTCAGACCTGTGCTTTCAGGAACATCAGTTTGGCCTCTGTGTACAAGGTGAATTGGAGAGAGGAGAAAGTAGAGGCTTGGATACCAATTAGGAGGCTATTGCAATAATATAATAGGCAAGGAGTTAGGAGCCCCTGGACTAGGATGGTACAGTCATGTGAGGGGAGAAGGGACAAATGTGGAGTTAGAATCAGTAAGACTAGAGAACTGGTTGGATTTAGGAGGTGAGAGAGGAGAGTGAAAAGTCCAGGATGATTCCTACATTGCAAATCCAAGTGAGGCCCTTGAGAGAAGTAGGGAAATTAGGAGGAGGGATGAGTTTAGGGGGCAAAATGAGTGAATTCAGTAGAGTTTGAGATGCTTATGATACATCCAGGTAGAAATGTCTAACAGGTAGCTGGAGATGTGGAACCTAGACCTTAGCAGAGAGTTGAGGGTACAATATGTAGATTTAGGAGACATCTGCATAGAAAGTAGCTGATGAGATCATGGAGATAGAGAGTGCTGAAAGAAAAGAGAAGAGGGCACAGAACAGAACCCTTAGATGTACCCAAAAATCAGGGACTCAACATGGATACTGAGAAAGATCGGTTAGCAAGGAGGAAGATGATCAAGAAGGAAGAGTGTTACAATAACCCAGAGGGGAGAAAGTACCCTGATGGAAGGGGGGAACAATACTATGCAGTGCTACACAGGGGTCAAGAAGGATGAGGACTTAGAAAAAGCCATTGGATTGAGCAACAAAGAGATCTTAGTTCTAATAGGAACCTGAGAAGCCATCTAATTCAATCCTCCCATTTTGCAAATGAGAAAATGGAGGCCCAGAGAGGGTTAAATCACTTGCCCAAGGCAATAGAGATTGTCAACTTCCATGGAAGTATGAGCTCAGCTTTTCTGACTCTGAAGCCAGGGTTCATCACACAGTATCATGCTAGCTCAATGCATGGTACCATGTTAGATCAGTGGTAACTTTGTTGGTCCTTCGTTTTATTTTTGTGAGGCAATTGGGATTAAGTGACAGCTAGCAAGTGTCAAGTGTCTGGTCTGAGACTGGATTTGAACTCAGGTCCTCCTGACTCCAGGGCCAGGGCTCTATCCACTGTGCCATCTAGCTTCCCTGATCAGTAACTTTAGAAAGAACAGTTTCAGTTAAATGATGGGACAGAAGTGAAACCGCAAATGTTTGAGAAGCAAATGTGACATGAGAAAGTGTGGACAAATGTAAATAGCTTTGTCTTTGAAAAACAAAAAAAGATTTTATTAGTCTCTTTTGTTTTTAGCTTTGCCACGTTTTCTGCCTGTATCCCTTTCACCATACCTGCAAAGCATCCTTTATAGAATGAACAGAACTTTCGTTCAAAAAAAGAAGAGAAAAAATTCTGTAAAAGCAACTAATACATCAAAGACATCTCCCATTATATGCAGTGTTTCACAACCAAGGATCTTCCCACCTCTGCAAAGAAGTGTAGGGAGATGGTTAACATTTTTTCTAGAATTTTGGCCATGAAAGAGAAGAGAGATGTAGAGTAGCTTGTTAAGGATGTTAGAGTTAAGGGAATTTTTAAGGTTGGGGAGACTTCAGCAGAAAGGCAGCTAATGGGTAAGAAAATATTAAAAAAAAATTAGGGAGAGAAAGAAAAGGGATGGTCAAAGGGACAAGTCCCCATAAGAGACAGGACGTGATGGGGTTAAGGGCACAGACTGGTTGGTCTTGGGACCACCTCGAGTGTTCTCTCCATTGAACTGCATTGTCACCTACATAGATATTTTAATTAAAGTCTTGAGAATGAGTAAGTTACCATTCATTGGGAATGAGAGAAGAGAAGAAAGAAAAAAAATCCTAGGGAATCATCTACATTTAGCGATTGGAAAGAGGAAGAGGGACAAAAGAAAGAGGCAGAGACAAAATGACCTGAGAAGCAGGAGCAGAACCATAATCATGGCATCTTATGGAAATTAAAATTAGGGAACGTTTCAAGCAAGATAAGGGCTGGTGAACAGTGCCAAATGTTGCAGAGAAATTAAGAAGGAAGAGGACCCAGAAAAGGTGACTGGATTTAACTCATGAGAGTTACTGGAGAACTTGAAGAAAGCAATTTCACTGGATTGTTATGGGCAGAAGTCAGATTGGAGAGGGGTTGAGGTATGAGCGTGCTATGTACCAAGAGGAAAAGAAGATACAGGGAGTATAGAAGTTTTCTGAGAAGTTTGGTGTTGAAAGGAAAGTGATAGAATTGCAGCTTAAGTGAGTAGCAGACTCTAGGGAACAATATTTTGAGGCAGGCAGGACTAGCTTGTTTGTAGGCTGGGAGAAAGATCTGATAGAAAGAGACATGAAAGATACAAGAGAAATGATGAGTGAACAATCTCTCAAGGGGAAGCGATTAAGAGCACAGGTGATGGGGTTAATTCTGGAAAGGAGGTGTTAGATGATTTTCTCTGAGTCAGGTAAGAAGGACGGTTTGAATGATGAGGGAGATAGGAGGGAAGCTCAGGTATCTCCAGTCTGATGGCCTGAATCTAATTTTTTTTTAAAGTCAGCAAGGCAGGGTCATTTGTTCCATCAATTGGCAGGCCTTCATTGAATGCCTGCAATGGGTCAGGCACTGTATTAGGCACAGGGCATATACAAGGTAAAAATGAAAGACTCACCTTTAAAGGGCTTATTGTCTATAGAGGAGAAATTTTGCACATCTAAATAAGTATATGGAAGGTATGCTACGCCTTTTGGATTTGGATAATTTTATTTGCGGAAAGGAGGAGAAATCAGACTCAAAGAAATGTACTTAATGAAGACAAAAATGGCCACAGTGTGTCATTTTCCAACACCTTGTTTACATATGACTACTTTGAGGCTAAGTAGGAAACCTGCACAACTTAATTTTTCTTGTGACTAAGGTTGGGGGATGGGGTGCTCATATACATATTATATAGAAATAAAATTATTGTTTTACTTATTATAATATATCATTATTATCATATTATATTATAATTATATAGAAAGTAAATTATTTTTATTCAGATGAGAACACTAATATCTAAGGTGAGGATGGGGAAATCAGGAAAGTTTATTTGTGGAATTTTTTTCAACTCTTTTCATCAGCATGTAAGTAGGAGTGGAGTCCAGGTGTGGTGAGAGTAATTCAGGGTTAAAGCTTGACAGTGAATGGGCTGGTTAACTGCAGGGCCCTGCACTCATCTTGGAAGACTTCTAGCCTCACAGGATTACATATAGGATGTGGGGTTCTAGGAGTACTTTATAAGCTATGTATCTGGATAATCTTCTCCCCCTACTTAGGGGGTTCCTTTGATATTCTGAGGTAAGCTCTTTAAGAATCATTGAAAAGCAATCTTCTTAAAGCTTATCAAGTGGGACCTGTGGTCTCCAAAGGTGGTGAGCATAGAGAAATTGGACCTGTGGCCAGGACTCCTAAAACCCCCACCCATGTGACCTGATCACCACGTAGTGGCATGGCCATGACTCTCCATGGCTCGTTGCCTCAACTGGAATTACTGAGATAGGTGGTATGGCATAGTGTATAGAGTGTTAGGTTTGGAATGAGGAAGACACATTCAGGTCCTGATGCTGTGTTATCATGCAGATGTCACATATCTCTGAGCCTCAATTTGTTACTTCTAAAATAATAATAACAGTAGCAATAATGCCTATGGGGCTTTTTGTGGAGATCAAATGAAACATGCATGACAAATACTTCATAAACCTAAAAATGCTACATAATGTCAATTATTCCTATTGTCTTTTTCTAGCATTTCCTTGTCCACCCCATAAGAATTACACAATCTTGGCCTTAGGTGTCTATTTCTTCCCCTCAAATGCTTTGGTCAAGTCTCCTTACCTTGGACAGTGATAACCACAGTTGCAGATAGTTGGGAAATGTGTCCCATGAACCCCGTACAGTAGTAGGATCCACTGTGAGTGTAGTTCACTTTAGGGACAATATAGTCAAAACTCTGAAATTCATACTTTAAGGCTTGGTCGTTGTGGTAGTATGTGACTTTGTTCAACGGTTGGCTCCTCCAACTGTGGCACCTCAGGGTCATAGAGTCACCTTCCATGAATTCTAATCTTTCTACTTGGAGTAGCAGCCAGTCTGAAAGGCAAACACAAAGGCCATTGGCTCAGGACACTTCAACTTGTCCTAGAGCCTTGGGCCATCTAAGACTTCCTGCCATTTCCAAAGACAAAGAAAAGCGGACCCTGACTCTGAACAGTGATTGCAGTCACTGAACCTGGTATGAGGACATGCAGAATGCCACTTGCTAGAATCTGCCCACATGATGTTGTTTGTCATTCATTTTGAAAGAGGACCAATGACATCAAAGGATGATGTCTTGACTCAGGGTGAATTAGATTTAAGAGAAGTAGAGTTGCACAAAGTCATCAGATTCACTTTGTTTCAGAGTCATCAAAGTCCAGTGGGAAGATAAAAGTTAGGATGACTGGCAGCGGCCCAGGATGAAGTGGATGACCCTGGCATCTTTGTTCTCTGACCAAGCTCTAAGCATTTCACAATGCCTGCTTCAGCTACCTTCATGTCCATTGGAGCAAGATGTTGTTATTCACCCATTCCACTGACAGGAGGCTTCATATGCTTGGGGTAGAAATTCCACTACCTCGTCAATGAATTTGTGCCTGGTTGGTTACCCTCAACCTTGTTAGCCCATCTGCCAAAATGGGTTCTTAGAACTACAGGGGAGAGTTGAGTGCCAGGTAGACACCAAAGGTAGATGAGCACCCCAGAAAAGGGGTTGGCAAAGCCTTTTACCAGAGGTACTGCTCCTTCTTGCATACCCATACACTCCATCTGCCCACATATAATCCAATGGGCTCACCATATATCAAAGCCGAAAAAATGGGGAAAGAAATGGGGAGAATGTGCAGGTAAGACAAACAGGGAGGCACTTTTGGGGGAATTAAAGAACTAGGCAGGGGCCTAAAACATTTTAGAGAATGTGAGGTCATTTTTAATCTGGAGTCATAATTCTCATCCTGTAGGGTATCCTAGTACAGCATAATGAACTGACCATGGGACTCTATTCCTCAACCAACTCCCATGGCTCCCCATTGCCTCTCAAAAAAAATGCAAATTCCTCTGTCAGCTGTGAAAGGCTTTTGCAGCCTAGCCAGCCTCACTGGACATGACTTTCCCCTCCCTTGGATTTGGCCACCCGGCCAAAGTGATCTTCTCTCTGTTCCTCTCATGCTACCTTCAGCTCCCAATTCCAGGCTTTTACATTGTCCATCTCTACACTCCACTCCCACCCGCTATGCCTGGAATGTACCTACTCCTTACCTCTCCCTCATAAAGTTCCTCTCTTCTTATAAAATGCAGCTTAGGCAATACCTTCTGCACCACACCTTTCCTGGTCATCTCAATTGTTAGTAGCCTTCCTTCCAATATACCTTCTCTATATTTATATTCACAAAATTGTATATCTATGTTGCATGTTTATATATATGTGTCATGTAAATATAATATAAATAATATGTATGTATATAGGTACATATATATTACATGTACTTGTTATCTTCCCCATTAGAATGTAAACTCTTTTGGACCAGGGATTGTTTTTATTCTCTGTATTTGTATTTCCAGTGTTTATTACATGGCAGACCTTTAATAAATACTTATTGAGTGATTGAATGTAGTTCCCTAGTCTCCTGACCCTGTGGAAGGGAGTTGTGGAAATTTCCTGGCAGAAAGGAGTAGTGAAAATAGAGTCAGTGAGAAAAACTTAGAACAAGACAAGCTAAACTCATACCTCAGTAAGTGCAATAATGAAAAGGAGAATTAAAATAACCTGTAGATTTCTCAGGAACTCTCCCACCCATCCCCCTTGACATTAGTTCTGCCAGGATGTGTTTCTTTCCAGGTTGTATTGTAAGCAGATTTCAACTCTTTCCCTCCCACTCCACCTTACCCCAGGATCCTTCTCTTTCACTTACCACTAGAGACCTGTAGTTTCACAGAATTGCTGAGAGGAGTGTGTTCTGTCCGGCACTGGTATTCCCCACTATTCTCCATGTTGACAGCTGGGATGGTATAGGAGTTCTGGTGGATGGGGAGAGCTGACCCATTGTGGAGCCATTTGATGGAATGGTGTCCAGGGGTCTGGAACACTTTACAATTCAAAGTCACTTTGTCCCCTTGGAGCACATTGAACCATGGGGGTTCCAGGGTCAGTACTGCCCTTGGACGACCTGATGAGGGTAGAAAGCAGAGGGCAATGAAGAAAAGGAGTCTCCAAGGAGGCATCAAATCCCAGATCTGAGGGGAGGACACCAGTGACAGGCACAGAGAAGAGAATGGAGCCCACACAGTGTGTGTTTAGAGGGCTGTGGAGTAGACAAAAAGTCAGAGCTGGTCAACTGCTGGTGGCAGTTTTCTCACACATGGATGCCACACTGAGTCATGAGGCCATTGGGCCTTTTCCAGAAGGATGGACAGATCCCTAAGGATCCCTTAGGTCCCATCTGATTGGTAAAAAAAAAAACAATCACAACAACCACAAAATCCCAAGAACCATCATCTTCTTCTCAAAGAGAACCTATGTCAGGGAAAGTAAGACAGAATGATCTGTAATTTTCATCTCCAAAATTTAGGGGAAACCCTGAAAATCTCTGGGGTGAGTATTGCTCTGTGGTAAGGAGAGATCAATCATTTACTGAGGAAATACTCTTCCTGCAGGAAGAGAGAGGGGTCACATTTGCCTCCATTCTAAGGCCAGGTACCCCAGCCCCTACTAGCTGCTAGCCTCATCAAAGGATCTAAATCTCTGCCCTCAATATCTCCTCCTCCAACCTACTCAGTTGACATTCATACAGAGACCCAAGACCTAAGGATAATAGACACACAGACACATGTACAATGCAGAATACATATACTCGCTACTCAGTTAACCTTTCCTGGACTCGGTTTCCTCACCTGCAAAATGAGGGAATTGGATTAGATGATCCTTTCCTCTTTGATCCATGAACCGTCAACTATGTTGACCACCTCAGAGAAACCACAGACACATAGAACCCAGACATGCCATGGGGAGTGAGGATGGGAAATAAGCATTTATTAAGCACCTACTGTGTGCCAAGTACTATGCTAAGCATTTTACACAGATTCTCTCATTTGATCCTAACTCATAAGATTTAGAGCTGAAAGGGACTATAGAGATTATCTAGTGAGTCCAACTTCTTCATTTTATAGATGAGAAAACTGAGGCTTTGAGCAGTTAAATAACAAGGTCAAATGGGTAGTAAATAGCAGACTTTTCTTTCCATGGAGCAGGTAGTGAAACACACACACATGCCCAGGGATGCAGAAGAAATGGGGATATACATAGAAGAACTGCTCAAACCCAGAAGGGCAGTTAGGTGAGGCAGCAGATGCAGTGCCAAGCATGAAGTCAGGAAGACCTGAGTTCAAATCTGGCCTCACAGACTTACTATCTGTGTGACTCTGGGCAAGTCCTGTTTGCCTCAGTTTCCTCATCTGTAAAATGAGCTGAAGAAGGAAATGGCAAAGCACTCCAGTATCTTTGCCAAGAAACTTTCAAATGGTGTCACAAAGAGTCAGATGACTTAACAATAATTCGCTCAGACATGGAGAAACATGGGGACACACCTGAGCAGACTAGCCCTTTTTTTGGAGGGTATATGCTTCCCGTGACTTTGTGACTGAAAACCGAGTTTCCTGGGCAGCTAGGTGGCACACTGGATAGAACACCGGACCTGAAATCAGGAAGGTCTGAGTTCAAACCCAGGCTCCGACACTTACTAGCTGTGTGACCTTGAGTGAGTCACTTAACCCTTATTTGCCTCAGTTCCCTATCTGTAAAATGGGGATACACTAGAGAAGGGGAGTGAAACATGACTGAATCACCTAAAAACAACAGGCTCCTGAGGAAGAGGGTTGAGTCTCTAGAAGTAGAAAAGCATGAGTGGAAGGTACTGGGAGAAGAGAGTTATCTCAGTGACAGCTGCTTCCTCACTGGCCCTAAAGTCTCACTCTCCCCTTAATCAGGTGGGTTCAAGGCTCCAGTCAGGATAGCAGGTGCTGTCCTGGGTGTACTGATATGTCCTATACTGCACTGATATGGATGTTCAGAAAGGGGTCAGAAGGGGTGGTTAAGAAAAATAGAGAGGCCAGAACTGAATATAGAACTTACCATCACTCCTGATGGCTGGAGCTGCAAGAGACCAGAAAGCAGGGATTAGACCAGGACAGGGAACCCAGGGGCCAGGTAGCTACAGCATGGAACTCCCATGAGCCAGGCTAGGGACCCAGAGAAGCCTGTTGTGCAGTGTTTCCCCAGGCTTCCTCACAGCTGCCTGGAATCAGAGTGATTGCAAGGGTACTAGAAGTCCCTCCCCTCAACAAAATAGGAAAACAATCTGTTTCCTGCTCAGTGACATCTGAAATGCCACCATTAGAGACTTTCCTGTGGCTTAATATTTTGTTCCTTCTCAAAATGCAAACATCTTTCCATCTCAGTGTGAATGAGTTTATTAAGTCCTTTCTTGAGAGCAGGATTTAACCTAAGAGTGCTTCATGAACAGGGAGAAGGATAAAGAAAGGAGAGTCTCTGGGGGACTGGCTATATCTGGCTATATTTTTCTTCCTTTTTTTTTTGTTTATTTACTTTTAACATTCTTTCTTTTTTTAAAAGTTAGTTTCAAATTCTCTCTCTCTCTTTTACCCCTCCCCTAACCCATTGAGAAGGCAAGAAATGTGGTATCAATTATACATGTGAAGTCATGCAAAACATATTTTTGTATTATTGGCTATGCTTCTTAAGAACTCTGACAAGCCATGGTGGCTGCATGTCCTGCTTAGGATTTGTAAATAGTCACTATTTAACCAGATGGTGCTGTGGATAGAGCACAGAGCCTAGGCAGGAAGATCTGAGTTCAGAACTAGACCTCAGACACTTACTAGCTGTGTGATCCCGGGCAAGTCTCTTAACACTGTCTGCCTCAGTTTCTTCATCTGTAAGATGGGGACAATAATAGCACCTACATCACAAGGTTGTTGTAAAGATCAAATGAGACTATGTGTAAAGTCCTATACAAACCTTAAAGTGCCATTTAATGCTAGCTCTTATCATTAATGCAAAGGCAGAATTGGATCCTTGCCTGTACAGGGGAATAAGACCAGGGATATTTAGACGTTTAGAGATTGTGCAGAGGGAAAGTGGAGGAAAATCAGAACTTTCCCCTCATGTAGACAGAAAGCCAGAGCAGGATGCTATGAGAAACCCATCTCCCCAGCAAGGGATTGAAAATGGGAAGGACTGTGGATATCCAAGTATCTTGGACAGAGGAACTGCTCTGAAAGTCAGGAGACAGGGCCGTGTGATCTCAAGAAAGTCTCTTCATTTACCAAGTGTTTATGGACCATGGGTTCTGCCATTTACTAACTCTGTGACGTTAGACTAGATATTGAATCCTCCCTAGGCCTGAGTCTCATCTAAAAAATAGGACAACCAGAGTAGATGGCATCTCTGATCCTTTTGGGTTCTAAAGTTCTCTTCTAATCTTTGGTCTCCCTCATTTCCCACAGCCCAGTCTCACGTCTAGAAATTTCTCTGCTTCGGTTCAATTACTGAAGTATGTCCAGGGGTCCTGAAGTCCCCAGGTCACTGTGAAACTTGATAGAGCTATGGAACACCCAGAAATCTATCCAGACACAAGTATGAGCTGCATGACATTTGAGGGAGTGGAGAAGAGTGTCTGCCATGACCCACTGTGGGCAGGCCTGGAGCCTCTAGAGTACATTTTGACCTTAGTGGGGTAGGAGATCTACAGTCAGTATATCTCATCTAAACTTAAAATTTGATCTGGAGATGACTCCCGCCAAAAAGAGGAAAGAAGAGGAATTTACAGCAAAATCAGAGGCATGGTGTGGCTTTGGAGTTAGAGGACCTGAGGTCAAATGATGGCTCTGCTATCTTTTTGACCTTGGGCAAATCATTTACCTTCTTTGGCCTTAGGGTTTTTTTTTTTTTCATCTAAAAAGTGAGAGAAGAAGAGGAGGCATTTGTGTGACCACTAAAGTTTCTTCCAACTCTGATTCTTTGATCCAGGGCCACAACTTAGAGTTTAAAACCGCATTTTTTGGGGACGCCTTGTATATCCATCTACCTCACTACCACCCTCTGTCCAGACAGTGTCTACATATCTGAAGGAAATAACCTCAATTCTCTTAATTATTCAAGCCTCACAGTCTGCTGTTCCTCAATTACTGGAATTGGGGTTCTGCCTATTCTCCAGTTACCTAGATAAACACTTCCCTTTCCTCAACAAGTCAAAGCAGCTTTAGACACAGGAGAGGGACCAAACTACAGCAAGTGTTTCATGATTTGAGCCGAAGAGGGAGAAACATCCTCTACCACGTCTTGACTGAAGCAATTGGATTCCACTGTGGTTATTAAAATAGAAACATCCTGGAGATGTCTGTCTAGTACTGAGTTATTACCAGCCATTTATACCACAGAGAGGGTCAGGTTCTCAAAGAACAGGCCACAATACGAGGGAGAAAGAAAAACTGTCAGGGTGCTTGGTGGGGAGAGGACACCCAAACAAGAGTTTGCTGCAAGAATCAGCATTGTTGGCATGGGACTGACCAGTAACTTTAACATCTCCCCTCTGTCCTGATTCTAAGAAACTTGTTATGTTTAGCCCCTTCCCACTCCCAAACCTTTCTTTCCATCTTCCCCACTCATTCTTTCCTCCCAAGTTAGGTCCCCCAAAATGCCTGAGCTAGAATTTGCCCTTTATCTTTGTACCTCCATTTTCTACTCCATTAAGCTTAGACTCACCTAGACACAACAGTGCTACCCACAGCAGTACAGAGCTGGTGGCGGTGCCAGGCTGGGGTGCCCACGGTCTCCTCATGGCAGGCAGGGGATGCCAGGAGTGGACTCCAAGCAGCACATAAATTCAGAAAATAGCAGCAAACACCCGTTCTGCCCACCCCAGCACAGTCCACTCCAGAGAACATAAAATTCTTCTAAAAGAAGGAATGAGCATTGGCCTTCTGCATCAGATTCTCCTCCCCTCCTGCCCCTTTCACTGACACTCCTCCCACTGAAGATCCCCTTCTTTCTTCTTCCTCTCTCTTTGTAATCTCTGGATTACAGGGTTTCCTGGCCCAGCACCCATGCAGCTGGAACCAAATAATTATGTAACTCTAAATTTAGAGAAATCTACTAGAAAGCAAACAAACCCCACCCTGGCTTTGGTGGAATCCAAGCTGCAAGTTGTACTGGAAATAGAAGTGTGTGTATGTTTATGTATGAACCATATATGTGTGTGTATACATATTTATATATATATATATATATAGTGAGAGAATATATGTTTGTGTGTGTATGTATATATGTATGTATTCAGGATCATAAATAGAAAGGTATTTCATGGAAAGAACAATTGACCTCAAAAACAGACCAAGGAGAAAAAAAATTTAAGGATTGTTTAACCACCTGAACATCATAACCAGAAAAGAGCTGAGTCATCTTAATTCAAGTTATTTTCAAAATTCAACTACCAAAATGTCATGGAACCAGAAGGTAAAGTGGAAGTAGAAAGAATCCATTGGTTACCTCCTAAAAGAAATCTCAAAATGAAAACTCTCAGGAACATTATAGCCAAAATCCAGAGTGTCCAGGTCAAACAAAAAAATACTGAAAGCACTCAGAAAGAAAGAATTAAAGTGCAAGAAATCACAGTCATAATCACACACAATTTAGAGGGCATCTTCATAAATGAGCAGAGAGCTTAGAATACAATATTCTAAAAGGCAAAGGATGTGGACCTTTGGACTAGAATAACTTACTCGCCAAAACTGAGTATAATTCTACAGGGAAAAAAAAGAATCTTAAATAAAATAGAAGACTTCCAAGCATTCCTGATTAAAAGACTTGAGCTATGTAGAAATGTTAACGTTCAAACATGGGAATTAAGAGAAACATAAAAAAGTAAATATGAATGAACAATGATAAAGGATTTAAAAAAGGCTAAATTGCTTACACTCTATTGCAGGAAGATAATAGATGTGATCCCTCTGAATCCTGTCACCAAATTATCCAACTAGGGTCAAAGAGTCCAGCTAAACAGAAGGACTGAGAATGATTCTGCTATGTCTTGATGATCTTAAAAAGAATATAGGGGAGGGGAAGAGGACTATACTAGAGAAGGGAAGGAAGAGGAAGGTTAGGGAAAATTATGTCACATAATCATATTGTGCATGTAGAATTCTATGCAAACTAGGAGGAAGGAGTATAATGACTGATACCTAAACCTCACTCTCATCTGAACTGGTCAAAGGATGGAAGAATATATACACACAGTTGAGTGCAGAAAGGCATTTTACTGAACAGGGAAGTAGGGCAAGGAAGGAAGGGAGAAGGGAGAAATTAGAAAAAAAAATACAGAATAAGAGAGAGATTAGTCCTAAGCAAAACAAACTCTAAGGGTACACAAAAATATTTATAGCTCTTTTTGAGGTGGCAAAGAATGGGAATCATAGAAAGTACCCATTGATTGGAGAATGGCTGAATATGTTATTGTTTATAAATACGATGAAATACTATTATGGTATAAGAAATCATAAAGGGGCTGTTTTCAAAGAAACCTGGGGACACTTGTATGAAATGATGCAGAGTGAAGTGAATGGAGCCGAGAAGACAATTTATAAAATGATGACTAGAACACTGAGCCAAATTTAATCTGATGAAAATTAATAGAACTAAAAGTCCTTCCCTTGGGTTAAAAAAAAAAATCAGTTCCATAAGTAGAAAATAAGGGAAACATTACTAGGCAGTGTTTTATCTGAAAAATACCAGGATATTTTGATGGAGTGTAAATTCAAAATGAGTAAAAATGTAATATGCCATAGAAAAGATAATATAATTTTGTGTTGCATTAAGAGAGGAATGGGGTCTAGGAAAAGGAGTTAGTAACCCACTGTACTTTTTTTTATAAAAGAAATGAGAGCACTGGAAGAAAAAAATGGAAAAGAAATGAGAATTATAAAATTGTAAAATTTATAATTATAAATAAATTATAAATAGAAATTATAAAATTATAAAATTGTACTTTAGGGAGCCAATTGACAAGCTAGGGATTGTTCAGAGGAGGCCACCAGAAGGGTTGTGTGAAGGGTCTCAAGTTTCTGTCAAGTGAGAATCACTTAAAGGAAGTGAGAATGTTTATCTTAGAGTAGAAAAGGCTCAAGGGAACATGACAATCCTCTTCAAGTACCAGAAAAGCTATCATGGAGTCTGCTTGGTGCAAGAGGGGAGAACCAAGAACGATTTCATTTCTGTAACATCTCTCCACTATTCCCCCTTCTCTCTTCTGCTACTGTCACCACCCTGGTATGAGCCCTCATCTCCTCACTCCTGGACCTTGCAATATCCTGTTGGTGGGTCTGTTTGCCTCATTTTTGTCTCTTCTCAATCCAACTTATCCTTCATTCTACCACCAAAGTGATTTTCCTAAAGCACAGGTCTAAATGCCTGTGGCTCCCTATTGCCTTCAGCATCACATGCAAAGGAGGACTGCCAGGTGGTGCAATGGATAAAGCACTGGACTTAGAATCTGGAAGACTCCTCTACATGAATTCAACCCTGGCCTTAAGCACTTACTTAGCTGTGTGACCCTGGGCAAGTCACTTAACTCTCAGTTAACCCTTAAGTCTCAGTTTCCTCAATTGTACAAATGAGCTGTAGAAGGAAATGGCAAACCACTCCAGTATCTTTGCCAAGAAAATCCCAAAGTGGGGTCACAAAGAGTTGGGCACATTTGGCATTCAAAGTCCTTCATAACTTAGCCCCTTCTACTTTTCCAGTCTTCCAACACCTTGTCCCCTGACATTTACTCTTTTTTCAGTGACACTGACATCCTTGCTGTTCTAAAAACAAGACACTCTCTCTCACCTCTAGTCATTTTTTCCTGACTGTTCCATATGCCTGGGATACTCTCCCTCTTCATCTCCACCCCCTGGTTTCCCTGGATTCCTTTAAGTCCCAAAGAAAAGCCCACCTTCTACAAGAAGTCTCCTAAACCCTCTTAATTATTTCCAATTTATCCTGTTTATCGCTTGTTTGTATACATTTGTTTGCTTGTTGCCTAATTCCATTAGATTGGAAGATCCTAGAAGGCAGAGTCTGTGTTTTGCCTCTTTTTGTATCCCAAGTGCTTAGCACAGCACATACCACATAGTAGGTACTTAAATGTTTATTGACTGACTGAAGATGGGTAGAAATGACAAAGAAGGCAGATTAAATCTTGAAATCAGGAAACATTTCCTAACAACCAGAACTATCTAAAAATAAAATGAGATGCCTTCAAATGGAATGAGTTCATCCTCATTGGTGGGCTTCAAGCAAAGGCTGGATGAGTACTTGTCAGATGAATTGTGGTAGATATTGTTGTTTAGCTTTGAGTTTGACTAGCTTTCCACTGAGATTCCTTCTAACACCAATATTCTATGATTCTGTAGGTAATGGGGACTGGCAGGGAGAGTCCAGTACTTATGAGCATGAATAGCCTGTTCTGTCTGATTGAATTCTCCATGGGGAAGTTGGGAATTCACTCTGCTTCTGGAAGTGTTTGATAATGTGAAATAGAGGAGCCTGGCTCTCCACTGCAAAGCATGTTAAAGTATTTACTGTATGTTTTTGTTGGTTTACCTCCTAATGAGGTTAATGAGTTTGATTAATTCCTAAGTAGGAACTGTAGGTGCCTACAAAAACACTTACTGACCAAAATGCTCTCTTCTTTCTTGTGTTTGAGAAACGAAAGTGAAATAGCATAAACTTCTGAATAGGGACAGAGCCTTTGGGCCTTTCTCTCTCTACACAGGTGTCCACTATGTGGGTGGTGAACACATGGCTATTGCACCTGTCTTTCTTGTGTGTATCTTGGTATTTGGTAAAGAAATATTCGAGAGAATTATGATGAGAGCTTTCTAAGTTTTGGAGGAGCTGCCAAGAGGTCTGGGAACTGGAGTCGATTTCAGAGTTTGAGGCAGCTGAGACTTGTGTATCTTTCATAAGGATTAATGTAAATAAACATAAATTATAGTTGAAATAGCAACTATACAGCTATCATAACAACTCATCACATCAATGATATAATTATAAGATAGGAGACATGTGTCTAGACAGTAGTTCATATGAAAAAGGCTTAGGGTTTAGTGGACTTCAATTTCTATGTAAGCCACCAGTGTTCTGTGACAGGGCCAGCTCATACTATATCAGGAGAGCTGATTGTTAAATTTTCATTGTGAGCATCACACCTGAGAAATTGACAAATGCTACAAATAAAAGCTTGATTTATTGTTTTATTGTTTGTCTAGACTTAAGAAAGTGATGAAGAAAAAGTTAATAATGCAGATTAAACTGAAAAGTGTGAAATATGTAAATATTTTTCAGAGTGGCCTGGATGCCCACTCAGTTTCCCTTAGCTCTGAAATTTTATGATCCTTATCTCCCTGACCATTTTTATTCCTATCAACCTAATTGACATGCCCATTATACGAATCCACATAAGCAACTTCTTTATCAAATTCCCATAGTGGCTATTCCAAATCTTTTCCATTCTCCTCAAATTACCAATCCCACCCATCTCCTCCTTCACTCTTAGCAGATGACTACAGATCTTACATTACTGGTGAGATTGAGATGATTTACCATAAGGTCCCTCGCCTTCCCTTCTATTCATCTTAAAATTTCTGTCTTCACCCATCCTCTTTTGCTTTACTTCTATCTTCTATCTTTAAGGAAGAAATCTTTCTCCTCTTTACTGCCTGATTATGGTGTTGATATGACCCTCTTCTACCTCCTCTCAGTCCTTGTCCATTAATATCCTCTCTCTTGCATCTTTCATCTCTCATCATCTTTCATCATCTTCACTGACTTTCTTCCACCATCAATCCTGTCCTTCCAATCTAGTTACAACATGCTTAGCTCTCCTATACGCTAAAAAACCTCCCCTTAATTTTCAACCCCCCACAAGATATCTCAATATCTTACTCCTTCCCTTAACCACCAGACCTCTTGAAAGAGCTCTCAATACTTAATTCCTCATCATCCATTCACTCTCTTGTAAGACATTTTTCACTCTTCCCTTGGTTTGCTCCAAGGTCACTGACGACTGATAATGATGAGCATTATCTCAACTCTCATCTTCCTTGATCTTTTTTGCTAGATTTAACCATATTCAGCATTCCCATCCCAACTTCAAATACTGTCTTTCTTGTTGGCTTATTTTTTGACATTAATTATACTATCTTCATTGAAATTTTTTTTTTATTGATGTGGTCCCTGGATCATAGTTGGAAAATCATTGTCCCAACCTGAGGCATGTTTAGTTTCTGTTCCTCTTCCTGCTGACTATCTGAGTAAGGCCTTGTGATTGCTACATCAGTCTCCACCAGGGAGTCTGATCAGACCACTTCCTTGCAATGTCCCTTAAGGGAAGAACGGTCAGGGTGAGAAGGAAAGAAGTATGGTTTAATTGTCTACGTGGTGAAATTTCAGGGACGTAAGAGAGGCTCCCTTGGCCTAGAAACATCTGCCCAGAGAATGTAGGCTTACATGAGGCCTGCTACCCTCGGTAGCCTGGGATTACAGGAGAACCTCAAGATCCTATTAGGAAATACTACAAAGAGATGGTAGGGAGGCGCAGCGAGAGAAGCCAATGAAGACACTGACAATTTCTCAGTTGTCTTAGGCTAGCCCCGAGTCTGGCCTCTAAGGCCATAGCATCGTCCTCAGCCCTGAGCAGGGAAGGACCCTCTGTTATTATTCACTGGGAAGAGAGTAATCCCTGCAGTGACTCTTTCCAAGGGAAAAAGATGGTTTTCTCCTCTGAGCCTGAGTGATAAGTGTCTCAGTCCACTGGAGCTGCTCTGGGGACTTAGGAGGCTTGCACAAAAGACCAAGACCAAACAGTGATGCTAAAAGTAAGATGTCTTTACTTGGCATATTTTAATTTGCACAAGGGAAAGCTTGAGGCATAAGGGGACACACAGGAATGGAAGCAGAGAGGAAAAGGCAGGGACAGCAGGGGAAGGATGAGCAGTCTCCAGGCTATGGCAGGAGAAGGGAAAGGAATCAATAATGGTCTTCCAAAGAGGTTAGTCCTTTTGTCTTGGCATGCCCATCTTCTCCTCTCTGGTCATTCCTTCTAATGATTGTGAGAAACTGCCTGGAGGCCTTCTCTCTACTGAGGCTCTTCTACCTCTTCCCTCCCCCCTCCAATCAGCTCTTGGTATTGAGAGGCAACACCTCTAAGACTACAGAAGCCATTATACATGTATTTATGTATGTATGCATGCACATTAGGACAGAAGCCCCCTTACTGGGTCAACAATGAAAGAGGCCAGCACCTTGGGCTTTATATGGGGAGAGGTCAGGGTAGGTTCTTGCCCTGGTTAGTTTTCCTGTTCTATTGCCACAAGCAGGGAGTAGTAAGGAGATTGCATGAAGCATGGTCATTCCTGGAATAAAAGATAACAGCTATAGAGAATTCTCTAAAAGGAGAGATAGAGATAGAGAGCTAGACAGAAAGAGAGAGAGAGAGAGAG
>NW_020954567.1:16074-100168 GCF_900497805.2 Vombatus ursinus | reverse complement strand
GAAGAAGAAGAAGAAGGAGGAGGAGGAGGAGGAGGAGGAGGAGGAGCGGGCTGTCTCCAGAGCAGAGAGAAGAAAGAAAACCTCAGGCCCCACAAAATGTTTACTTTGTTTTGGTTCATTTCCTGATGACCAGAATGAAGAAAGGGGCAAACATTAAAGGCAAGGTGCTGTCCTCTGACATGCTTTATGGGAAGGCCCCTAGCCCACCTCAGGTCCTCAGTTTGTCCATCTAGAATTATTTCTTGCTTCCAAAAGTAGCCATTTGGGAATACCTGGTCCAACACCTTCACACATCTGGATGAAGACATCAGAGACAGGGTTTTGACTTTGCAGAACTGCAGCTTATATAGTAATTGCTCAATAAATGCTTTTTCTTTCCATAAGTCAATAAGCATTTTTAAGTGCCTACTATGTGCCAAGGACTGTACTGAGTGCTGAGAATACAAAGAAAGGCAAAAGACAATCCCTGCATTAAAGGAACTCACAACATTCCCACAAGTAGGTACAAACAAGCTATATTCAAGATTAATTAGAAACAATCAACAGAAGGAAAACACTAGGATTAAAGGATATCAGGAAAGGCTTCTTGTAGAAGGGAGGACTTTCTCTGGGACTTGAAGGAAGCTAGGCATGCCAGGAGGCTTTCTGGAAAGAGGAAGAGCATTCATTTAGTCGGGCTTAGACAGGTGCAGGGTACATTTTGCCCTGTATAGGGTGGGCTGTTCATTCCCCATCCAGTAAGAACCCAAGGACTAGGGCAAGGGATCAGACTGGGGTAACCTTGGAGTGTAGCAGAATTGCAGAAGTGAGGCTGGATTTCTTGGAGTTCCTGGGGCGAACAACAGTCCCCAGTTGGTGACCTGGTGAGAAACAACTCATAGTTTGTCATGTGATGACAGCAAACTTGCCTACACTGGGTGTTGGATCCCACTCAGCGTTGATGCAGAATGAAAAAGAGAGAAGTCTTATCTTTATTAATGTAGCAGTCCAGGGTACAGGCCATTGCTGTCCTTTGTCACGTATTTTCAACAAAATGTTTCAGTTTCAAGATTTAGCACATTCCCCACTTATGGGCCTTTGCCTTACTTTACTGTTTCTTGGACTTGCTCCTTGTTCTTTGTCTCATATCTGCTCCAGATAAGACCTCCACCCCAAGGCAAGTGGTGCTTGAGTAGAATATCTCCCCTAACCTGAGTGTACTTTATGCTCTGATTAGCTTGTGCATAATACAACTGAAGAGCTTGCCCTTATCTGAGAGACCCCATTGGAGAATTCTGTAATGTTTGCCCCTTTATTAAAACTTGCCAGAATGCTTGCCTAGAATTAGGACTGTAATGAGGAAAGGCTGATTAGCTCAGAACTATCACTTTTCCTATCTCCTGTTTTTAGAACCTATAAAAAGCTGGTAGATTGAGACATAGCTCACCAGACATGAATTTCTGAGCTACCAAAGACAGAAAAATCTCCAAAAGTAGTCAATAAACTGCAGTACTGACTAAAAACAAGTTAGCCCTATTGAAGTTATTGACCCCATCACCCTAGCCACCTACTTAAAGCAGTTACTATGCTCTCAAAGACCCCAGTGTATTCAGAAATCTAGAGGCCAGAGCTTGGTTGAAATGTATGCATTCCCATCAAGTAGCTTTGCCAATAAAAAATTTTGGTCAACTGTATTACTTGGCTCAGAATACATATTTTGAGGGACAGAAAAACCCAACCCTACTGGACTGGTCCAAGGGACACAATTTGCTTTCTACTGACAGGCCAGCAGTATGACTTCTAGAAGAATGGAGAAAAAGACATATTTAGAAGAAGAATCAGATTTGCTTTATTTGTCTAGGAGACAAAAAGTAGGAAAGAAGACTTCATGTTCAAGTGCCTCCTATGATATATACCAACTGATGGTTGACAAATCACTTAATCTTTTATTGCCCCAGCATCTGAGTGCTCACAGATTATAGTCTGCAGATGGTTGCAAACTCCAGGAGCTCCCCAACACCCATGAAATCACACCTCCAGACCATAAAAACCCATCAGCAACCATAAACATTCAAACAAAAAGTAAACAATAAATATATTGTAAATGAATAGAATTTAAAATTAAATATATTTGAGAGAAGCCCACAAATTCCAAACTATTGACAATTTGTAAAAGAAATTATTTTTACAAAATAATTTTGACTTGTTTCCTTCTGAATCCTTCTGATCTATTTTTCACTGGTTCCTTTTTAAAAAACATAAATGTAGTTTGTATAATTTTCTGACTCTGCTCTGTTTGCTTTGCATGATTTTATGTAAGCCTTTCCAAGTCGTTCTGTATTCCTTGAATTTTGTCATTTCTTATGGCACAATAACATTCCATTACATCCAGAAACCTCGAATTATTTAGCCATTTCCCAGTCACTGGATGTAGGTGTTGTTTCCAATTGAGGCAGGTTAAAATCATTTAAGAGTCTTTGAAATTAATAATCTTGTTCAATGACCTTCTGATCATAAGTATCAGCCAAGGCATAAAACATGGAAATAGACACTTGCCAAATGTCTTCACCTGTGTGCCTGGCCCACAGCAGGCACTTACTGAATGCTTATTGGTGCATTGATTGAGAACAGATATTTTTAATAATCTGATTTTGAATGACAGAGATGTGTTGGGTCTACCCTCTCATTTTTTCCTGGAATGATTAAAGCTACATGTCACCAGTCATACACTAAGACCTTTCTGAAATTCTCAGCAATTCAATGAGCCAAGACAATTCCAGAGGACACATGATGAAAAATGCTATTTACAACCAGAGAAAGAACTAATGGAGTCTGAATGCAGATCGAAAAATACTATTTATACTTTATTTTTTCATGATTTTTTTCTCTTTTTCTTTTGGTCTGTGTTTGTCATAGGACAACCTATTTTCCTTTCCTTTAAAGATATGGAAAAATGGAGGTATCTTTGAACTCCTGGGCGATAACCTACTCTTGTCATATAAGTCAGAAAATTTCCATCAACTTTTGTGTGAGCAATGAACCCCCTGCCTTGTAAATCTCAGCTTAAATAGAATTAGCACTAGGTGCTTTGCCACACAAAAGGAGCCTAATGGTATTCGAAACCTCTTCTTCCTTTGCAATTTCAGCTAGGGAGGGAATGACTTTAACTTGTGGTAAACAGTCAGTGGCTTCAGCATTAAGGATTGTCTGTTGAGAACACTATTTAGGTGCTCAGTCCATCTCTCTAGGATTGTTATCCTTATCACTAATCAATGTGGCTCCTTCAGCACTGAGATGCACCATAGGCCTTGGGCCCATAAATAGCCTTCAGGGCACAATAAAATCACTTTGGATCGTTACTATCAGCATAAAATTGAATTTCATCTGCCTTCTTACTGAGCCAAGAATCCTGCATCTCTCTAAGCTTTGCTTGTACTTTACTTTTGATGGAATTAAAAGCAGCCTTCTTGGAGATGGATGTACCATCCTACTGGTAAACCCTGCACCACCTAACTGCCTTGATGATGCTTACCTGCTGTGATCCTAGAAGCACAAGAAAAACAACAACTCTCTGAATTTCAATCCAGAAGATCAGAACTTCAAAGGGAAAAATCATATAATTTTAGAACTCTAATGGATATTAGTTATTTTCTACTCTAACTGCCTTATTTTATAGGTAAGAAAACTGAGGTTGAGATATAGTGGATAGAGCCCTGGACTTGGATTTAGGAAGTCATAGATTGAAATCCAGCCAAGACCAAATGTGTGACTCTAGGCATTTCATTTAACCTCTCTCAGGTCCATTTTCTTCATTTTTAAAAAGGGGATAATAAAAACACCAAACTCACATGGTTATTGTGAGCATGATATGAGATAATGTACGTGTAACACTTGGCAAACCTTAAGTCTCATATAAATGGGAGCCATTATGACCCAAGGACATAGAGTCCACCCTCCCTTCCCCAGACTTGTCCATCCAAAGATGATGTACTTCTTCCCATCCCCCCCCCCCCCCCCCCCAAAGAGACCAGTGTTCTTATCTGGACTTGGAAAAGGTCTCTGCCATTCCCAGGGACCAAGGATACCCTGTACTTCTGCTATTCAGGGTAAGCGTAACTCACCCAGAAGTACCAAAAATGGCAGTAGTGACAGTTGCATTCTGCTGGGATGAAACAGACCAGACCAACTGAATTGTCTACTGCTGCCCTGGGACATGATTTGATCTAGCTGAGGCTTTTAAAAAGAGGAAGGAAACCATTTCCCCCTCCCCAACTCCATCTGTCATCAGGTTTCTTTTCCCAGAGCCAATCTTGGTTTTTATAAAACAAGCCCAGTAGGCTGAGGCCTCTACACATGATCTCTGCAAAGTAAGACTTCAAAAGGAGAGCTGCTATCACACACCTCAGAGTCAACAGAGTCTGGCCCTCAGTCTGAAAAGGTACTTTGGCAAACACTTGATTTATTCCACATGTAAGGGAGAGGAAGTGGAATTGGCCAATGAGATCCAGTCCTTATGAGCATGAGAAGAGTGCTGATGAAGACCTCCTGTGGACTTCAAAGCTTGCGTAAGTATTGTTTTCATCTGTTCACCACGTGAAGAAGGGGAGCCTTTTCATTGACTGCTGACACAGAACTGAGGATGTTTACCAAATACTAACCAGATGACTCAGTCCCTTTCCAGTTCCCTGAAAAGAAGAATTTTGCAAGTCTCTGGGTGGGGCCAGAAGCCTTAGGCCCTTATGTTACAAAGAATTTTGGCAGAGCAAATGGTGGATGGCTGCTTCCTGTCTCTGTTGAGTGAATCGCCAGACTTTCAGGAGCTCAGTTCCATACCAGGTTTTGCCCACAACTGAGCCCTATAAGGTGCTGAAGGGTCTATTTGAACCAGCTGAGAAGTGGACCTAAGGCAGCCAATAGAGAATGACATGATTTGTCCATCTGTTATGCTGATTTTGGGAGTATACTCGGAGGGGGAATGCTATGTAGAAACTGCTTTAAGTTTGAGTCCACTCTCCCCAGGGACCAAGGTGGCATAGGGAGAATGTACCCCTAGTGGTTAGGGGCAAATGTTTCTACTTCTGTTCTTGCTTGATCATCCCAGTAACTATACCTTTGTCAAGCTAATTGATATTCACTGTTTCAATGAAACTGGAGTGATATTGATGATAAAAGAGAGAAAACTGTAATTTGAGGGAGATTATATTTGAATGGAGGCTTGTCATTGACATGGAGAAGATACCCATAATTCATCAGAGTTCCCCCTAAGGAGGGATATAGCCTTGTCCTGTGAGACCCAATGTGCCAGTAAAGATGAGATGGGATAAGGCTCCCCAGAGCTTTTATGTGCTAACCATGCATATGTAATGTAATAGGGGTGAACTGGCCAGTGGGAGAGGCCTATCCTTTGAATATGCACAGACATTCCCTACTTGCTTTGAGTTCAAGAGACCATGTGGAAATTGGGTGAAGAGTCATTTTCTGGCTATGATGACTTGTCTTCTGGATTAGCTCCTCACCAAGCACGGATCCTGCCTTGGATTGGCCACCAGTCTCACTGACCTCACAGACTCACCTTACTGACCATATCCTCTTCTAGGTTTGGCCAGGTGGTATATTGAAATTTATGCAGTGACCCTCCCTGTTTCCAGGTAATTATAGTCTATTGAGGGAGGCCATAGTCTGCTGCATGTACTTTTGATTCCATCCCCTACCTGTTAGCACTTGCTTTACATGAGCCTCTGATCCCATTTCCCTTTATATCTAATCTTTTCCCCCTAAACTTCAGCAATGCAGAGGACATTAGACAAAATGGCCCATCATCTTTTGGTGACATGTACCTATCAGATTTGTCCGCTCTTATTACAGAAGTCATTAAGAAAAGTATCCTCCATCTGGAATTTGGGGCTGGTCCTCTCCTTAGGTCAGTCTATCAAGATGTTTTCAATTTTGACTTTTAAAAAATAAACTGTTTTTAATTTTCTAGTTTTGAACTTTGCCTCATTAATCAGGGCAAAAAAGCCCAAAGATTTTTTTCTTTTAACAGGTGATTTGGTACTGGGCTGGCTCCTCACCAGGTGGTTCCTCCTAGGAAGGTCAATCCTCTGGATTCCCTGGTCCAAGGGGAAGCTGCATCCTCCATGTCTTCCAGCCACTGGCTAGGCTAGGTATTTCAGTCCTCCTTCTGCTGTGATGTGATAGGGCTCTTTTCATATGGAATACTATTGTTCTTTTTCAGAAAGGGCAGAAACCCTTAGGCTAAGATTGGCAAAAACCTCTGCTCTTTGATTCTCAGGCCTCAGCTCTGAGGTATAACTTTTCAGGCAGGTGAGAGGCATAGCCTTTTCTGTTTAACCATTCTTCCCAGTTCAGAGCCAGAATGAACCCCATTGTCATGTATTGTGACTTTTCTTCAGTGGGGTCTTAGGCAAATGAATAAATATGGACTGAGGCAGTATGCTCAGTTTATTGTTTAGTCATATTCAACTCTTCCTAGTTGGGCTTTTCTTGTAAAAAATACTAGAGTGGTTTACCATTCCCTTTTCCAGCTCATTTTTACAGTTGAGGAAACTGAGATAAACAGGTTAAGTGACTTGCCCAGGGTCACACAGCTAGGAAGTGTCTGAGGCTGAATTTGGACTTAGGAAGATAACTCTTTGTGACTCCAAGCCTGGCACTCTATCCATTGTACTGACAGGGTTATGGGGCCCATCATTCAGTTTCGGAGGAGATTCCTTATAGATTCCCCTTATCTCCCTTCCAAAGCCTTAGCCTCTCCTTTTGGTCTTATTCAGATGCACCTTTCCTCCCTAGCCCTAAAAAGAATCTGGCACCAGTTTGTCTACAAAGAGCACCCTTAAACTTTTAGATTCCTTATAAACTTCCTTTATTTCCCTTTGAAAGCTCTCTTTATCTCCCTTTGAAAGCAAACTTCTACCTTCCAGTTCCCTTCATTATCTATTCCCATTGTCTGTTTAATCTCTCAGACCTTCCAAAAGAATTCTCACCTAGACCCATTTCCCAACCACCCCCCTCTTCCTCTGGCCACCCAAAGTTACTTTAGTGTATATAAGATGGGAATGATGGGATTGGAATCTGGGCCCCAAAAAGGAAAAACCCAGGACTTTCCCATATGGCCAAATCTCTGGCATTCCCCTGAGGCTATAGTCCCATTCATTGTAGCTACACCCTATCTCCCCTCCATGGTTTTACCTCCCTATGGCCCCTGGCCATTTCCCACCCTTAATCCTAGCTAGGCTCCAGGAAGTCCAGGTCCCAGGAGGAGTTCTGTTCGCCCTAGCTTAGTAGCCACTCCCATCCAGATCTCCTTAGGCCCTTCCTCCTGTCACTCTAAACTACTTCGCCACTCCTAGATCCCTCCCACAGTCTTTCTGTATATAAGGTCCATCTTGTCTCTATTAAGATGCTGAGAATGTCATGCCCAAAAGGCTGACACTCTCATGCCCGCTCGTCCCTACGGGCATTACTAATGTTAGGGTTCCTTGGGATTCTGGCCTATATGCTTTATCTCTAATAAACTTTTTCTCTGGCTGGAAGAAGATTTGGGTTGAATTCTTTCAGGCAGGGTCTGGTGCCATGATCTTGGGGTGCCTCTGTGCATCTAGGAGCACCCCAAACCTCTAGACCTCTTCAGTACCTCATAACTGCCCATATCATAAGCTCTACACATACAGAGAAAGGCAAACAAACAAAACAGACCCTATTCTCAAGGATTTCACAATGTCTCATAGGAGATACACCATGCAAACAATTAAATACAAACAAGATATATACAGGATAAATTGGAGATAAACAACAAAGAGAAGGCATTAGAGTTAAGGTGAATTGGGAAAGCCTTCTTGTAGGCAGGAAATGAAGGAAGCCATTGAGGTCAGGAGGTGGAAATAAGGAGTGAGAGAATTCCAAGTATAGGGGACAATGAAAATTCCCAAAGTCAGAAAATAGAATGTCCTGTGCAAGGAACAACTGAGAGGAGACAGGAAAAGAGGGAGGTTGGCAAGTTATGAAGGGCTTTGAAAAACAAATGGAAGATTTTGTGTGGTGAAGCCTTATGTGTTACAAGGGTTATCCTGCCTGTAGCATGGGAGTGTTGTATGACTTGAAGATGGTTCTTTGAAAAGACTAATAAGATTGATAATTAACAAATCTGATTAAAGAGAGCAGAAAATCAAATCAATAAAATGAGTGAGCAAGGTGAAATCACAACAAAATCAGAAGAAATAAAAATAATAATCAAAACATGTTAAGAAGACCTTCAAAACTATAAAATATCCAAACTATCAGAACTCTAAATAGAGATCTTAAGTAACCCAATCTCAGAAAAGGAAATTAATCTAGCTGTAAAGGAACCACCAAAGGAAAAAAAAACCTCTTGGTCCTGTCAGATGTACAGAAAATTCTACCAAACTTTTAAAGAACAATCAGTGCCCATGCTCCACAAATTATTCTCAAAAATTGAGAAACACCCAGCCAGAATTTCTTAAAATACAAATAGAGTCCTAATACATAAATGAGGTAAAGATAAAACACAGAAAGAAAACTATATGCCAATTTCATTAATGAACATTGACTCAAAAAATTTAAACAAAATCCTATGAAACATACTACAGTAATTTGTCCAAGAAATTATTCACTCTGAACAAATGAGATTAATACCAAAGATGGAAGGATGGTTGAACATTAAGAAAAACAATCAACATAATTGATCACATTAAAAACCAAAACATCCAAAAGCCACATAATAATTTTAATAGATAAAAAAAAGCCTTTGACAAAGTACAACACACTTTCAGGCTAAAAACTCTACAAAATATAGCCATAGAGGGACCTTCTGTAATACTATAAAAATGATCTACCTCAAACCAAAATCAAGTATCATATTCAATGAGGATACACTAGAAGCTTTGCCAATAAATACTGGACATACAAGAATGGGTAGAAAAGGGGAGGTGCTATGAGAGCTATTTTCAAATATTTGAAAAATCATGATATGAAAGAATGACTAATGTATTTTTTCAGGCATCAGAGGTGAAAACGAGGAGCGATGGATGGGTGGAAATTGTGGAAAAACAGAATCAACCACGATGTAAGGAAAATAGTCCTAACAATCAGAGAGGTCCGAAAGTGAAATGGGTTGCTTAAAAAATTAGTTTCTTTTCACTGGAGGTCATCTAACAAGATGAATTAGTAATTATAAGAGGTGTTATAGAGGGCATTCTTATTCAGGAGCAGGTCAGATGATATGACCACTGAAGTTCTTCTCCAAAATGGTTGAACCAGGAAAACTGTCATGACACCAGAGCTCTAATCTTTCCAGAGATGCCAATTGCTGCCATTTCCCATTCTCCCAACTATATTAAGGTGCTAAAAGAGTCAGCTGCTGTCTGTGGTTCCTTTCAGCATTATGTAGTTTCCTTATTTATTCTTTTTTTTAATGTTTATTTTTGTTTTGTCAAGTAGCATGATTACAACTCTTGCTTTTTTTGGATTCACTTGATATATAGTAAAAAATTTTCCAACACCTCAGTTTGTGTGTGTGTATGTGTGCATATGTATATATCTTTGTTTTTAAAATGTATTTCTTATAAGCAACAGATTGTAGGGTTTTGTTTTCTTATCGAATTTCTCACTATTTTTCATTGTATTAAACTGCTTAATCTATTCACATTTAAAATTACGTAAAGTATTTTCCTCCATCTGATTTCATTATTTTAAAGTTATGATTTTTTACTTCAATTACTTTTGTTTAGTTGTTTCAGTTATGTCCGACTCTTCATGACCCCCCTTCCCCATTTAGGGGGTTTTCTTGACAAAAATATTGGGAGTTGTTTGCCATTTCCTTCTCCAGCTCACTTTACAAATGAGGAACTTAGGCAAACAGGGTTAAGTGACTTGCCCAGAGTCACACAGCTATTGTCTGAGGCCAGATGGAAATGAGTCTTCTTGCCCCCAGGTCTGGCACTCTATCCACTGTACCTCCTAGCTTCCCTTTAGTTACTTTTCCTTAATCTTTAATAAAGTGGCCGTATTCCCACACACAGTCTTTCCTTCACTCTTGATCCCTTCCTCTCATTTGTTACCCCTTTCACTTTAGAGTTTTGTTCATTAGTTCCCTTTTCTAGCTGGACTTTATCTGGTTATAGAATTCTTCACTCCCTTTTTCCTTCTGTTAGTCAAGTAAATTCCCTGTTGCTCTCTTCCCTTTCAACTAGGCTATTTATTAGTTTTTTAACTTCATTTTTATGCCACTTTCCTAAATAAGATTTCACTTACCCTCTTCATTAGCCATTCTCTTTCTGTCTAAACAAGACAGTCATTCTCCCATTGCTGATGCCAATAATTATCTAGTTTCTCCCTGTTCTCTGTATTCCTTAAGCAATCACAACTTCTAAGATCTTCATTCTTGGCTCTCTCCTCTAGGTAGTTTTCCCCACTGCCTTGTAGAGCTTTCCTCACTGATTCCTTTTTCCCATTGTGCCTCTCTCTCAGAACAATTTTACTGTTTTTTTGCTTCTCTTCTTCTTGATTGTCCTTCACTTCTCTATGTTTGCATTTCCAACCTATTATTCTCTCTTCTGTTTCTTTGATGAGGCTCCACATTGTAGATTCAAATTTTTCTATTCTGCTCATTATTTTTGCTATGCAGGCCATAAATTCTGCTCTTATAATTCTCATTTCACTTTTGCACACTCAGGACCTTCATGCTGTGGTTCTATCTTCCCATTACAGTTCACGGGTTCCTCTGTCTTATCAAGTGCTGAGTCATTTTCCTTTCTTTTGCTGTATTTCTTCATAGATGCTTGAACTTATTTACTAGACCAGGAGGTCATATTTCCCTCTGTTGTTAGTGTTTTCCCTCTTGATTTATCTGCCTATATTCAAGGTCCTCAACTTTTCTTCTTCCAGAGATCTTTGTTAATTTCTGTCTTCTCCCCCTGCCT
This sequence comes from Vombatus ursinus, assembly GCF_900497805.2. NCBI lineage: Eukaryota > Metazoa > Chordata > Mammalia > Diprotodontia > Vombatidae > Vombatus > Vombatus ursinus. Next base: position 89,231 of record NW_020954567.1, on the reverse strand, counting down.
CCTTATTTTCCCCTGACTCTGTCAAGGCCCCAAGCAGGGTTCTGCTCCTGAGGGGCTGCTGTCACACTGGTTGTCTGTTGTAGTCTAAGCAAACCTCTGCAGCCTGGAGCCAGGGTCTCCATAGCACTGGAAAGAGGGAGGCATGGGGCTAGAGTATGAAGTTGGGTTTTGTTGCAAGCCCAGCTGTTTGTTGGTCCTTGGATCAATTGGAGCAGCCTTGCTGTTGGTAGTGGGGGAAGGGTCCTGAGTGTGCTCAAGGTAGATATCAGTTCATTTTTTTCTAACTTCTTTTGGATTTTGGGTGTCCTAGTCCATGCAGACAGCTGAAATTGCTTTATCATTGGTGCTTAATTTGCATTTTGGAGAGGTATCAGAGTTCATGGGCATCAGAGAAAATGTCTAATCCTCTATCTTGTTGCTCAACTTTTCAATGTGTATGCAGAACAGAACTTAATAATTCAAATGTAGCCTAACCAGAGCAGTGGAATGATTAACTTTCTCATTATGGACAGCTTCATTTTTAAATGCAACCTAAGATTGTATGACACCATTCCTGGGATCACAGCCTAATGTTTCTTCATCTGTAAAAGGAGGGGGCTTGGACTAGAGGCCCTCTAAATTCTCTTTCAAGTCTAGACCTAGGATTCCTTATCATAGGATTTAATGGTACCAGACTTGTTTTCCACTAAAAACCACACATCTAGGCACAATTCAATCATCCTCTACATCTGAAGTTGGGCTTTTAAACCTAAATGAAGGACTTTACTTTTTAACTCTATCAAATTTCATCTAATTAAATGGAGGCATTCATATTAGCTACTTTTTTAAAGGCAATCAGGCTAATTGGGCTAAGTAACTTGCCCAGGATCACACAGCTAGTGAGTATCTGAGACCATATGTGAACTCAGGTCCTCTTGATTCCAGAGGCAGTGCTCTATCCTCTGTGCCACTGAGCTGCCCCCATGTTAGCTACCTCTTAATTCACTCTTTCTTTTCTGTCCTTCTCATGATACCTGATATAGTGTGCTCCATCTCTATATTCTTCAGATACTCTCTTCAGTCCAGGCCACTAGCAAACCTTCCTTCTTCTGTAGCCCCAAGCACAACAATGGAAACAACCCCCTCTGTGCCACAAATAAAGGGAGTCCTAAAAATTAAAGGTAAATTAATACAATTGAGTGTGAGAAAACCATCGAATTAATAAATGAAACTAGGAGTTGGTATTATGAAAAAAAATCAATAAAATGGATACACTCTTGGTTAAAATGATTAAAAAAGAGAGAGAAGGAAAACAGGTTACTAGTATCAAAAATGAAAAGGGTGAATATACACTAAAGAAGATGAAATTAAAGCCATTATAAGAAGTTATTTTGCTCAATTATATGTCAGTAAACTTAACAACTTAATAAAAATGGAAAAATACAAGCTTCCCAGATTAGCAGAAGAGGAAATAGAATATCTAAATAGGCCAATTTTAGAAAAAGAAATTGAACAGGCCATAAATAAGCATTGTAAGAAAAAAGCATTAAGACCAGATTTATTTACAAGTGAATTTTATCAAACATTTAAAGACCAACTAATTCCAATATTAAATAAATTATTTGGAATAATAGGTAAAGAAGGGGTCCTACCAAACTGCTTTTTAAAAATTAATTAATTTATTTTTAGCTTTCAACAATCACTTCCATAAACTTTTGAGTTTTAAATTCCCCCCCACCGCCTTCCCGAGATGGCATGCAGTCTGACATAGGCTTTACATATACATTCCTATCAAACATATTTTCACATTAGTCATATTGTTAAGAAGAATTGGAACCAATGGGAGGAACCACAAGAAAGAAACAAAACAAAACAGAAGAAAAAAAAAAGGAGAGCAAATAGTATGCTTCAATCTTTCTCTGGATGTTGATAGCATTTTTCATCATGAGACGTTTGAAGACATCTTAGATCCTTGCGTTGCTGAGAAGAGCTAAGTTTATCAAAATTAGTCATCACAACAACATGGCTGTTACTGTGTACAACATTCTCCTGATTCTGTTCACTTCACTTAGCATCAGTCCATACAAGTCTTTCCAGGTTTTTCTGAAGTCCACTTGCTCATCATTTCTTATAGCACAATAGTATTCCATTACATTTATATCCCACAAGTTGTTCAGCCATTCCCCAGTTGATGGGCATCCACTCAATTTCTAATTCTTTGCCACCACAGAAAGAGCTGCTATGGTCCTTTTCCTATTTTTATGATCTCTTTGGGATACAGCCCTAGAAGTGGTATTGCTGGGTCAAAAGGTATGCACATTTTTATAGTCCTTTGCGTATACTTCCGAATTGCTCTCTGAAATGGTTGGATCAGTTCACAGCTCCACCTATAGATCAATTTCATTAATAAATATGGATGCAAAAATCCTAAATGAAATACTAGCTAAAAGATTACAATACATTACAAAGATTATATATTATGACTAAGTGGAATTTATACCAAGGATGCAGGGATAGTTTAACATAAGGAAAACTATTAACATAATTGATTGTATGAATAATAAAAGTAACAAAAATCATATAATAACATCAATAGATGCAGAAAAAGCATTGAACAAAGTACAACACTCATTTCTATTAAAAACCCTTGAAAGTGTAAGCATAAATGAACTTTTCCTTAAATTGATAAGAAGTATTTATCTAAAACCATTAGCAAATATTATTTGTAATGGGAATAAGCTAGAATAAGCTAGAAACCTTTCCAGTAAGATCTGGTGTGCAACAAGGTGTAAGGGAAACTGAGGAGATCTTCCCCAGCCCCTCGCATGACTGCCTCATGACCTGACGTAAGAAATATAATTTAAAGTTAGTATGCGTGACCAGGAGTACCAAGGGAACAGAACATCAAAGAATAAAACAAACCATGTTACCAGGGCAAAACAACTCTTATCTCAAGGAATATCTTAGATTCCTTGAGGAAAGTGTGTACATATGCAAGGAACTGGCCTCTCCTTGGATACATACATAAAAAAATAGGCATCTGGAGCTTTGGCCAAGCTCTACCTTTGTTCTAAGGTTGTTTTCCCATGGTTTACATAGATATAAAAAGGGCTATTCGGGAAAGAGACTTTTGGAGCTCTTCGTTTGAGAGATGGGGACACCCACTCTGTTGACTTTCCCAATCCAGACCCTGACGGCTGTGATACAGGACTCCCCAGCCAGATGTTCAGGAATTGGTACTTCCTCGGATTTATGATTATCAACATTATTAAATCATTTATAAGTTAGGAGAAGTGTGAATGTGTCTTTGTGGGTACAGATCCGAACCTGTGAAACAAATTATAAGTGCTGCAGCCTGTAACACCTTACTGTTACAATTGGCGTCACGAATAGGATCTGTGTCACAATGCTGTTCCTAAAAAAGTCAGGAGAAGTTAAAGTTAAAGAACAGGAAATTCCTGGCTGGGAAGGGCTCCCATATGCCTCCTTTGCTAAAGAGTGGGCTAAGAATACTGGTCCTTGCGAAGATTGGGGGAGCCATCTCAAACAAGCTGAACCATTGAATGTCATTATATGTTTACAGGATGTCCCAATAGAAAAAGGGAAAGAGATGGGGGAGTAAGTAGAAGTGGATGGGCTTTGTTAACAGCACACCCTATACCCTAGCCTTTAGCATTTGAAAGGGGATTAGGATAAAGGCCAAACTCTGGTGCAAATTAGGAACTAAAAGGTAGAGATTATAGGTCCCATATTCCCGTAACTATATATTGGAAAAATGGTTCTACAACTGTGGCAAAAGCTTTAATTGACACTGGAGTAGAGGCCTCCCTGATTTATGGGAACCCTGATTTAAACAAGGAAGATCCATGATAATTACAGGATTAGGAGGAAAAGAGATACAAGCCAAACAAGTTACTATACCCATTAAAATCAGACAATTACCTTGTCGAGATTATACTGTAGTAATAGTACCCATTTCTGAATATATAAATGGAACAGACATTTTAAGAGGAATGACTTTGCAGTAACCAGATGGATGATATCAATTTGCTGTTAGGGCCCTAACTATAAGGGCAGTGCTAGTAGGAAAACTAAAATTGCCTCCTGTGTCTTTACCACCACCTGCTAAGACCAGCACTCTAAAGAAAACATTGGAAAGCAGTGGCATATAACCCCACTATGGGAGTTACTTTGGAAAACACAGGACAGGGGGGAATTAGCCAGTTAGCTGAGCTAATAGCTATGTATTCAGCTATAAAGAATGAACAAGGGAAAGAATGCTATATATTTACAGATTCCTGGACTGTGGCTAATGGATTAACTACTTGGATATCCATATGGAATGAAAATGGTTGGCAAATTCATGGGCAAGATATATAGGGAAAAGAATTGTGGCAGGATATATGGGATTGGTCTCATACTACTAACATTTCAGTTTTTCATGTAGATGTACATATTTCAGTGAACATCCTGGAACATGAGTATAATGTACATGTGGATCAACTAGCCAAAATAGCAACAATACAGCAAGAAGATCAAGAATATTATTCATTAGCACAATGGGTACATCGACAAGTGGAACAACTCAGAGCCCAAGCCTTACACAGGTGGGCTTTGGACAGGAATTTCCCTCCCAATATCTCTATTAAAACAAGTGCAATCTGAGTGTTCCATATGCCAAATGGAAAAGGAGATCAATTCCCTGCACCATTAAAGGTGAACTAGCCAGAGGAAGGCTGTCCGCCCAAATTTGTCAAATAGATTATGTTGGTCCCTTACCAATGGACAGAGTTTGCTGGTATATTTGTACCTGTGTAGACACTTATTCTGGAGTACTGGTGGCATGCCCACATAAGAATGCCATTCAGAAAAATACTTGTAGAACTACAGATATCACTTTGTATTATGGATCCCCTCTACAACTACAAAGTGACAATGGAACACATTTTAAGGGAAAAGAAATAGACCACTATTGTTCATATCATAAAATAGGATAGATATATCATATACCTTATTATCCCCAAGCAGCAGGATTAATTGAAAGGATGAATGGATTATTAAAAGAAAAACTTAGACAACTTGGCAACAACTCTTAAACACGTTGGAAAGATAATTTATCAAAGATTTCCAACAGCTAAACAATAGGCCCCTAAAAGCCGGATTAACCCCTTTAGGAAGAATGATGACCCCTAATATTCAAATAAAGATGCAGAGGCTGAAAAATCTAACATTACAATGGTGGGCTTGTGATCCCCATGCCACACTCCCCTTCTTAGAAAACATGCCTCTGATATGCCTCAAGCTGCTGAGATAGTGGCGGAAGGCAAGGATGGTACTGTGGTAGTAGCATTTGCTGGAGATGACAAATTGTATCATTATCCCCTAACGCAACTGTTTTTATGTGAATAGTATCTTACAGTTTATCTTATACTTATTGGAAGAGCAATGGCACAATGGGAGAAGAATACACTGGTGAGATTGGGAGAAGCAGTGGCAACCACTGGACCATGAGACTGTTGAGTTTGCCAGGAACATTCTCTGCTTTAGAATTTGTTTAGAGCCATTTTTTATAGGTATTCGGAGGGGTTTGGGGAGAGAGCTCAAGCAAGTCACTGCTTTCCCTCTACCATCTTGGCTCCACCTCCTCCATGCCAGGAACATTCTCAATCCAGAAAGAAACCTCCCATAGGACATGGACTGAATAAGACAGCAGAACAAATGCCACAACCATACACTTCCTCCAGATATGCTTCCTCCCCACTAATAATATCACCTGATCTAAAGACTCTATTTAATACTACTTGCTTTTCCACAGGAAATCCATTCTACAGTGTGACATATAATGAAAGCCAACATTTTGGAAGCATTTTAATATCCCTAGAAGGGAGGGTCCAAATTGGCCCACTCACCTATTCATGTTTTAATAGTGATGATTTTATGAATTTCTTGCCTAATTTTACACATATAGCTTGTGATAATTGTACTCACTCTCCTACTGTATTTAATAGAACTAGTGTCTATATGTACATACCTACTAATTGTTCTTACTGGTTTATACTAAACTGCTTGACTTCTTTCATTTTGGCAAGGTTACAAGCTTTTTCTTTTTACAAGTGAAGTCTTTGTTTTGGTTTGTTCCTTCTCTCTGTATGGGTGATGTTGGTATGCCCCATAATAGATGATTTTTTTTTGTTCTCTCTGTATGGGTGATGTTGGTATGCCCCATAGGAGATGATGTTCCCACACTGTGGATAGGTCAGATCTAGAGGCTGACTGAAGGGTTAATGTATAAGATCTTCCCTACCCACAGCCCAAGCCAAAGGACAAGGAACTTCCCTAACGTATTGTTCTGGGATTTGTTTCAACCCAGACCCACCTTGGGGAACTATTCCTTAGAAACAGGTCTTGAGGTAAACATTCAGGGACTTGGCCACTTCCTGCGTATTGACCCAAGACATTTTTGACATAATAAAGATTGTTCTCAAGGTCGGAGAGTTTTGGCCAAAACTCTCAGGTCCTTAAGATCAATCACCTGTTCCTTGGTTCCCTGCCTTCTTTGTGTAAGGATGATAAAAAGGGTCTTTCTTGGGAAAGTGACTTGGGGAGTCTCCCTCGGAGAGGAGGCTTTGCCGTAGGGACTTTCCCAACCGAGACCCTGACCACTGTGATACAGGACTCCCCCAGTCAGATGTTCAGGAGTTGGTGCTTCCTCAGACTGGTGATGTATTTCTTTTTCTTTATCTCTCTATCATTCTGTTAATAGTTGTTGTTTCTAAGACTGTATAATCACATGTAATCACATTTATATGCATGTATGTTTATGATTATTGTCATTATTACATCATTTATAAACTAGGAAAAATGTGAACGTGTCTTTGTGGGTACAGATCTGAACCTGTGAAACAAATTAAAAGTGCTGCAGCCCATAACACCTTACTGTTACACAAGGATGCCCATTATTACCCATATTATTAAATATTGTATTGGAAATCACAGCAATAGCAATAAGAGAAGAAAAAGAAATAGAAGGAATCAGAATATAGAATGAGGTAATAAAACTATCTCTTTTTGCAGATGATATGGTGATATACTTAGAAAATCCTAAAGACTCAACTAAAAAGTTAATTAAAATAATTAATAATTTCAGCAAATTAACAGGATATAAAGTAAACCCACATAAATCATCCTCATTGCTACATATTACCAACAGAATCCTGTGGGGAGAGATAATTAGAGAAACCCTATTTAAAATAACTCTAGGCAGTATGAAATATGTGAGAAGACATTTACTAAAACAAAACCAGGATCCATATGAACAAAGACATAAAAATCTTTGTACACCAAATTAGATCTAAATAAATGGGGAAATATTAATTGTTCATGGGTAGGCAGGGCCAATATGATAAAAAATAATAATTTCTCCAAAATTAATCTACATATCTAATGTCATTCCAATTAAATTACCAAAAATATTTTATGAAGTTAGAAAAAAATAATAACAAAATTCATTTGAAAGAACAAAAATCAAGAATAACAAAGGAATTAATGGGAAAAAAATATAAAGGAAGGCGATTTAGCAGTACCAGAACTTAAACTATATTTTAAGGCAGCAATTATAAAAAGTGTCTGGGACTGGGGCAGCCAGGTGGCGCAGTGGATAGAGCACAGGCCCTGGAGTCAGGAGGACCTGAGTTCAAATTCAGCCTCAGACACATAACACTCACTAACTGTGTGACTCTGGGCAAGTCACTTAACCCCAACTGCCTCACATTAAAACAAACAAACCAAAAAAAGTATCTGGTACTGGCTAAGAAATAGAAATGTAGATTAGTGGAACAGAGTAGACACGCAATCTAAAGCAGCAAATGAATATAGTTACCCAGTGTTTGACAAATGTAAAGACTTAAGTTTTGAGGATAAGAATTCATTATTTGGTAAAAGAAAATGTAAGGAAAGCTAGAAAGCAGTCTGGCAGAAACTGGACAGAGACCAATATCTTACACCATTAACCAAGATAAGGTCAAAATGGATACATGAGCAAGATATAAACAGAGATGTTACAAGAAAATTTCAAGAACATGGAACATATTACCTGTCAGACTTGTGGAGAGGTGAACAACTTATGAACAACCGAGAGTTAGAGAGTGTTGTGAAGTATAAATTGGAACAATTTTGATTACATGAAATTAAAAAGTTTTCATAATAATAAAACAACTGTAGCCAAAATAAGAAGGAAAGCAGAAAATGGGGTAAAATTTGTAGACAGTTTCTCAGATAAAGGTCTCATATCTTAAATATATAAAGAACTTTGTCAACTCTATAAGAAGGCGAGTCATTCCCCAACTGATAAATGGCCAAAGGATATGAACAAGCAGTTTTCTAATGAAGAGAACAAAATAATTTACAGTCATATGAAAAAATGTTCTAAATCATTGTTTATTAGAGAAGTGCAAACTAAAACAACCTTGAGATATCATTTTACACCTATCAGATTGACTAAAATGATAGAAGGAGAAAATGACAAATGTTGGAGGGGATGTGGAAAAATTGGGACCTTAATTCATGTTGGTGGACCTGTGAGCTAATCTAACCACTTTGGAGGGAAATTTAGAGTTATGCCCAAAGAGGTAATAAACTGCCTACTTCCACCCAGCAATACCACTATTAGGGATGTTTCCCAAGATAATTAGCGAAAATAGAAAAGAACCTCCATTTTCTAAAATATTTATAGCAGCTCTCTTCGTGGTGGTAAAGAACTGGAAATTGTGAGGATGCCTGTCGATTGGAGAATGGCTCAACAAATTGTGGCACATGTTCATGATGGAATATTACTCTGCTGTAAGAAATTATGAGTACAATAATTTTTTGGTTTTTCTTTTTTTTTAGTGAGGCAATTGGGGTTAAGTGACTTGCCCAAGGTCACACAGCTAGTGTTTGGTCTGAAGCCGGATTTGAACTCAGGTCCTCCTGACTTCAAGGCTGGTGCTCTATCCACTGCGCCACCTAGCTGCCCCAAGTACAATGATTTTAGAAAATCATGGAGAGACCTCCACAAAATAATGAGTGAAATGAAAGAGTGAAATAATGAAGCAGAACCAAGCGAACATTGTATACAGTAACAACAACATTGTTTTAAAACAACTTTGAGCAACCACATTATTCTGACTATTATAAATACTCAAATTAAATGCCAAGATCTTATGAAGGAAGATGCTATTTGAATACAGAAAGGAAAAGTGCTGTGATATAGGAAATGATGAGCTGGTTGACCTAGAAAAGCATGGAAATGTATTTTTCTTATGAAGGAAGATGCTATCCACCTTCAGAAAAACAGATGTTAGGAGGAAATAAGCATAGTATGGTCTCACATATGTGTATGAGTGGATATGTGTACAGATATCTATGTGTATGTATACACACATACACACACATATATCCATGCTTAATTGTAGCCATCTTGGAGGGGGAGGGGGAAAATGAAGTAAAAGGTGCACAGCAGAAAAGAAAAGAAAACCAACAAGGAAGCAAAGAAAAGCTCAGAAGTTTTTAAAACAATGTATTTATTATATGGCTTTTCTTGAAATGGAAATTTATTGTTTTATATTGAATCCTCTCTTATGGTCAGCTATGCACACAGAAATCTTTTTTTTTCTCATATTGTATTTAAGTGTAAAATTTTAAAAATTGCCCCCTCAAAATTTTTTAATATATGAAAAAAGGAGGTAAAATAGGAAATCAGAAACACAATCAAAATTACAGTCACTCTGATTGTGAAACTAGGAAGGACCCTGTGAATATTAATAAGGGAGAGGAAGGAGAAAGTCCTTACTTATGTCCTCCAATTCAGATAACACAAAAGGCAGTAGCTACAAGATAGTTCAGCTGAATCACTAGGCAGGCAACACTAGGCTGAGGCCACTGGGGTTAATGTTGTTGTTGTTGTTGTTCAGCTGTTTTTCAGTGATGTTTGGAAGGGCAAAGTTGGTTCATGAGGTTGTTGGTCTCCAGGCTTAGGTCCACCAGGTACCTCAACCTGGTGCTTGTGGGAACAAGCAGGTTAGGGCCATTGTGGGAGGGATAGAGGTGGTCATGACTACTGGGGATTCTGAGAAGTTGAGTGTCCTGATATTTCTTCCTCAAGGTTATCTATTCGCTTTAGAAGTGAATAAGACACTGAATTCTCCACCTAGAGAAAACAGAGATGAAAAAGAATTGGGGAGTTGGGATATGTAGAACAGAATAGATGGAGCTTGAGAGAAACATAATAGATTCCACTAAAGGAAGAGTAGAATAGAAAGCTAAGAAACCAAGCTTACCTCAATCCTTCCTATCTCATCAGGAACGTTGGCTGTGAATGAAAAGAAAATTTGTCAAGCCCAAGCTGTTGTGATTTGTCCTTCATTCTAGAAGAGGATCATGACATCAGGAAGATGCTGCCATGACTTGCAAATGAATTGGATTTAAGTGAGGGAGGATTTACAGAGTCACCAGCCTCACTTTCTTCTCTGGAGCCATCAAGGTCCAGCGGCAAAATGTAAATCAGGACAACTGGAGATGGTCTAGGATGCATTGAGAGACCTTGGCCTTTTTAAGCTAAGGTCTTTCAGAGTTCTCACTTTGACTGGGGCAAAGCCCATTCAGTGCTTAGGCAGGCCGAAGTATTGCTACATTAAAGAATTACAAAGCGCTAGAGATACTGCTGCTGTTGCTGCTATTTGTATAGATAAGACAGAAGCTAAACAGTACAACCCAGTCTTGTACAATTAAAAATAAAATAAAAAAGATCCAAGCTTGCCCATCCTCAGCTCATTTCTATAAGCCAAGAGCAAGGTGGCCAGATTCCTTCCCTGAGTCAACCCTGACTTCCAGCCTCACAGCTGCTGGGTTTGCAAGACACCTCCACTCCAGAGCCCTGACTCCTCACCCTTCTTAGCTGAACATCTTCTACCAATAACACTGAATTTGAACCCAGAAGATCTGGATTTGAATCCTGATTCCACCACTTAGAATCTGCATACAGTGCATTGGAAAGAAGCCTTTATTAGCAGTCAAAGCAGAACTCTGTGACCTGTGTGCCTTTGAGCAAATTGCTTAAATTCTATGGGTCTCAGTTTCCTTATCTGTAAAATGAGGGGATTGGACTAAATTATCTCTGAGGTCATTCCCATCTCTAAATCTATGATCCTATGATATTATAATCTTGGGCAAATTGTATGCTCTCTTTGAATCTCAGTTACTTCATCTGTAAAATGAGGATAATAATGTTTATACTACTTAACTCACAGGGCTACTGTGAGGATTAAATTATATTATTTCCCTTCCCCTCACTACTGACCTCATAGTATTCCTGAGAGTCCCATACTAGGCCTAGATACCTCTTACTCCCCTTTCTGAGAAACACTGTCCTGAACTCCTGATTGTATAGGCTTTGCCATGTAATGTCTCCACTTTTCCCCATCTCAAATGTTGTCCTGGCTATGCTACAGAGCTGACAAAGAGAGCTGAGTTTCTACCCTCCTTGCAGCTCTGTTGAGCTCCCACAAGCCTCCTTTTCTTCAGCCTCCAGTCCTCCATGCAGTTGCAACTTGGGCAAGGTGTATTTGTGTCCCACCATACACTGGGACAGCCAGTGAGAGAGCCAGCTGTACTCACTTGGTTCCTCTATGAGATTCTCTCCTTCTTCCCTGTGTTTAGAGCTGTCTGGATGAGCTAAGGCAGCTCATACAGAAGGTGGGACAATGGGACAGTCACGAACCTCAGGACCAAGGACAGGGGAAAGGGTTTGGTTAGTGGAGAAACAGACATCCCCTTAAAGCTGACACACATCACTCAATGAGATACTTTCTGAGACAGTGGGAAGTAAATAAGTACAAAGACCTTGGGATTTCTGTACTCCAGATCTCATGCCAGGAGAGGTGGTGAACCAGGTGGGGAAGCACCAATCCTCATCTCATGTGGAGAGAGGTCTGTGTCCTAGACCCAAAAGTGGCTGAGTCACTACCACCTCCCACCCCTCCCCCATCCCACTGCCAGGAGAGACTAAGGCTCCCACCTTCCCTGAGAGTTTGGCTCCAAATCAGTGAAGCCCCTCCATCTAGCACTCGGACTATTCAGGGAAATCTGGTTGGAAGCATGGGGAGACAGAGAAAGGCAGCCAAATGTGGTGAAAAGAGGCCAGATTAGAAGGTGAAGGACTACTGCAATTCTGACTCTGCCCCTTTCTATTTGTGCAACCCCAGACAAGCTGCTTAACCTTCTAGGCCTCCATTGCCTCATCTGTAAAGTCAGGAGACTTTGTGAGATGACCTAGAAGATCCCTTCCTGCTCTAAATCTCTGATTCTATGAAATTTCAAGCATTGCTTTCCCATTTCCACCACCCCACACATATTGTGTCCCTCACTAAGGTCACACATCCATTCACCCATCCATCTATTCATATTTTCTCTGTCTGTCTGTCTCTCTACATATATATATATACACATATATATATAACATGTACATATAAGATACACATACACACACACAAACACAAACTTCTACTTCCCTCACAACTTGCCCCTTGAGTTCCCCCATTGCTATCTAGTGTATTTCTCTCAATTTAGAGTCATGTAATCAATTGGTCCCAACTGTGTGGGTGTTGGGCCAGGAAACCCTGCATTCCACTGCCATATAGGGAGCAGAAATAAGAGGGAGTTCAGTGGGAGGAAGGTCAATGAAACAGGTGGGAGTGGAGGATATTCTGAGGTAGAAGGCCAATTCTCACTTCCTCTTTTAGAAGGGATGCTTACATGCCCTCTAGCATAGACTGTACTTGGATTGGTGGGACAGGTTTGTGCTGCTATTTTCTGAATCTGTGCTACTTGGAGTCCACTCCTGCCATCCCCTGCTTGCCATGGGGTGACTGGCCATGGTTGCCCCAGCCTGTCACCACCTCCAGCTCTGTGCTGCTGTGGGTAGAACTGTTGTGTCTAGGTAAGCAGAAATTGTGGGTACAAAGACAAAGGGTCAATTCTAGCTCAGGCGTCATTTGGGGACCTAACTTGGGAGGAAAGCACGAGTGGGGAAGATGGGGGTGGGATAAACATAAAGAGTTCCTTAACTGGTGAGGATTTAATTTGTGGGGAAGCATACTAAGACTCTCCTCCCCACCCCCTTTTCCCATTACCTATTGCTTCTTTAGGCTACATAATACAAAATCATATTTGGATAGTACTTTATTCTGAAGTCCTTGGTTCCCCTAGAATGAGGAATCCCTATCAGTATTTCTTTATCATTTTTGAAACTAAGTCTTGTACTGAAATTTATGCATTTATGTTTTGTCTTATTGTGGAATTGTGTCTTTGGGGGAAAATATTTTAAATTGTGAATGAAAATGGTCTGTCTCAGGGAGAGATGTTCAGAGGAAGGACAGATTTTTGTCTCTTTTGATTTTCTTTTTCTCCAAGCAAGGAAGGGAAAGGAACACACATTTAATAAGTACCTACTATGTGCCAGGCACTGTGCTAAGCATTTTACAAATATTACACCATTTGATCTTCACAACAACCCTGTGTGATAGGTGCTATTTGATTCCCATTTTAGAGTTTAAGAAACTGAGGCCAAGGCTAAGTGACTTTCCCAGGGACATACAACTATTCAGTTTCTCAGGTTCAATATGAAATCAAGTCTTCCTGACTCTGGGCTTTGCACTCTGTGCACTATGGCACTACCTAGTTGCTTGTGAGGAGAGATGCATAGACTTGGAATAGTTTTTAACTACTTAATAAATTGTCTCTGACCAACCTGTATACAAAGTGTGGTGTGCTAAATTTTTCTTCCACACTAGAGACCTACAAGGAAGCATTAAAGAGATGGTACAACAAGACAGGAGAATTAAGGCAATGCTTTCCACACTGAGGTAGTAGCTCAGTTCTTACATAGTATCGGTCCCATCCCTTTTATTTGGTGGCCAAAATCACTGACAGCTGAGTCCTCCCTATGGGCTGGGGTCCTGAAGGTCTCTCCCAAAGAAGCTCCTTGCTCCTTGCTCCTCATGTCATTGACACTGTGCTGGCTGCAACACTTGGACTGGATTCTGATGCCTGGATTGGTGAACCTCAAATTCTTAACCCAGATTGGAGACTTTTCCCTCTGAACCTAGAATGGAAAAGAAGACATAAACACCTCTCAGAGTGATGGAAAGCTCTCCTCCTTTTCCCTTGGTCTCACGAGAGTCATGAATGAGTCACCTTGCTCCTCCAAGATACAAATGTAGCAGAGACAGTGAGAGCTGACTTGGGCCTTTTGAAAAGGCTGATGGTTCTGGCTGTTCACTCACTTCTTCTAAACATGTGGCAGACAAACTGAAACCAGTTAAAGCATCTCTATCCATGCTCATATGGATATATATGCATATATATACATACATGTACATATATGCAGATGTGTCTATGCATACAAATATGCACAGCCATTCATATTTAGTTCTGCTTATTTCATTCTGCATCAGTTCATATATTGAAATGTCTTCTTAATGCTTATCTGAATTAATCATATTCATTATTTCTATGGCAAAATAAAATTCATTTAGTTTAGCATTCCCTTATTATGGACCTCTACTTTGTTTCCAGGTCTTTACTCTCACAGAAAGTCTCCTTATGAATATTTTGGTACTCATCTTAAAACAAAAACTTTTTGCTTGACTTTACTTGACCTTAAGAAAATTAATGAACCTTTGTCTGTCTCTTTTTCTTCATTTGTGAAGTTGGCATAATAATAATTCTTACCTCTCCAGGATTGTTGTGAGAATCAAATGAGATATTTTTTTTTCAGCCAAAGACAAGGTTTATTAGAACATCCATCCTATTGGTCAGACTCTTAAGGAGTCAGAACATTAGTGAGCTATTTGCTAGATTTTAAAAATCTGAGCGCCTTAATGGAGTGCAGACAGAGCATATATATGGAAAGACTGTGGGAGGGATCTAGGAGTGGTCAAGTAGTTTGGGGTGACTGGAGGAGGGGTCTAAGGAAGGTCTGGATGGGATTGGCCAGTAAGCTGGGGTGAACAGAAAGCCTGGGACCTGGACCACATGGCCAAGAAGAGAATGGAGTCTAGATAGGATTAAAGGTGGGAAGTGGCCATGAACAAATGGGAAGTAACAAAACAGAATTGGGAGATTGGGCATAGCCACAATGTAAGGCCAGTTGAGGGGATTATAGCCTCAGGAAAAAACCAGAGATTTGGCCAGGTGGGAAAGTCCAGGGTTTTTCCTTTTTGGGGTCCAGATCCCATCCCCATCATTCCCCCCTCAAACAAATGGGACCCAAATTCTTTTGGGGTAAGGGGTGAAGGACTTGGTTTTTGAAGCTTCCTGCTGGCAAGGGGCATAGAGCTGTCCCTGCCTTGAGGAGGTCCCAAAGAAGAGGTTGACTGGAACCAAGCATCCAGGGGACAATGGGGGGACATTGGCTGGTACTCACTGTTTGCTAGCAACTATAGGCGAATTGCCTGTAGTCTAGAAGACACAAATCTGACAGAAAAGACTGCAGAGCCAGATATAGTGAGAAGTAAAAGTGTAAGAGCCCCATTAAAATCATCTATACTTGACTGGCAGGATTATCTGATCCCAAAAGTTTATGTAACACTTTTGCAGATAGAAGTTTCCACCCCTGAGTTCTATAGTTACACAAATGAATTTGCCAAGAGATGGACTTTCACTTCAATTATCACTGAAATTCTCCCTGCCAAACCAAACTGAAGATGTTTCTAATTTCATTTCAGTTGTTTGGCAATATTGAATGACTACACATTAAGGTCAAAACAGCTAGATCTCACACACTTGCATTGATCTTTTACTGTCTATTTGCTCTGACTATAGAAATTTGCTATAAAAGGATAAAGCAGGGACAAGATTTAGGGCCCAAATATTTCAAGATAAAACATCCTGAATTCAGATAATTCAGTTTTCCAACCATGCAGTATCAAATCCACCTCATAGACAGACTCAGAAATAAGCAGGTGGGTAACATTCCTTTTCAAAGAAACACAATGAGGAAATTGAGCCAGGAGGATCCCATCTTAAACAGAGACTAAAATTGTCCCCTCAGCTTTTCCCGATGCAGACTTCCCACCACTAACACATTCTCTGAGTAGCTTGTGACATTTCTCTCAGAGATGGTGGGTTATTGATTATTGATGGATTATGATCCATCAGACAACTCAAAATAAAATCATTTACAGTCCCATGAGCTTTTACCTCAAACAAGTTCCACTAATCACAGTTTAGGAAAAAACTTTTTCCAGGATTTACATCTCAAATTTAAATTTCTCCTGGTATAAAAAGCCAATTGTTAGACATTATTTCTATATTCTTGCAGATTCTCAGCAAGTCAAAACCCAAACAAACTTTTTGGCAAGTTTACACATTAAAACAACAGCCAACAAAAGCCAAATTGTTTTAGTGGTAACCAAATTATGAAAAGTTGCTTGACATAATTGATACAAAAAGTTCACCAATTTGAAACTTGAAATAAACCCATTACCAATCAGGTAACTTTAATTTTGTTAAATTCATTTCCAAATTACTTTACAAAGAGAATCAACATCTCATCATTAACAGTTAAAACTACAAGTTTAAAAAGAGCTTGCTCATCCAAGTTCAGAGGCTAGCTTCTTTACCTTGAGTAGGATGTGCTGGACCTGGGTGATGCTTCCCAGACAAAAGTTGCCCCAGGGCCCAAGGCCATTGCCAGTGGGGCCCATGCTGTAGCTGCTGCCTCTCTCCTCTCCTTTCTTTTGCCAGGGTGGGAGAGTGAATTCAAAGGTGGGGGTGGGGGGAGGGTGAAACTCTCTTTTATGAGAGGGATTAACAGATACCTTCTTGACTCAAGGAAAGGGAGTGGGAAAAGGAAGTGACCAGGGTTGTAAAGAGGTGTTTCAAAACTCCTTAATGATCCATCACAAAACTTCTAGAATCTGCTAAGATGTTTTTAGCTATTCTAACTTTTCCCTGTAACCTCCATGAAGGAGGATTCTGGGGTGTAGAGGGAAGGAAGTAACTAAGCCTCAGGGAACCAAAAAGCACCTGCAGTTTTCCCAATTCCCTAGCACCGAGAGAATTGACAGAATTAGGCATACACTTCCAGATAGGGTGTCCATCCTTGTCCTCTATTCTGTGGAAGGTGTACCCAGGTCCATGGCCTCAAACCAAACCAATGGATCAAGAACCTGAGAGCATCAGGCCGAGTGCAAAACAGCCTGGTAACTGTCTGCCCAAAAAGCACCTTCAAGCCTTCCTTGTCCTGGAGAGTGACCTCAACTGCAGAGCAAGAAAGAAGTGGGGGAGGCTTATATACCTTCCAGTCTTTGCTGGAGAAGAATTTGGGATTAGGCAGCTTCCCCAAATGGGTCACTAAAATGTTGAGATTTAGGGGCTTAGGTGTGCTGGGACCACAAAATCACAACTCGTGAGTCCTGCCCGAAATAATTTGACCCAAGGCTTCTTTCAGCCAAAGACAAGGTTTATTAGAACATCTATCATATTGGCCATACTCTTGAGGAATCTAAGCATTTGTATCACTAATAGAAGCAGGCCAGATCTTAAGAATCTGAGCAGTGGCTAGATTTTAGGAATCTGAGCCAAATGAGATATTTTTAAAATACTTAGCAGTGCTTAGTACATAGTAGGCACTTAAAAATGTTTATTCCATTCTATTTTTTTTTCTTTACTATTTACTGGTGAACTTCTCAAAGGAGTAGGGTGAATCTACTGACTCTGCTTCCTCATCACCCATATTTCTTAACATCCTTAAATCTAGTTGTAATCCTCACAACTTTATGGAAATTATGAAATCATTAACCTATAGGGTTAGAGATAATGTCTCATTTTTGTTTCTCCAGCAATGATTATTGTACTGTTTGACACACAGGGAATGTGAATAAATATTTGTTGAATGAATGGATTGAAAGGGGATGATGGGAGTCTCCTTTGAAAGGAGAAGGTATTAAAAAAATAAAATAAAATAAAAAAATAAAAAAGAAAGGAGATAGTATTGGGGTTGAACTCAAGTCAGGAACATGGCAGTCTCCAGTAGGGCCAGGCAGTACAATTAAGTTGAAAATTATCTTGGTTACATGATTTTTCCCCTTTAATTTATTTTCTAGCTCTTTGATTTGGCTTTTTAAAAAAACATTATATTTTGTATTTTGTCTTAACATGGTAGTCATTTGCCTCTCTTGGGATGAAGAAAAGCAATCAAATAAAAACATCTTCTAAGGAAACCTTGTCCACCATGTATACAATATTCTGGCCTTGTAGTCCCCCTCCTCTCCACAGCTGGGGAGGAGGTATCTGCATACACTTTTTCTGATGGAGGAGGTAGCCTCTTCTCTGGGTCTTAGAATACATGCACAAGCCCTTGGCCCAGTCTCTTATTCAACTTTTCTGCATTGACTTTCAAAATTATTTTACTATATTTCATTTCTTTTCAAACTCCCAGTATCAACAACTCTCTGAGACAAATATGTAAAATGATCTTCAAATTCCCCACATAACAGACAGATACAGACAAAATGTTCAATTGTTACCGTACTAGAAATTTATTTATTTATGAAAATGCTAAAATCATTTCATATATCTATAAAGCCCTTCTGTATCTAGGGGAGGGTCAGTAACTGTGCAGCCCTGAGTTCCTAGGAACTCAGCCATGACAAGGGCATTAATTGAGGCTGATTATGTTGCCTAGAGCTCACAGACACCTCTATCCTCTGAAGACAAAGAGATACTGGAGGCTAGGGATAAGGAAGAGTCCTCATCCCAAGCTGGACAGGAGTCCCCCTCTGCTGCCCTCAGGAATGGACTAAGAAGGATGAGGACTAGGATACGAATATGCAGACAGAGATGAATGGGTCGCTGCCATGCCAAGACCTCAGTCATTCTACAGGTTGAAGAGTCATCATCCTCAGGTTCCTAAGGTTAGAGGATGCCTTGTGTTCTTCTTTGGATCATTGATCTCTCTCTTAAGTGTGAAGTACAGACCAGTGTCCACTGCAAACAGAAGTCCCATCACAAGGTAGAAAGGGATGTAGTACCAGATTTTAGAAGATGAGGAAGTAGATGGTCTTGGATCTACATTTGTACAAAAGTAAGAGGTAGTAGGAAGAATCATTAGAATCCTGGTAATCAACAAATCAAGTACACAAATAAATATCCATCAAGCACTAAAGGAGAAAGAAAGAAAAGGAAATCATCTGTCCTTGGGTCTTGGGTTTGGGATGGATACTGTGAGCACAGGGAAGACTGCTTGGACCCCTAAGGTGACCTGATGCTGAGTCTCATCCAAGAGGTAATATGAGGGTCTCTCCTAGCCCAGAGGGAGAGAGAGAGAGAGAGAGAGAGAGAGAGAAAGAAAACAGTAAGAATGAGGTGCTACATCTACACCATACCCATGCTACACTTGAATTTTGTAATATTTGACATCAGTTTTATTATTATTGATTATTATTTATTGTTATACTATTATTATTACTATAATTTCTGAATCAAGTTTCTTGATCTTATAGCAAATATAGTCATATTTTCTTCTTTACCTTATATAATGAATATATGCCTGGACCTACAGACTCAAAAGATGAACTCTGATTTGTCTTTCTAGGGATTCAGGAATTCAGGATTTTATCAGAAGTGCCAGACACACCTGGTCATTTACCCTTGGGAATTGGGGGTAAGTTGATACTAAAGTTGTTGTGCTGATCCAAATGATTGGGAGCATGGTTGAATCAGGGAACATTGGACCTCAGGATTCTAAAAGACAGAGTAGATTGCATGGGAAGGAGAAGTTATTCTTTTCAATGGAGGAATCCAGAGTTGGGGAGTGAGGGGAGAGGTATAACTTCTGTTCCTTTGCAGTCACATCTGAATGAATGATGATGCCCCACCTCCTGAGAACTCCTTTGTTGAACTTCAGTACAAATAAAATAGATAGCCAGGCTAGATAGATACTTTCAGCCTTTGTGCTGGTAGCAAGGAAAGCAGTTCACAGTGATTTAATACCCTAAAACTATCATTAGCCCTCTCCATATCCATCCTCCAAAGTCCCCTTCACTCAAAGTCCAACATCCTTCACTCTTGCTTGGTTGGGTATATCTCATATTGGACAGTAATTTTCACCACTTTTGACTTTTCCTTCTTATTTTGTATGGTCGCTGAACAGAATTCATTGTAGTTCATGTACAGTCATTATAGTTCACTTGATTGATGGAAAAGTTGGAATCATGTTGAAAAAACTTCCTTCCTTTCCATTTTGATAGAATGTGACTTTAGAGATTCCTTTGTTTTTCCCAGCCATGGCACCTCAACACCATGGGCTCCCCTTCCATTTAAACTAATTTGAAGGACTGGAATAGCAGCCAGTCTGAAAAGATAAACAAAAGACCAAGAATCCAGGAGGTCTCAACTTAAAATAGAGTCTGAAGTCACTGTAGACTGGGATGGGGAGAGATGGTAAGCTCCCAGGACAAAGAAAAATATCAGGTGGTGAGGTGCCCTCAGTCAATAGCATTGACTAGGTCCTATAGGAAGCTATCAAAACAACCTTGTTGCCGCTGGAGATCTCTCAATTTCATAGGGTCATAGCATAGACACCTATGTGAAAAAGTCATAGGATATAAAAAAATATAGAAATAGATATACATTCATGATGCTCTCTACCTCCTGACAGAGGTGAGATGGATTCAAAGTACAGAATGAAACATGCATTTTAAAACATGGCAAATGTGTGGATTTGTTTTGCTTGACTACATATCTTTCTTACAAAGATTGTGTTTTTCTTTTTTCTTTTTTTCATGGTGGGATTTGAGGAGAAAAGAGATATATCAGTAGTGTTGCCAAAAAAAGGAAGAAAAGAAAGGAAAATGGTTATTGGATCATTTTTAGCGCACAGAAGAGAACAGAATAAAGTTCAGAAGGAGACAAAGAAATAGGATAGCTTTTAAAATAACTCATTGAATTTCTTACATACTTTTCTCTAAAAAGCAAATTCTACATAACATAGATATACACTTTGTCATTGAATCTTTTTTATGTTCTATTTTGTATATGAAAATGACTATTTTGGGAGCATTAAGTTCAGAATTTTAAAAATAAAAGAAAGAAATGAATTCATGCAAACAAAACATAAAATCCATCTGCACATTCTGGGGAACAAAACCCAGGATCTTTGGTATCAAATTAAATCATAAAATTCAATTTAACAGGCATTAATTAAGCACTTACCCTGCGTCAGGCACTGGGGATACAAATGCATAAATGAAACAAAACCTGCCCTTGAGGAGCTTACATTCTACTGGGGGAAAACAACCCCAGTTATCTTATAGATAAGAAAATACAAAACATATACAAAGGAATTGGGGTGCAGCAACAATTAGGGCAAAGTAATTGGGGAGCAGCAACAATTAGGGCAATCAGAAAAGTCCTCTTATAGGAGGTGTCATTTGAGGCCAATCTTGAAGAGAGGGAAGATTCCAAGAGGCAAAGGTAAGAGGAAGAATATGTCAGGCATGGGGGGAAACTGGTCCAAAAACATGGAGGTGAGAGCTGGCTATCATGTATAGAGAATGGTAAATAAGCCACTTTGGTAGAATATAGATTCCATGTGGAGGAGTAACATCAAATCAGTCTAGAAAGATAGTTTGAAGTCAGATATCAAGGGCTTTAAATGTCAAGCAGGAAAGTTTCTATTTTACCCTTATTTTTATAGGTTATCAGGGAACCACTGAAGCTCCTTGAGCTGTGAACTGACATGGTCAGACCTGTGTTTTTAGGAACATCAGTGTGGCCTCTATGTAGAAGGTGAATTGGAGAGAGGAGAAAGTAGAGGTTTGGATACCAATTAGGAGGCTATTGCAATAATATAATAGGCAAGGAGTTAGGAGCCCCTGGACTAGGATGGTACAGTCATGTGAGAGGAGAAGGGACAAATGTGGAGTTAGAATCAGTAAGACTAGACAACTGGTTGGATTTAGGAGGTGAGAGAGGAGAGTGAAAAGTCCAGGATGACTTCTACATTGCAAATCCAAGTAAGGCCCTTGAGAGAAGTAGGGAAATTAGGAGGAGGGATGAGTTTAGGGGGCAAAATGAATATGCTTATGATACATCCAGGTAGAAATGTCTAACAGGCAGCTGGAGATGTGAAGCCTAGACCTTAGCAGAGAGTTGAGGGTACAATATGTAGATTTAGGAGACATCTGCATAGAATGAACCCATTGGAGCTGATGAGATCATGGAGATAGAGAGTGCTGAGAGGGAAGAGAAGAGGGCATAGAACAGAGCCCTTAGATGTACCCAAAAATCAGCGATAGTGAGAAAGATTAGTTAGCAAGGAGGAAGATAACCAAGAAGGAAGTGTTACAAAAACCCAGAGGGGAGAAAGTAGCCTGAAAGCCAAATAATGTGCAGTGCTACAGAAAGGTCAAGAAGGATGAGGACTTAGAAAAAGCCATTGGATTTAGCAAAGAAGAGATCATAGGTCTAATAAGAACCTAAGGAGCCATCTAATCCAATCCTCCTATTTTGCAAATGAGAAAATGTAGGGGCAGCTAGGTGGTGGAGTGGATAGAGCTCTGGCCTTGGTGTCAGGAGGACCTAAGTTCAAATCCAGGCTCAGAGACTTGATACTTACTAGCACTGTGACCCTGGGCAAGTCACTTAACCAAATTGCTAAAGCAAAAAAAGGAAGAAAATGAAGACCCAGAGAGGGTTAACTCACTTGCCCAAGGCAATAGAGATTGTCAATTTTCACGGAAGGATGAGCTCAGCTTTTCTGACTCTGAAGCCAGGATTCATCACGTGGTACCATTCTAGCTCATTGCATGGTACCCTGTTAGATTATTTGTAACTTTGGAAAGAACAGTTTCAGTCAAATGATGGGACAGAAGTGAAACTGCAAATGTTTGAGAAGCAAATGTGACATGAGAAAGTGTGGACAAATGTAGATAGCTTTGTCTTTAAAAAACAAAAAAAAAAAGATTTTATTACTCTCTTTTATTTTTAACTTTGCTTTGTTTTCTGCCTATATCCCTTCCATCATATCTGCCAAGCATCCTTTATAACAAAGACTTTTCATTGAAAAAAAGAAAAAGAAGTGAAAATTTTCAATAAAAGTGACCAATATATCAAAAATATCTCACGTTATATGCAATGTTCCGTACCCATTGGTCTCCCCACCTCTGCAAAGAAGTGAAGGGAGATGGTGAATATTTTTTTTCTAAGATTTTGGCTGTGAAAGAGAAGAGAGATGCAGAATAGCTTGCTAGGTATGGTAGAGTTAAGTGAATTTTTTTTTAATATTGAGTACACTTCAGTAGAGAGGGAGCTAATGGGTAAGGAAATATTAAAAATAATAGGGAGAGAGAAGGGATGGTCAAAGGGTCAAGCTCCTGTAAGAGACATGAGGTGATGGGAACAAAGGCACAGAGCAGTTGGTCTTGGGATCACCTCCAGTGTTCTCTCCATTGAACTGCATTGTCACCTACAGAAAGATTTAATAGAAATCTTGAGAATTAATAAGTTGCCATTCATTGAGAATGAAAGAAGAGAAGAAAAAACATCCTAGGGAATCATTTACATTTAGGGATTGTAAAGAGGAAGAGGGCAAAAAGAAAGAGGCAGAAACAAAAGATCAGAGTAGTTTCAAACAAGACTAAAGATGGGCAGTACTGCCAAACATTGCAGAGAAAATAAGAAGGAAGAGGACCCAGAAAAGGTGACTGGACTTAATTCATGAGACTTACTGAAGAACTTTAAGAAATCAATTTCATTGGATTATTATGGGCAGAAGTCAGATTGGAAAGGATTGAGGTATGAATTTGCTATGTACCAGGAGGAAAAAAAGATACAGGGAGTATAGATCACTTTTCTGAGAAGTTTGGTGGTGAAAGGAAAGTGATAGAATTTTAACTTAAGTGAGTAGCACACTCTAGGGAACAATATTTTAAGGCAGGCAGGAGTAGCTTGTTTCTAGGCTGGGGAGAAAGGTGTGATTGAAAGAGATATTAAAGATAGAAGAGAAAAGATGAGTGAACAGTATCTCAAGGGGAAGTGATTCAAAGTACAGGTGATGGGGTTAATTTTGGAAAGGAAGTGTTAGATGATTTTCTGTGAGTCAGATGAGAAGGATGGTTTGAATGATGAGGGAGATAGGAGGGAAGCTCAGGTATGTCCTGTCTGATAACCTGGATCTGCAATTTTTTTTAAGTCAACAAGGCAGATTGATTTATTCCATCAATTGGCAGGCCTTTATTGAATGCCTGCAAAGGGTCAGGCACTGTATTAGGCACTGGGGACGCACAGATAAAAATGAAAGACTCACCTTTAAAGGGTTTACTGACTATAGAAGAGAAATTTTGCACATGTAAATAAGCATATGCAAGGTACGCTACCCATTTTGGATTTGGACAATTTTATTGGTGGAAAGGCAGAGAAACAAGGATAGTTCTGAGAAGATCTGAGGGAAATCAGACTCAAAGAAACATACTGAAAACAAAAATGGCCACAGCGTGTTGTTTTCCAACACCTTGTTTACATATGACTATTTTGAGGCTAAGTAGGAAACCTGCACAACTTAATTTTTCTTGTGACTAAGGTTGGGGGATGGGGTGCTCATATACATATTATATAGAAATAAAATTATTGTTTTACTTATTATAATATATCATTATTATCATATTATATTATAATTATATAGAAAGTAAATTATTTTTATTCAGATGAGAACACTAATATCTAAGGTGAGGATGGGGAAATCAGGAAAGTTTATTTGTGGAATTTTTTTCAACTCTTTTCATCAGCATGTAAGTAGGAGTGGAGTCCAGGTGTGGTGAGAGTAATTCAGGGTTAAAGCTTGACAGTGAATGGGCTGGTTAACAGCAGGGCCCTGCACTCACCTGGGAAGACTTCTAGCCTCACAGGATCACATATAGGATGTGGGATTCTAGGAGTACTTTATAAGCTATGTATCTGGATAATCTTCTCCCCCTACTTAGGGGGTTCCTTTGATATTCTAGGGTAAGTTCTTTAAGAAGCATTGAACAGCTATCTTCTTAAAGCCTATCACTTGGGAGCTGTGGTCTCCAAAGGAGGTGAACATAGAGAAGTTGGACCTGTGGCTACCCCCACTCATCTGACCTGATCACCTCAGAGTGGCACTGCCATGACTCTCCATGGCTCATTGCCTCAACTGGAATTACTGAGATAGGTGGTATGGCATAGTGTATGGAGTGTTGGGCTTGGAATGAGGAAGACACATTCAGGTCCTGATGCTGTGTTATCATGCAGATGTCATATCTCTCTGAGCCTCAATTTGTTGCTTCTAAAACAATAATAACAGTAACAATAATGCCTGTGGGGCTTTTTGTGGAGATCAAATGAAACATGTATGAAAAAATGCTTCATAAACCTAAAAATGCTCCCTAAATGTCAATTATTCCTATCATCTCTTTCTAGCATTTCATTGTCCACGCCATAAGAACCACACAATCTTGGTCCTAGGTGTCTATCTCTTCCCCTTAAATGTCTTGGGCAGGTCTCCTTACCTCGGACAGTGATAACCACAGTTGGGGATAGATGAGTAGAATGCCCCATGTTCCCTTGACAATAGTAGGATCCACTGTGAGTATGGCTCACTTGAGAGACAGTGTAGTTGAAAGTCTGATGGTTAAACTTTAAGTCTTTGCCATTGTGGTAGTATGTGACTTTGTGCAGTCGTTTGCTCCTCCAACTGTGGCACCTCAGGATCATAGTGTCACCTTCCATGAATTCTAATCTCTCCACTTGGAGTAGCAGCCAATCTGAAAGGCAAAGACAAAGGTCATTGGCTCAGGACATTTCAGCTTGTCCTAGAGCCTTGGGCCATCTAAGACTTTCTTCCATCCATAAAAACAAAGAAAAACAGATCCAGACTCTGAATAGTGATTCCAATCACTGAACCTGGCCTGAGGACATGCAGAATGCCACTTGCTAGAATGTGCCTACATATTATTGTTGTTGTTCCTTCTTTGTTTTCAAAGAGGATCAATGACATCATAGGGTGATGTCTTGACTCATGGCTGAATTGGATTTAAGAGAGGTAGAGTTGCACAAAGTCAGCAGATTCACTCTGTTTCAGAGTCATCAAAGTCCAGGGGCAAGATAAAAGTTAGGATGACTGGCAGTGGCCCAGGATGAAATGGATGACCCTGGCATCTTTGATCTCTGACCAAGCTCTAAGCACTCTACAATGCTTGTTTCAGCCACCTTCTTGTCCATTGGAGCAAGATGTTGTTATTCACCCATTCCACTGACAGGAGGCTTCACATGCTTGGGGTAGAAATTCCACTACCTTGTCAATGAATTTGTGCCTGGTTGGTTACCCTCAACCTTGTTAGCCCATCTGCCAAAATGGGTGACCACCACCAAGTTACAGCTTCTTAGAACCTAAATGGGGGGGGGGGTGTTCAGTTGGACCTTGTCTGAGAGCCTCACTGCTCTCCGTCCATTCACCTGTCCGTCCACCCCCACCACGGTCCGGCTCCGGCTTTGCCATGACCACCACCACCTTCAAGGGTGTTGACCCCAATGACAGGAATAGCTCCCAGGTGTTATGTCCTCCAGGTGGTGGGTCTAATTTTACTTTGAACTTTGATGAGTCTACAGGACAACCAGTGAGGAAGAACAAAATGGCATCTAATATTTTTGGAACATCTGAAGAAAATCAACCCCCATCTTGGGCCAAGTCAGCAGGGGCTCAGTCAAGTAGGGATAATTCTGAACCATCTGGACTCCAAAGAAGAAACTCTTCTGAAGCTGGTTCTGGAGATATTTTAGGTCCAAAGGGAGAAGGTGATGTTCATGAAAATGTGGAAGCAGACTTCTAAGTTGACCTGGGTCAGAATGAAGAGAAATCTGTGCCTGCTGTACCTGTTCCCAGCCCAGTTGCGTCAGTACCAGCACCATCCAGATTATCCACCTGGTGGCAAGTCCAACTTAGTCCTTGGTTAAATATGACTTTTTTTTTCCTCCCCTCCATGCTTGTGAACTGCACAACTTGAGCCTGACTGTACATCTCTTTAAATTTTCTTTCATTAAAAAAGCACTTTATGTAAAAAAAAAAAAAAAGAACCTAAGGGGGCAGTTGAGTGCCAGACGGACAACAAAGGTAGATGAGCACCCCAGAAAAGAGCTTGGCAAAGCCTTTTACCAGAGGTATTGGTCTTCTTGAATACCCATACACTCCATCTGCCCACATATAATCCAATGAGTTCACCACACATCAGAGACGAAAAAATGGGGAAAGAAATGGCGAGAATGTGCAGGTAAGAAAAGCAGGGAGGCAATTTGGGGGGAATTAAAGAACTAGGCAGGGGCCTAAAACATTTTAGAGAATATGAGGTCATTTTTAATCTGGAGCCATAATTCTCAGCCTGCAGGGGATGCCAGCATAGCATGGTGAACTGATCGTGGGTCTCTATTCCTCAACCAACTCCCGTGGCTCCCCATTGCCTCTCGGAAAAATGCAAATTCCTCTGTCAGCTGTGAAAGGCCTTTGCAGCCTAGCCAGCCTCACTGGACATGACTTTCCTCTTGGATTTGACCACCCAGCCAAAGTGGCCTTCTCTCTGTTCCTCTCATGCTACCTTCAGCTCCCAATTCCAGGCTTTTATACTGTCCACCTCTACACTCCACTCCCACCCCCTACGCCTGGAATGTACCTGCACCTTACCTCTCCCTCATAAAATTCCTCTCTTCTTATAAGACACAGATCAGGCAATACCTTCTGCTCACACCTTTCCTGGTCATCTCAATTTTTAGTAGCCTTCCTTCCAAAAAACCTTGTATATATTAGTATTTACAAAATTTTATACATATGTTATATGTATATTTATTATGTATATAGTATGTGTTGCATGTATATGTAATATAAATAGTGTATGTATATACATATATACACATACATTACGTGTACTTCTTATCTCCCCCATTATAATATAAACTCTTTATGACCAGGAATTGTTTCATTCTCTGCACTTGTATTTCTGGTACTAATTCTCAGGTCTTTAATAAATATTTATTGAGTGATTAAATGTAGGTCCCTAGTCTCCTGGCCACTCAGAAGTGTGTTCTGGAAATTTCCTGGCAGAAAGGAGTAGGTGAAAATAGAGTCAGTGAGAGAAACTTAGAACAAGACAAGCTAAACTCATACCTCAGTAAGGGCAGTAGTGAAAAGGAGAATTAAAATAACCTGTGGATTTCTCAGGAACTCTCCCACCCATCCTCCTTGACGTTAGTTCCGCCAATAAACAGGCTATGTCCCTTTCCAGGCTGTACTGTAAGCAAATTTCAACTCTTCCCCTCCCACTCCACCTTACCCCAGGCTCCTTCTCTTTCACTTACCACTAGACACCTGTAGTTTCACAGAGTTGCTAAGAGTAGTGTGTTCTGTCCAGCACTGGTATTCCCCACTGTTCTCTATGTTGACAGCTGGGATGGTATAGGAGTTCTGGTGGATGGGGAGAGCTGACCCATTGTGGAGCCATTCGATGGAATGGTGTCCAGGGGTCTGGAACACTTTACAATTCAAAGTCACTTTGTCCCCTTGGAGCACATTGAACCATGGGGGTTCCAGGGTCAGTACTGCCCTTGGGGGACCTGGTGGGTAAAGAGGAGAGGAGAATAAAGAAAAGGAGTCTCCAAGGAGGCATCAAATCCCAGATCTGAGGGGAGGACACCAGTGACAGGCACAGAGAATAGAATGGAGTCCACACAGTGCATGTTTAGAGGGCTGTGGAGTAGACAAGAAGCCAGAGCTGGTCAACTGCTGGTGGCAGTCTTCTCACATATGGATGCCACACTGAGTCATGAGGCCACAGGGCCTTTTCCAGAAGGCTGGACAGCTCCCTAAGGATCCCTTAGTTCCCATCTGATTGGTAAAAAACAAACAAACAAACAAACATAACAAACAACCACAAAATCCCAAGAACCATCATCTTCTTCTCAAAGAGAACCCATGTCAGGGAAAATAATAATGAATGATCTGCAATTTCAATCTCCAAAATCTAGGGGAAACCCAGAAAATCTCTGGGGTCAGATTGTAGTCTAGGAAGGAGAAGGATCCATTTACTGAGGAAAAACTCTTCCTGCAGGAAGAGGGAGGGGTCACATTTGCCTCTATTCCAAGGTCAGCCCCTACTACCTGCTAGCCTCATTAAAGGATCTGAATCTCTGCCTCCTATACCTCCTCCTCCAACCCACTCAGCTGACATTCATATAGAGACCCAAGATCTAAGGATAATAGATAACATAGACACATGTAAAATGCATAACACGTATAGGCAACCTGATGTAGCATCCACAAACTGTGAGCTCCTTGAAAGAAGGCATTGTTTTTGCCTTTCTTTGTATCCCTAACAATCATTGGTTTCTGAGACATCACAGACACTTAATAAATACTTGTTGACTTGATTTGACTTGAACCCCACAGCACATACACAGATATTTAGAGATCACTTGGGGCAGGAGAAAGGATGCTGGCTTTGGATTGAAGGATCTTGGGTTCAAATTCTAGTTTAGTCACTTACTAGTTGTATGACCTTGGGCTATTCAGTTAACCTTTCTTGGATTCAGTTTCTCACCTGCAAAATGAGGAGGTTGCATTAGATGACCCCTCCTGCTCTGATCCATGACCTATTGACTATATTGACAACCTCAGAGTAACCACAGACTTACAGAACCCAGACATGCCATGGGGAGTGGGAATGGGAAACAAATATTTATTAAGTGCCTATTGTGTGCCAAGTACTGTGTTAAGCATTTTATACACATTCTCTCATTTGGTCCTAAATCATAAGATTTAGAACTGAAAGGGACCATAGAAATTATCTAGTGAATCCAACTTCCTCATTTTACAGATGAGAAAACTGAGACTTGGAGCAGTTAAATAATGAGGGCAAATGGGTGGTAAATAGCAGGCCTTTGTTTCCATGGAGCGGGTAGTGAAATACACAAGCCCAGGGGTGCAGAAGAAATGGGGATATACACAGAAGAACTGCTCACACCCAGAAGAGCAGCTAGGTGGGGCAATGGATGGGGTGCCAAATATGAAGTCAGGGAGATCTGAGTTCAAATCTGACCTCACGGACTTACTAGCAATGTGACCCTGGGCAAGCCCTGTTTGCCTCAGTTTCCTCATGTATAAAATGAGCTGGAGAAGGAAATGGCAAAGCACTCCAGTATCTTTGCCAAGAAACCCTCAAATGGGGTCACAAAGAGTCAGCTGACTGAACAATAACTTGCTTAAAACATGGGGACACACCTGAACAGACTAGTCATTTGTAGAGGGTATATGCTTCCTGTGACTTGGTAACTGAAAACCAAATTTCTTGAGTAGCTAGGTGGAACACTGGATAGAGCACTGGGCCTGAAATCTGGAAGATCTGAGTTCAAACACAGACTCATACACTTGCTAGCTGTGTGAGCTTGAGTGAGTCACTTAACCCTTATTTGCCTCAGGTTCCCATCTGTAAAATGGGGACATATTGGAGAAGGAGAGTGAAACATGACTGAACACGACCTGAAAACAACAGGCTCTTGAGGAAGAGGGTTGAGTCTCTAGCAGTAGAAAAACATGAGTGGAAGGTACTGGGAGAAGAGAGTTATCTCAGTGACAGCTGCTTCCTCACTGGCCCTAAAGTCTCACTCTCCCCTTAATCAGGTGGGTTCAAGGCTCCAGTCAGGATAGCAGCTGCTGTTCTGGATGCACTGATACGTCCTATACTGCACTGATACGGATGTTCAGAAAGGGGTCAGAAGGGGTGGTTAAGAAAAATAGAGAGGCCAGAACTGAATATAGAACTTACCATTACACCTGATGGCTGGCGCTGCAAGAGACCAGAAAGCAGGGATTAGACCAGGACAGGGAACCCAGGGGCCAGGTAGCTACAGCATGGAACTCCCAAGAGCCAGGCTAGGGACCCAGAGAAGCCTGTTGTGCAGTGTTTCCCCAGGCTTCCTCACAGCTGCCCGGAATCAGTGATTGCAGGGGCACTGGAAGTCCCCTCCCCTCAACAAATAGGAAAACAATCTACTGCCTGCTCAGTGACATCTGAAATGCCACCATTAGAGACCTTCCTGGGGCTTAATATTTTGTTCCCTTCTAAAATGCAAACATCTTTCCATCTCAGCATGAATGAGTTTATTGAATTAAGTCCTTTTTTGAGAGTAGGATTAATCTAAGAGTGCTCATGAACAGGGAGAAGGATAAAGAAAGGAGAGTCTCTGGGGGACTGGCTGTATCTGGCTATGCTTTTTCTTCTTTGTAATGTTTTTATTTGTTGTTTATTTATCTTTAACATTCCTTCTTTTTTTAAAGGTAGAATTCCAAATTCTCTCCCTCCTTTCCACCTCTCTGCTGCCCATTGAGAAGGCAAGAAATCTGGTATCACTTATACATGTGAAATCAGGCAAAACCTATTTCCATAAGTTATGCTTCTTAAGAACTGTGAAGGGCCATGGGGGCTGTATGTCCTGTTTAGGATTTGTGAGTAGTTACTATTTAACCAGGTGTGTAATCCTGGGCAAGTCTCTTAACACAGCCTGCCTCAGTTTCCTCCTCTGTAAGATGGGGACAATAACAGCACCTACATCACAGGGTTGTTGTGAAGATCAAATGAGATAGTACATGTAAAGCCCTTTAGAAGCCTTAAAGTGCCATTTAATGCTGGCTCTTATCATATATGCAAAGGCAGAAATGGATCCTTGCCTGATCAGGGGAACAAGGCCAGGGATGTTTAGACATTCAGAGACTGTGCAGAGGGAAGGTGTACGAAAATCAGAACTTTCCCCCCATGTAGGCAGAAAGACAGAGCAGGATGCTATGAGAAACCCATCTCCCCAGCAAGGGATTGAAAATGGGAAGAACTGCAGATGTCCAAGTATCTTGGACAGAGGAACTGCTGTGAAAGTCAAGAGACAGGGCCATGTGATCTCAAGAAAGAAAGTCTCTTCATTTACCAAGTGTTTATGGAACACGGGCTCTGCCATTTACTAACTGTGCAACCTTGGGCTAGACATTGAGTCCTCCCTAGGCCTGAGTCTCATCTACAAAATAGGACAACCAGACTAGATGGCATCTCGGGTCCTGTTGGGTTCCAAAGTTCTGTTCTATCCCTCGTTCTCCCTCATTTTCACAACCAAGCACTGCTCATTATCAGGTCTAGGGATTTCTCTGCTTCAGTCCTATTAATGAAGTATGTCTAGGGGTAATGGAGTCCCCAAGGCTCTTGAGGGGAACCAAAAGGTGATTGAACTTGATAGAGCTATGGAACACCCAGAAATCTATCCAGACACAGGTATGAGCTGCATGACATTTGAGGGAGTGGAGAAGGGTGTCTGCCATGACCCACTGTGGGCAGGCCTAGAGCCTCTAGAGTGCATTTTGGTCTTGATAGGGTAGGAGATCTACACTCAGGATATCTCATCTAAACTTAAAATTTGATCTAGAGACAACTCCCCCAAAAAGGGGAAAGAAGAGGAATTTGCAGCAAAATCAGAGGCATGGTGTGGCTTTGGAGTTAGAGGACCTGAGGTCAATTGATGGCTCTGCTACCTTTGTGACCTTGGGCAAATCATTTAACTTCTTTTGCCATAGTTTTTTTTTTTCCATCTAAAATATGAGGGATGAAGGGGAGGCATCCAAGCGACCATGAATGTTTCTTCCAACTCTAAGTCTTTGATCCACGGCCACAGCTTAGAGCTTAAAATTACACTAACATTTTTGGGGACACCCTGTATACCCATCCTACCTCACCACCACCCTCCATTCCAGACAGCGTCTCCATATCTGAAGGAAATAAACTCAATTCTCTTAATTATTCAAGCCTCACAATCTGCTGCTCCTGAATTACTGAAATTGGGGTTCTGCCTATTCCCTTGTTCTCCAGGTAAACATTTCCCTTTCCTTAACAAGGAAAGGCAGCTTTAAGGAGGGAACAAACTACACCAAACTACATTTCATGATTTGAGCTGCAGAGAGAGAAACATCCTCAACCACCTCTTGACTAAAGTAATTTGGTTCCACTGCAGTTATTAAAATAGAAACATCCTGGAGATGTCTGTCTAGTACTGAGTTATTACCAGCCATTTATACCATAGAGAGGGTCAGGGTCTCAAAGAATAGGCCACAATAGGAGGGAGAAAGAAAAATTATCAGGGTGCCTGGTTGGGAGACATCACCCAAACAAGTTTGCTGTAAGAATCAGCATTGTTGATATGGAACTGACTGGCAACTTTAACATCTCTCCTGTGTCCTGATTCTAAGTAACTGGTTATGTTTAGCCCCTTCCCACTCTCCTACCCTTCTTTCCATCTTCCCCACTCATTCTTTCCTCCCAAGTTAGGCCCCCAAAAATGCCTGAGCTAAGAATTGGCCCTTTATCTTTGTACCCCTATTTTCTACACCATTAAGCTCAGACTCACCTAGACACAACAATGCTACCCACAGCAGTATTGAGCTGGTGGTGGTAACAGGCTAGGGTGCCCATGGTCCCCCCATGGCAGATAGGAGATGCCAGGAGTGGACTCCAAGCAGCACAGAGATTCAGAAAATAGCACCACACACTTGTCCCACCCACCCCAGCACAGTCCACTCCAGAGGACATAAAATTCTTCTAAAAGAGTGAGCATAAGCCTTCTATCTCAGATTCTCCTCCCCTCCTGCCTCTTTTCCTGACACTCCTCCCACTGAAGTCCCCCTCCTTTCTCCTTCCTCCCTCTTTGCCAGTGGATTACAGGGTTTCCTGGCCTAGTACCCACACAGCTGCAACCTACTAATTACACAATTCTAAATTTAGAGAAATCTACTAGAAAGCAAACAACCTACCCCATCCTGGCTTTGGTGGAATCCAAGCTGTAAGCTGCACTGGAAGTAGAAGTGTGTGTGTGTGTGAGTGTATGTGTAATATATGTGTGTGTTTATACACATATGTATATATCTACAGGGAAAATATATATGTATATATGTACATATGTATGTATTCAGGATCATAAATAGAAGAAAATATGAGGTATTTCATAGAAAAAAGAACTGACCTCAAAAAACAGACCAAGGAGAAAAAAATTTAAGAATCATTTGACTACCTGAACAACACACCCAAAAAAAGAGCTGAGTCATCATAATTTTAAAAATTGTGAAAATGAAACTGCCAAGATGTCTTGGAACCAGAGGATAAAGTAGAAATAGAAAGACTCCGTTGGTTACCTCCTAAAAGAAATCTCAAAATGAAAACTCTCAGGAACATTATAGCCAAAATCCGAAAGCAGTCAGAAAGAAAGAATTAAAGTGCAAAGGAATCACAGTCATAATCACAAACAATTAAGAAGGCATCTTCATAAATGAGCAGAGAACTTAGAATACAGTGCTCTAAAAGGCCAAGGATGTGTGCCTTTGACCTAGAATAGCTTACTCAGCAAAACTGAGTATAATTCTACAGGAAAAAAAGAATCTTTTGTATAGTAGAAGACTTCCCCGCATTCCTGATGAAAAGACCTGAACTGTGGGAGAAACTTTGAAGTTCAAACATGGGAATTAAGAGAAACATAAAAAGTAAATATGAATGAGCAATAATAAAGGACTTAAAAAGGCTAAATTGCTTACATTCTATTGTAGGAAGATAATACATGTGATCCCTCTGGATCGTATCACCATGAAGGGTCAAAGAGTCTAATAAAACAGAAGGGCTGACAATGCTTCTGCTATGTCTTGATGACCTTAAAAGAAGAATCTAAAGGGAAGGAAGAGGAAGGTTAAGGAAATTTACCTCACATAATCAAAATGTGCATGTAGAAGTCTATGCAAACTGGAAGGAAGGAGTAGGGGTAACGTCTGATACTTAAACCTCACTCTCATCTGAACTGGTCAAAGGATGGAAGAATACATAAACACACAGCTGAGTGCAGAAAGGCATTTTACTCAACAGGGAAGTAGGGTAAGGAGGGAAGGGAGAAAGAGAAATTAGAAAAAAATATGGAGTAAGAGAGGGATTAGTCCTAAGCAAAACAAATTCTAAGGATATACAAAAATATTTATAGCGCTTTTTGAGGTAGCAAAAAAAAATGGGAATCATAGAAAGCACCCATTGATTAGCTGAACATATTATTGTTTAAAAATGTGATGGAATACTATTGTAGTGTAAGAAATAATAAAGGGGCTATTTTTTTGTTTTTTATATTAATTTATTTTGATTTATCAATAATCACTTCCATAAGTTTTTGAGTTTTAAATTTTTTCTCTCCCTTCCTTCTCACCTCCCTCCCCAAGATGGCAAGTAATCTGATATGGGCTATACATATACATTCCTATTAAACATATTTTCACATTAGTCATGTTGTAAGGAAGAATTAGAACCAATAGGAGGAACCATGAGAAAGAGGAAAAAAAACAAAACAGAAGAAAAAAAATAGTAAATAGTATGCTTTGATCTACATTCAAACTCCGTAGTTCTTTCTTTGGATGTGGATAGCATTTTCCATCATGAGACTTTTGGAGATGTCTTAGATCCTTGCATTGCTGACAAGGGCTAAATCTACCAACATTAGTCATTGCACAATGTGGCTGTTACTGTGTACAACATTTTCCTGGTTCTGCTCACTTCATTCAGCATCAGTCCATACAAGTCTTTCCAGGTTTTTCTGAAGTCTGCCTGCTCATCATTTCTTATAGCACAATAGTATTCTATTACATTCATATACCACAACTTGTTAAGCCATTCCCCAATTGATGGGCATCCTCTCAATTTCCAATTCTTTGCCAGTACAAAAATAGCTGCTATAAATATTTTTGTACATGTGGATCCTTTTCCCATTTGTATGATCTCTTTGAGATACAGCCCTAGAAGTGCTATTGCTAGGTCAAAGGGTATGCACATTTTTATAGCCTAAAGGGGCTATTTTCTTTTTTTTCTCATTACATATATATATAATCAAGCAAAACAAATTCCCATATTGGCCATATTAAAAAAAATTTCTGACATGTCACTTCTCAATCAGGAGGTAGCTAGCACTTTTCATAATGATTCCTATGAAATTATGGTTGGTCATTGCAATGATTGGACTTCTTTTAGAGGTGATGTGTTCCCTTTGGAGGTCTTCAAGCAAAGGTTGGATAATCATTTGCCCATATGCTATAGCAGTGATTCCTTTAGGATTAGATGGATGCCAAGGTCCCTTCCAACTCTCATTCTATGATTCTGTGGGTTGCACCCTCTTGGACTCAGTTTCCTCATTTATTTTTTTTTCTTTTGTCCATTAATTTATTTATTTTTAGTTTTCAACATTCACTTCCACAAGATGTTGAGTTCCAAATTTTCTTTCCATCTCATCCCTCCCCCAAACCCAAGATAGTGTGCATTCTGAATACCCTTTCCCCTAATCTGGCCTCCCTTCTATTTCCCCCCCTCTTTCTCTTATCACCTTCCTCTTCTATTTTCCTGTAGGGCAGGATAGATTTCTATACCCCATTTCCTGTTTTTCTTTTTCCCAGTTGCATGTGAAAACAATTTTTTAACATTTGTTTTTAAAACTTTGGGTTCCAAATTTTCTCTCTTTATTCCTCCCCACCCACTCTCATTGAGAAGGTAAGCAACTCGATACTGGTTATACTTGTATAGTCATGCAAAACACTTCCGTAGTAGTCATGCTGTAGAAAACTAACTATATTTCTCTTCATCCTATCCTGCCCCCTGTTTATTCTATTCTCTCTTTTGAACCTGTCCCTCCTCAGAAGTGTTTGCTTCTGATTACCCTCTCCCTCAATCTGCCCTCCCTTCTATCATCCCCCCACTCTCTTATCCCTTCCCCCCTATTTTTTTGTAGGGTAAGATAACTTTCCATACGCAATTGAGTGTGTATGTTATTCCCTCCTTAAGCCAAATCTTATGAGAATAAGATTCACTCATTCCCCCACTTCCCCTCCACTATAAAAGCCTTTTCTTGTCTGTTTTTTTGTGAGATAATTTACCCCATTCTACCTCTCCCTTTCTCCTTCTTCCAGTATAATCCTCTTTCACTCCTTAATTTTATTGTCCAGATATCACCCATTGATCTTCAACTCACTCTGTGCCCTCTATCTATCAATCTATCTATACATATAATTTTTTTCCCTCCAACTGCCCTAATACTGACAAAGATCTCATGAGTTACAAATATCATCTTTCCATGTAGGAATGTAAGCAGTTCAACCTTAATAAGTCTCTTAAGATTTCTCTTTCCTGTTTACCTCTTCATGTTTCACTTGAGTCTTGTATTGGAAAGTCAAATTTTCTATTCAGCTCTGGTCTTTTCATCAAGAATGCTTGAAAGTCCTCTATTTCACTGAATTACTATTATTTCTGCTGAAGGATTATACTCAGTTTTGCTGGGTAGGTGATTCTTGGTTGTAATCCTATCTCCTTTGCCCTCCAGAATATTATATTCCATGCCCTGTGGTCCCTTAATGTAGAAGCTGCTAAACCTTGTGTTATGCTGATTGCGTTTCCACCATACTTGAATTGTTTCTTTCTGGCTGCTTGCAATATTTTCTCCTTGACCTAGGAACTCTGGAATTTGGCTACAATATTCCTAGGAGTTTTTCTTTGGGGATCTCTTTCAGGAGGTGATTGGTGGATTCTTTCAATTTTTGTTTTGCCCTCTGGTTCTAACAGGGCAGTTTTACTGGATTTCTTGAAAGATGATATCTAGGCTCTTTTTTTTTATCATGGTTTAGAGATAGTCCAATAATTTTTAAATTCTCTCTCCTGGATCTATTTTCCATGTCAGTTGTTTTTCCTGTGAGATATTTCACATTGTCTTCTGTTTTTTCATTCTTTTGGTTTTGTTTTACAATATCTTGATTTCTCATAAAGTCACTAGCTTCCAATTACTCCATTCTAATTTTTTTAAAATAAAAAGCAATGAAGTATTTTTTATTTAAAATTTAGGTCCAAACCTCACAATATATACCATATTAAATTCAGGATGAAGAATAGTCAGAAAAAGCTGTAATAGTACACAGAGAAGGACAGAATAATAAATTTCTCTAAAATGTACAGGGGAGATACACCATTAGTTATTACACAAATAGAAGTAATTATAGGTAGATGTACTGGTTTCCTTAAAAATGAAAAACCTCTACATAGAAAAATAATAAAATAGAAATAAAAAATAAATTGAGGAAAATATGGCAAATATACAGGTAAAAGGGAGTATCTAAGAATTTTTCTAAACTTTATTTATCTTTTTTGTTTTTATGTAATGGTCATTTCTGGATATTCCTCTGCTCTGCTTCTTTCAACCTGAGAATTAAACTTTCCTCTTAAAATAAACATAGGAAGTTAAGAAACATATGACCACACAGTTACAGTGTCTAGCAGTATCTACAAACTTCTAAATCCATGATCAGCTCCCTCTCTGATGCTTCATTGTCTTTTCTGAGACCAAGATCTGTTTTAACAATTGCTTAGAATTCAGTTGTCTCTAAGTATTCTTTTTATGTTCTTGGGGTCAGTCTGTTCTCTTGGTATTATTGTTGTGATCAATCTGTATGTTGTTATCTTCGCCTTCTGCAGGAGTTCAAATAGATCTTTCTGTGATTATCTGAATACATCTGTCATTTCTCATTTTACAGTAACATTCCATTATGTTGATAAATCCAAGTTCAGCCAGTCCCCAACTGATGGGTACCAATTTTATTTCCAGTTCTTTGCTATCACTAAAAGTGCTGTTATTAATGGGTTTTTTTTGTTTGTTTTGTTTTGTTTTGTTTTGCATATATGAAGCCTTTCTTCTGTCTTTGACCTTCACTAGTATATGTTCAGCAGAAAGATTGGTGGGAATGGCCCTGGGTCTGGCCACTGCTGCTCACACCCTCCTACCCCTTGGCTCTCCCTGCCATGGTGAGACCAGAGCCCTGACCAGCCAGACCTTGTCCCCTAGAAGAAGGAAGTTCCCTCTGGAGACATTGACTTTGCACCAGCTGCAGCTTCAACTCCAGACCCACCCTGGGCATGGCTCCCTCCATTGGAGGGTCATCAAGGCAGGACAGGAAGGGGCTGCAGAGGCCACTGGGCACCCCTTCTCATCATATGGAGGAGGCAACTGAGGCCCAGAGAGGGTATTGGCTGACTCGGGGTCACACAGCATCAGGGCTGGGGTGAACCCACCACCTCTACCCCTCGGTGGTCCTTCCATTCTAATTTTTAAGGAAGTATTTTCTTCAGTGAGCTTTTGGACTTCCTTTTCCGTTTGGTAAATTCTGCTTTCGAAGGCATTCTTCTCCTCATTGGATTTTTGGACTTCTTTTGCCATTTGGGTTAGTCTATTTTTTAAGGTGTTATTTTCTTCAGTGTTTTGTTTTGGGGTCTCCTTTAACAAGGTGTTGACTAGTTTTTCATGATTTTCTTGCATCACTCTCATTTCTCTTCCCAGTTTTTCCTCTACTTCTCTTATTTGCTTCTCAAAATCCTTTTTGAGATCTTCCACTGCCTGGGACTGATTCATATTTTTCTTGGAAGCTTTGGATGTAGGAGCTTTGACTGTTGTCTTCTTCTGGTTCTTTGTTACCAAAGAGAGATTCTACAGTCTGACTTTTTTTGCACGGTGTGCTCATGATCTCAGCCAATTACTTGAGTTATAAACTCTTTGTTAAGGTAGGGGTCTGTTTCCAGTGTGGAGAATGTACTGTCCCAAGCTTCAGGGGTTTTGTGCAGCTGTTTTCAGAGATACTTCTAGGGACCTGTAAGTTTTCAGTTCTTCCAAGGTAGTATGATCAAGGGCTTACTTGGGTTTTACTCCTTTACTGGCCTGTGTTCTGGTCTATGAGTGACCACAAGCACTCTTTTCTGCTTTAGAATTGTGAGGAGGATTCCCTCTCCACCAGAGCACAAGCTCCACCATGCCAGCCCTCCTCCTCGCCCCAGGATCACCACCCAGAACTGTGACCCAGATCCAAGCATAGTCAAAGCAAGAGAATCCTGCCTCAGCACCAGCAAAGAGATCTCTGCAATCCCCCTCTGATCAGCCACTCGATTCCCCCTCAGTCTGTGGGCTGAAAGCTCTGGAAGCAGTCACCGCCCTGGAGCTACAGCTGGGACTGGGGCTGGGCCAGATCTTCTCTCTCACTGCAGTCACAGACTTTTCCTACTGACCTTCCAAGTTGTCTTTGGCATTTGTGGGTTGAGAAGTCAGGAAACTGCAACAGCTGCCCATGATTCAGTCCCCTGAGGCCTGCACTAGGTTCACTGAGTGCTGGTCTTTGCCTGTGTAACCACACTGAACTGTGTTTCTCTCTGGCACGATAGACCTTTCTAATCAACCACCCAGGTTGTCTTGGGCTGGAAATTTGTTTCACTTTGTCTTTTTGTGGGTTCTGCTGCTCCAGAATTTGTTTAGAGTCATTTTTACAGGTATTTGGAGGGGTTTGGGGGAGAGCTCAAGCAATTTACTGCTTTTACTCCACCATCTTGGCTCCGCCTTCCTAAAGGGGTTATTTTCAAAGAAATTTGGGGAGATTTGTATGAACTGTTGTAGAGTGAAGTAAATGGAACTAAGAAAACAATTTATACAATGATGACTAGAACACTGGGCCGAATTTAATCAGTCAAAATTAATAGAACTAAAAGTAAAATCCTTCAACAATTGTTTTTGTAAGTAGAAAAGAAGGAAAGCAGTACTAGGCAGTGTTTTATCTGAAAAATAGCAGGCTGTTTTGATGGAGTGCAAATTTAAAATGAGTGAAAAAAATGTAATATGATATAAAAAAAGATTATATGATTTTGTGTTGCATTAAGAGAGGAATAGGGTCTAGGTAAAGGAGGAAATAGTCCACTGTACTCTGCCCTGCTCAGAGCACATCCTGAGAATCCCATTTTAGGGAGGACATTGATAAACTAGAGATTGTTCAGAGGAGGCAATCAGAAGGGTTGTGTGAAAGGTCTCAAGTTTCTGTCAAGTGAGAATCAATTGAAGGGAATAAGAATGTTTACCTAAGAGCAAAAAAGGCACAAGGAAATGTGATAGTCCTATTCAAATCCCAGAAAAGCTGTCATGGAGTCTCCCTAGTGCAGGAGGGGAGAACCAAGAACAATTTCATCTTTGTAACATCTCTCCACTATTCCCCCTTCTCTCCTCTGCTACTGTCACTACCCTGGTGTGGGCCTTCATCTCCTTTCCTGGACCTTTTTTATATTCTGCTGGTGGGTTTGCCTGCTTCATTTTTGTCTCTCCTCAATCCAACCTATCCTCCATACTGACACCAAAGTGATTTTCCTAAAGCACAGGTCTAACTATGTCACCCCATACTCAGTAAATGCCAGTGGTGCCCTATTGCCTTCAACATCAAATGCAAAAGGTGCCTCCTAGGTGATGCAGTGGATAGGGCACTGGGCTTAGAATCTGAAAGACTCCTCTAAATAAGTTCAAGTCTGGCCTTAGGCACTTACTTGGCTGTGTGACCCTGGGCAAGTTACTTAGCCATCATTTATCCCTTATGCCTCAGTTTCCTCAACTGTAACAATGAGCTATAGAAGGAAATGACAAACCACTCCAGTATCTTTGCCTAGAAAACCCCAAAGTGGGGATGGGCAAGGAGTTGGGCACAACAACAAAAATCCTCTGTTTGGGATTCAAAGCCCTTTATAACTTAGTCCCTTTTACTTTTCCCATCTTCTCATACTTTGTTCCCTGACATGTACTCTTTTTTTTCTAGTGACACTGGCCTCTTTGCTGTTCTGTGGACAAGACACTATCCCTCCGGCCTAGGCATTTTTCCTGGCTGTCCCATATGCCTGGGATACTCTCCCTCTTCATCTTCACCTCCTGGTTTCCCTGGATTCCCTTAAGTCCCAACAAAAAGCCCACCTTCTAGAGGAAGCCTTTTCTAACCCCTCTAATTTTACTCCCTTCCCTCTCTTAATTATTTCCTATTTATCCTGTTTATAGCTTGTTTGTATACATTTGTTTGCTTGTTGCCCAATTCCCCCATTAGATTGGAAGATCCTAGAAGACAGAGTCTGTTTTGCCTCTTTTTGTATCCCAAGTGCTTAGCACAGTACATAGCACATAGTAGGTATTTAACTGTTTACTGACTGACTGAGGATGGGTAGACATTACAAAGAAGGCAGATTAAAGCTTGAAATCAGGAAACATTTCATAACAACTAGAACTGCCTAAAAGTAAAATGAGATGCTTTCGAATGGGATGAGTTTATCCTCATTGATGGGATTCAAGCAAAGGCTGGATGAGTACTTGTCAGATGAGTTGTGGTAGACACTGTTTTTTAGCTTTGAGTTTGACTAGCTTTCCACTGAGATAATGTAAATAAGTATACATTGTATTTGAAATACCTACTATACAACTATCATATCAACTGATCACATCAATGATATAATTACAAGATAGGAAAGATGTGTCTAGACAGAAGTTCACATGAAAAAGGCCTGGGGTTTAGTGGACTTCAATTTCTATGTAAGCCCCCAGTGTTCTCTGACAGGGACAGCTCATATTGTCTCAGGAGAGCTGATTGTTAAGTTTTCAGTGCGAGCATCAACACCTGAGAAATTGACAAATGCTACAAATAAAAGCTTGATTTGTTTTCTTGATTGTCTAGACTTATGAAAGGGATGAAGAAAATGTTAATATAGCAAATTAAACTGAAAAGTGTGAAATGTGTTTCAGAGATCTGGTTGTTAAAAATTTTCAAGCACAACCTAGAATGTGGGGAAGAACAGAAAGCTAGCTGGACCTGAGGGATCATGTCTAAAATGAGGAAGGAGTTCTAAAATCTGCTCTAGTCAGATCATATCTTGAGTATTGTGTTTGATTCTGTGCACCATATTTCAGGGAACATGTACAGAGGAGAACAATCAACAGAGTGAGGAAACTAAAAAGCCATGTCCAAGAGGATCAGATGAAGGAATAGGATTCTTTAAGCCTATAAAAGAGAAGGTTTGGGGGAGCTTAATAACTGACTTCAAGTATTTGAAAGGTCATCATGTGGAAAAGGAACAATTTTCTTGTTTTTACCCTATAGGACAGAACTTGGAACAATGGGTAGACTTTGCAAAGCAGCAAATTTGGGACCTATATAAGGTGGGGGGATTATTATCAATTAGTACTATTCAAAAGTAATATAGACTGCCTTAGGAGAAAGGGACTTTCTTATCACTGGAAATCTTTAAGCAGAGGCTGGATTATTCCTATTCTTAATGTTATAAAATGGGTTGCTATTCAGATA
This sequence comes from Vombatus ursinus, assembly GCF_900497805.2. Lineage (NCBI taxonomy): Eukaryota > Metazoa > Chordata > Mammalia > Diprotodontia > Vombatidae > Vombatus > Vombatus ursinus. Next base: position 45,982 of record NW_020954567.1, on the reverse strand, counting down.
TAGCTTGACCTGGATGCCCACTCAGTTTCCTTTAGCTCTGAAATTCTATGATCCTTATCTCCTGACCATTTTTATTCCTATCAACCTGATTGACATGCCCATTATATGAATCCACATAAGCACCATCTTTATCAAATTCCCATAGTGGCTATTCCAAATCTTTTCCATTCTCCTCAAATTACCAATCAGTCTTAGAAGATGACTACAGATCTTACATGGTGAGATTGAGATGATTTACCATAGGGTCCCTCACCTTCTCTTCTCTTCACCTTAAATTGTCTGTCTTCACCTATCCTCTCTTGCTTTACTTCTATCTTTAAGGAAGAAATCTTTCTCCTCTTTATTGCCTGTTGACATGACCCTCTTCTACCTTCTCTCAGTCCTTGTCCATTAATATCCTCTCTCTTGCATCTTTAATCTCTCATCTTTCATCATCTTCACTGACTTTCTTCCACCATCAATCCTGTCCTTCCAATCTAGTTACAACATGCTTAGCTCTCCTATACCCTAAAAAACTTTGCATTAATTTTTCAACCCTCCTCAAGATACCTCCATATCTTGCTCCTTCCCTTAACCACGAGACTTCTTGAAAGAGTTATCTACACTTAATTCCTCATCATCCATTCACTCTCCTGTAAGACATTTTTCACCCTTCCCTCTCTATTGGAATGGCTTGCTCCAAGGTCACTGATGACAAATCAATAGCCTTATCTCAAGTCTCATCTTCCTTGATCTTTTTGCAAAATTTAACCATATTCACCATTCCCATCCCAACTTCACAATACTATCTTTCCTGTTGGTTTTTTAAAAAATTAATTATACTATTTTAATTAAAAATTTTTTTTATTAATGTGGTCTCTGGTTCACACTTGGAGAATCACTGTGCCAACCTGAGGCATGTTTGGTTTCTGTTCCTCTTGTCACCCTGCTGACTATCTGAGTAAGACCTTGTGATTGCTACATCAGTCCCCATCAGGGAGTGTTTCCTGGTCAGACCACTTCCTTACAATGTCCCTTAGGGGAAGAAATGTCAGGGTGAGAAGGAAAGAAGTATGGTTTAATTGTCTACGTGGTGAAATTTCAGGGACATAAGAGAGGCTCCCTTGGCCTAGAAACATCTGCCCAGAGAATGTAGGCTGACATGAGGCCTGCTACCCTCAGTAGCCTGGGATTACAGGAGAACCTCAAGAGTCTATTAGGAAATACTACAAAGAGATGGTAGGGAGGCACAGCAAGAGAAGCCAATGAAGACACTGACAATTTCTCAGTTGTCTTAGGCTAGCCCCGAGTCTGGCCCCTAAGGCCATATGTCATCCTCGGCCCTGAGCAGGGGAGGACCCTCTGTTACTATTCACTGGGAAGAGAGTAATCCCTGCAGTGACTCTTCCCAAGGGGAGAAAGATGGTTTTCTCCTCTGAGCCTGAGTGATAAGTGTCCCAGTCCACTGGAGCTGCTCTGGGGACTTAGGAGGCTTGCACAAAAGACCAAGACCAAACAGTGATGCTAAAAGTAAGAAGTCTTTACTTGGCACATTTTAATTTGCACAAGGGAAAGCTTGAGGCATAAGGGGACACACAGGAATGGAAGCAGAGAGGAAAAGGCAGGGACAGCAGGGGAAGGATGAGCAGTCTCCAGGCTATGGCAGGAGAAGGGAAAGGATTCAATAATGGTCCTCCAAAGAGGTTAGTCCTTTCCAGCACCATGTGTTTTATACAGGGAGGGGTTAGGGTAGGTTATTGCTTAGTTTTCCAGTTCTGTCATCACAGGTAGCTGTATTTGTCACAGGACAACCTATTTCCCTTTCCTTTAAAGATATGGAAAAATGGAGGCATCCTGGAACTCCTGGGAGATAACCTCCTCTTACCATATAAGCCAGAAAACTTCTGTCAGCTTTTGTATGAGCAATGGACCCCCTGCCTGGTAAATCTCAACTCAAATAGAGTCAGCACCAGGTGCTTTGCCACACAGAAGGAGCCTAATGGCATTCAAAACCTCTTCTTCAAGTGGAACTTCAGCTAGGGAGGAATTGACTTCAATCTGAGGTAAACAATCAATGGTTTCAACATTGAGGATGGTCTGTTGAGAACACTATGGAAGTGCTCAGAACATCTCTCTAGGATCATGTCTTTATCACTAATCGATGTGGCTCCTTCAGCACTGAGTAGCTAAAATGCACCATAATGTCTTTGGTCCACAAATAGCCTTCAAGGCAACATAAAATCATTTTGGATTGTTATTGTCAGCATAAAACTGAATTTCATCTGCCTTCTTACTGAGCCAAGAATCCTGCATCTCTCTAAGCTTTGCTTGTACTTCACTTTTGATGGAATTAAATGCATCCTTGTCAGAGATGGATGAATGATTCTACTGTTCAACCCTGCACCACCTATCTGCCTTGATGATGCTTACCCACTGTGATCCTGGAAGTACAGGAAAAACAACAACAACAGCTCTCTGAATTTCAATCCAGAAGATTAGAAATTAATAGGAAGAAATCATAGAATTTTAGAACTCTAATGGATATTAGTTATTTTCTACTCCAACTGCCTTATTTTATAGATAAGAAAGCTGAGGTTGAGATATAGTGGATAGAGCCCTGGACTTGGATTTAGGAAGTCATAGATTCAAATCTGGCCAAGACAAGCTGTGTGACTCTATGCGTTTCATTAACCTCTCTCAGGTTCATTTTCTTTATTTTTAAAAAGGGCATAATAAAAGCACCAAACTCACAGGTTTATTGTAAGCATCATATGAGGTGATGTATATATGACACTTGGTAAGCCTTCAGTCTCAGATAAATGGGAGCCATTATGACCCAAGGACATAGAGTCCACCCTTCTTTCCTTAGCTATTTTCAGCCAACGATGACAGCCTTCTCATCTTCTCACCCCCCCACCCCACACACACAAAGAGACCAGTATTCTTATATGGACTTGGAAAAGATCTGTTAGTCCCAGGGACCAAAAATACCCTGTACCTCTCCTATTCAGGGTAACCATAACTCACCCAGAAGTAGCAGAAATGGCAGTAGTGGCAGCTGCATTCTGCTGGAATGAAACAGACCAGACCAACTGAATTGTCCACTGCTACCCTGGGACAGGATGTGACCTAACTGAGGCTTTTAGAAAGAGGAAGGAAACCAACATTTGCCCCTCCTTGACTCCATCGGTCATCAGGTTGCTTTTTCCTGAACCATGCATGCACAGTGAGATATAGGGATGAAGTCATGTAAAATTGTGAGGCTATTGTTGGCAATATGCCTTCTTTGTCTGTTGCCCTATAAATCAGGTAGGCACTGGTCAGTAAGTGAGGAATAGGAATGCACAAGAGGGATGTGCATGTTTGCTTGCCTTGATCAGCCCCTGTTAGGGCCCTGCTCTGGACCTCTGGCCTCCTGTAGGGGAGTTGAGACGCCTGGAGGTTATTACCTGCCCAGGAGCGCCTGGGCTTACCCAGAGACGCATGACGTTTACCAACCGTCGAATGGGCACTGGGAGGGCCTCTGTAACAGGACGGAGCTCCACCTACGAAGGAGGAACGGAGGAGGAGCACGGGCGTAGTGGGGAGGAGTTCGGGGGAGTTGAGGGGCAGCGAAGAGGGGGTGGGTAGTTAGGACTTGGGGCAAGGAGCGAGCAGAGCAAGTTTAGTTTAGCAAGCAATGTAATCAATAAAGACGCAACTGCCAACTTGGGTGTTCTGTCTAGTCATTCCCCTCTCACCACGGGGGGGCCGGAGACGTCCAAAGACTGCAGGGTGAGTATGCAAGCGAAGGCTTGGGTGGGATAGCTGACTAAGTGCACTACGTCAGCTAGGGGGCCCACCGGCACACAACAAGCCCCCATCAAGATTTGGGGGGAACCCATTTTGGGATTTGGGTAATGCATAGAGGAATGCATGTACCTGCCTCAACTGGCCCCCATAGAGGCTTGGGAGGATTTAGAGGAGTGCACAAGCTGGAATGCTGTGTGTGCCTTGATTGGCCCCCATCAAGGCATAGGGTTATTGTCTCCCCTTCTTGCCAGGCCCTGTGAGAAGGGTGATTAGGAAATGCTGTAGGAGATGGAGCTCACATTATCAGCAACCCTCTTGAGAAGACTAGATTAGAATAAAGTAAGCTTGTTTAACCCCTCCAAAGTTGTGCTCCCGTCTTCTTGTCTGACCAGATCAAGAGTGAACCTGTTAGAAGTTGGAGCCTAAAAAATTCCAGTGCCTCCTGTATTGTTACTTGTCTTGGAGTCCCAATGAAATTTTTTTTTTTGGTGAGGCAATTGCAGTTAAGTGACCTGCCCAGGGTCACACATAGTCCCAAGGAATTTTGATAGAGCAAATGGTGGATAGCCGTTTCCTGTCTCTGTTGAGTGAACCACCAGACTTCCAGGAGCTCAGTTCCATACCAGGTTTTGCCCACAACTGAGCCCTATAAGGTGCTGAAGGGTCTATTTGAACCAGCTGAGAAGTGGACCTAAGGCAGCCAATAGAGAATGACATGATTTGTCCATCTGTTATACTGATTTTGGGAGCAAACTTGGAGGGGTGAATGCTATGTAGAAACTGCTTTAAGTTTGAGTCCACTCTCCCCAGGGACCAAGGTGGCATAGGGAGAATGTACCCCTGGTTATTAGGGGCAAAGACTTCTACTTCTGTTCTTACTTGATCATCTCAGTAGCTATGCCTTTGTCAAGCTAATTGATATTCATTGTTTCAATGAAACTGGAGTGATATTGATGATAAAAGAGAGAAAACTGTAATTTGAGGGAGATTATATTTGAATGGAGTCTTGTCATTGACATGGAAAAGATACCCATAATTCATCAGAGTTCCCCCTAAGGAGGGATATAGCCTTGTCCTGTGAGACCCAATGTGCCAGTAAAGATGAGATGGGATAAGGCTCCCCAGAGCTTTTATGTGCTAACCATGCATATGTAATGTAATAGGGGTGAACTGGCCAGTGGGAGAGGTCTAGCCTTTGAACAAGCACAAATATTCCCTACTTGCTTTGAGTTCAAGAGACCATGTGGAAATTGGGTGAAGAGTCATTTTCTGGCTATGATGACTTGTCTTCTGGATTAGCTCCTCACCAAGCACGGATCCTGCCTTGGATTGGCCACCAGTCTCACTGACCTCACAGACTCACCTTACTGACCATATCCTCTTCTAGGTTTGGCCAGGTGGTATATTGAAATTTATGCAGTGACCCTCCCTGTTTCCAGGTAATTATAGTCTATTCAGGGAGGCCGTAGTCTGCTGCATGTACTTTTGATCCCATTCCCTACCTGTTAATTAGCACTTGCTTTACATGAGCCTTTGATCCCATTTCCCTTTATATCTAATCTTTTCCCCCTAAGCTTCAGCAATGAGAAGGAGATTAGACACAATGGCCCATCATCTTTTGGTGACATGTACCTATCAGATTTGTCCGCTCTTACTACAGGAGTCATTAAGAAAAGCATCCTCCATCTGGAATTTGGGGTTGGTCCTCTCCTTAGGTCAGTCTATTAAGATGTTTTCAATTTTGACTTTTAAAAAATAAACTGCTCTTAATTTTCTATTTTGAGTTTTGCCTCACTAATCAGGGCAAAAGGCCAAACAAAGATTTTTCCTTTTAACAGGTGATTTGGTACTGGGCTGGCTTCTCACCAGGTGGTTCCTCCTAGGAAGGTCAATCCTCTGCACTCCCTGGTCCAAGAGGAAGCTGCACCCTCCATGACTTTCAGCCACTGGCTAGACTAGGTGTTACAATCCTCTTTCTGCTGCGATATGAAAGGGCTCCTTTCCATATGGAATATTATTGTTCTTTTTCAGAAACAGCAGAGACCCTCTGGCTAAGATTGGCAGAAACGTCTGCTCTTTGACTCTCAGGCCTCAGCTCTGAGGTGTAACTTTGCAGGCAGGTGAGAGGCATAGCCTTTTCTGTTTAACCATTCTTCCCAGTTCAGAGCTAGAGTGAACCCCATTGTCATGTATTGTGACTTTTCTTCAATGGGGTCTTAAGCAAATGAATAAATATGGACTGAGGCAGTATGCTCAGTTTATTGTTTAGTCATATTTAACTCTTCCTATTTGGGCTTTTCTTGTAAAAAATACTAGAGTGGTTTACAATTCCCTTTTCCAGCTCATTTTTATAGTTGAGGAAACTGAGATAAACAGGTTAAGTGACTTGCCCAGGGTCACACAGCTAGGAAGTGTCTGAGGCTGGATTTGGACTCAGGAAGATAACTCTTTGTGACTCCAAGCCTGGCACTCTATCCATTGTACCACATAACTGCCCACATCATAAGCTCTACACATACAGAGAAGGAAACAAAACAAAACAAAACAAAACGCCCTATTCTCAAGGATTTTATAGTGTCTAATAGGGGATACACCATGCAAACAACTAAATACAAACAAGGTATACACAGGATAAACTGGAGATAACAGAGGGAAGACATTAGCATTAAGGTGAATTGGGAAAGCCTTCTTGTAGGCAAGAAATGAAGGAAGCCATTGAGATGAGGAGGTAGAAATAAGGAGTGAGAGAATTCTAGGCATAGGGGAAAATGAAAATTCCCAAAGTCAGAAAATGAAGTGTCCTGTGCAAGGAACAACTGAGAGAAGACAGGAAGAGGGGGAGGTTGGCAAGTTATGCAGGGCTCTGAAAAACAAATGGAAGATTTTATGTATGGTGGAGCCTCATGTGTTACAAGGGCTATCCTGCCTATAGCATGGAAGTGTTGTATGTCTTGAAGATGGTTCTTTGAAAAGACTAATAAGATTGATAATTAACAAATCTGATTAAAAAAAAGAGAGCAGAAAATAGATTCAATAAAATGAGTGAGCAAGGTGAAATCACAACAAAATCAGAAGAAATAAAAAAGAATAATCAGAGCATGTTATATACTTATATGCAAACAAAACTGAGAACATAAAAAAGAAGACCTTCAAAACTATAAAATATCCAAACTATCAGGCCAAATAGAGATCTTAAGTAATCCAGTCTCAGAAAAGGAAATTAATCTAACTGTAAAGAACCACCAAAGAAAAAAATATCTCCTGGTCCTGATGGATGCACAGGGAATTCTATCAAACTTTTAAAGAACAATCTGTGCCCAAACTCCACAAATTGTTATCAAAAATTGAGAAAGAAAATGCCATGTCAGAATTCTTTTGTAAGACAAATATAGTCCTAATACATAAATGAGGTAAAGATAAAACACAGCAAGAAAACTATATGCCAATATAATTAATAAACATTGACTCGAAAATTTTTAAACAAAATCCTATGAAACAGACCACAAAGATTTATCCAAGAAATTATTCACCCTGAACAAATGAGATTAATACTGAAGATGGAAGGATGGTTGAACATTAAGAAAACAATCAGCATAATTGATCATATGAAAAAGTCAAAACATCAAAATCCACATGATCATTTTAATAGATGCAAAAACAAACAAACAAAAAAAAACCTTTGATAAAGTACAACACACTTTAGGCTAAAAAACCTACAGAATATAGGTATAGAGAGACCTTTTTTAATATCATAAAAACCAAAATCAAGTATTGTATGCAATGAGGATACACTAGAAGCTTTTCCAATAAATACTGGAAGTACAGGAATGGATTGACAAGGGGAGGTGCTGTGAGAGCTGTCTTCAAATATTTGAAAGGCTATGACATGAAAGAATGACTAATCCACTTTGTCAAGCATCAGAGGTGAAAATGAAGAGCAATGGATGGGTGGAAATTGCAGAAAAACAGAATCAGGCATGATATAAGGAAAACAGTCCTAACAATAAGAGAAAGGTCCCAAAGTGAAATGGGTTGCTTGAAAAATTAGCTTCTTTTCACTGGAGGTCATCTAACAAGATAAATTAATAATTATAAGAGCTGTTATAGAGGGTATTCTTATTCAGGAGCAGGTCAGATGATATGACCACTGAAGTTCTTCCTCAAGTTGTTTGAACCAGGAAAAGTGTCATGACACCAGAACTCTAATCTTTCCAGAGATGTCAATTGCTGCTGTTTCTCCTTCTCCCTACTATGTTAAGGTACTAAAAGAGTCAGTTGCTGTCTATGGCTCCATTCAGCATTAAGTAGTTTCCTTCTTTATGCTTTTTTAATGTTTATTTTTATTTTGTCAAATAGCATGATTGCAACTCTTGCTTTTTTTATTCACTTAATATATAGCAATTTTTTCCATTCCCTCAGTTTGTGTGTGTATGTGTGCATATGTGTATGTCTTTGTTTTTAATGTGTATTTCTTATAAACAAGAGATTGTAGGGTTTTGTTTTCTTATCGAATTTCTCACTATTTTTCATTGTATTGAACTGCCTAATCCATTCACATTTAAAGTTATGTGAATTAGGTTTGTATTTTCCTTCATCTAATTTTATTTTTTTTAAGTTACAGTTTTGTACTTCAGTTACTTTTGTGGTTGTTTAGTTGTTTCAGTCATATCTGACTCTTTGTGACCTCCCCTTCCCTATTTTGGGGGTTTTCTTGACAAAAATGTTGGAGTGGTTTGCCATTTCCTTCTCCAGCTCATTTTATAAATGAGGAACTTAGGCAAACAGGTTTAAGTGATGTGCCCAGAGTCACACAGCTGTTGTCTGAGGCCAGATTTGAATTCAAGGAAATTAATCTTCCTGACTTCAGGTCTGGTACTATATCCACTGCTCCACCTAACTTCTCTTCAGTTATTTTACCTTAATCTTTAATAAAATGGCCTTATTCCCACTCCCAGTCTTCCCTTCACTCTTGATCTCTTCTCCTCATTTATTACCCCTTTCCCTTTAGGGTTTTCCTTATTAGTTCCTTTTACTAACCTGACTTTATCTGGTTATAGCATTCTTCACTCCCTTTTTCCCTCTGTTAGTCAAATTAATTCCCTTTTGCTCTCCTCCCTTTCAACTTGGCTATTCGTTTTTTAATTTCATAAATAAATGGTCAAAGGATATGAACAGGCAGTTTTCTGATGAAGAAACCAAAACAATGTATAGTCATATGAATAATATTCTAAAGCCTTATAGAATAGAGAAATGCAAATTAAAGCAATCTTGAGACATCATTTTACACCTTTCAGATTGGCTAAAATGATAAAAGAGGAAAGGGACAAATGTTGGAGGGGATGTGGAAAAATTGAGACCTTAATTCTTTGTTGGTGAATCTGTGAGCAGATCCACCATTTGGAGAGAGATTTGGAATTATGTCCAAAGAGTTCTTAAACTTCCTATGTCCTTTGACCCAGCAATACTACTATAAGGTCTGTTTCCCAAAATGATGAGGGAAAATGGAAAAGAACCTACCTGTTCTAAAATATTTATGACAGCTCTCTTTGTGGTGGGAAAATACTGGAAATTGTGGGGATGCCTGTCAATAGGAGAATGGCTCAACAAATTGTGGCATATGTTCATGATGGAATATTTCCCTGCTCTAAAAAATTATGAGCGCAATGATTTTAAAAAAGTGTGGAAAGACCTCCATGAAATAATGAAGAGCAAAATTAGCAGAACCAAGAGAACATCATATACAGTAACAGCAGTATTGTTTTAAGAACAACTTTAAGCAACCAAGACATTCTAATTCTTTTTTCTTTTTTTCTTTTTATATTAATTTATTTTGATTTATCAATTATCACATCCATATGCTTTTGAGTTTAAAATTTTTCTCCCCCTTCCTTCCCACCACCCTCCCCAAGATGGTGCACAATCTGATATAGGCTATACATTTACATACCTATTAAACATATTTTCACATTAGTGATGTTGTAAGTCAAAATTAAAACCAATAGGAGGAACCATCAGAAAGAGGAAACAGAACTCAACAGAAGAGAAAAAAAATAGCAATTCAACTTCCATAGTTGTTCCTTTGGATGTGGATAGCATTTTCCATCACAAAGCCTCTGGAGATGTCTCAGATCCTTGTATTGCCGGGAAGGGTTAAGTTTATCAGTATTAGTCATCATACAATGTGGCTCTTATTGTGTACATTTTCTTGGTTCTGCTCACTTCATTCAGCATCAGAGCATACAAGTCTTTCCAGGTTTCTCTGAAGTCAGCTTGTTCATCATTTCTTATAGCACAATAGTATTCCATCACATTCATATACCACAACTTGCTCAGCCATTCCCCAACTGATGGGCATCCTCTCAATTTCCAATTCTTTGTCACCACAAAAAGAGCTGCTATAAATATTTTTATACATGTGGGTCCTTTTCCCTTTTGTATGATCTCTTTGGGATATAGCCCTAGAAGTGCTATTGCTGGGTCAAAGGGTATACATATTTTTATAGCCCTTTGGGCATAGTTCCAAATTGCTCTCCAAAATGGTTGGATCATTTCACAACTCCACCAACAATGCATTAATGTTCCAATTTTCCTACATCTTCTCCAACATTTATCATTTTCCTGTTTTTTCATGTTGGCCAATCTGATAGATGTGATGTGGTACCTCAGAGTTGCTTTGATTCGCATTTCTCTAATCAATAGTGATTTAGAGCATTTTTTCATATGACTATAGATGGCTTTAATTTCTCCAACTGAGAACTGTCTGTTCATATCCTTTGACCATTTGTCAATTGAGGCATGGCTTGGATTCTTCTAAATTTGACTTATTTCTTTCTATATTTTAGAAATGAGGCCCTAATCAGAGAGCCTGGTTGTAAAAATTCTTTCCCAATTTTCTACCTTCCTTCTAATCTTAATTGCATTGGCTTTGTTTGTCAAAAACTTTTCAATTTAATGTAATCAAAATGATCCATTTTGCTTTTCATAATGTTGTCTATCTCCTGTTTGGTCATGAATTCTTCTGTTCTCCATAGATCTGATAGGTAAACTATTCCTTGCTCTCCCAGTTTGTTTATAGCATCAGCCTTTATATCTAAATCATGAACTCATTTTGACTTTATTTTAGTATATGGTGTGAGATTTTGGTCAATGCCTAGTTTCAGTCATACTCTTTTCCAGTTTTCCCAGCAGTTTTTTTTCAAAGAGTGGGTTCATATCCCACAAGCTGGGGTCTTTGAGTTTATCAAATAATAGAGTACTATAGTCATTGACTACTGTGTCTTGCATATTTAACCTATTCCACTGATCCACCACTCTATTTCTTAGCCAGTACCAAGCAGTTTTGATGATTGCTGCTTTATAATACAATTTAAGATCTAGAATGGCTAGGCCACCTTCCTCTGCATTTTTTTTTCCATTAGTTCCCTTGATATTCTGGACCTTTTGTTCTTCCAAATGAATCTTCTTATTATTTTTTCTAACTCTATAAAATAATTTTTTGGTAGTTTGATTGGTATGGCACTGAATAAGTAAATTAGCTTAGGTAGAATTGTCATTTTTATTATATTAGCTCGGCCTACCCATGAGCAACTGATGTTTTTTTTCCAATTATTTAGATCTTACTTTATTTGTGTGAAAAGTGTTTTGTAATTGTGTTCATAGAGTTCCTGGGTTTGTTTCGGGAGGTGGACTCCTAAAGATTTTATAATGCCTACAGTAAGTTTAAGTGAAATTTCTCTTTCTATATCTTGCTGTTGGGTTTGGTTGGTAATATATAGAAATGCCAATGATTTATGTGGGTTTATTTTATAGCCTGCAACTTTGCTAAAGTTGTTTATTATTTCAAATAGTTTTTTACTTGATTCTCTAGGATTCTCTAAATATATCATCATGTCATCTGCAAAGAATGATAGCCTTGTTTCTTCTTTGCCTATTCTAATACCTTCAATTTCTTTTTCTTCTCTTTTTGCTAAAGCTGATGTTTACAGTACAATATTGAATAATAGTGGTGATAACAGACATCCTTGTTTCACCCCCGATCTTATTGGAAATGCTTCTAGCTTGTCCCCATTACATGTTATGCTTGCTGAAGGTTTTAGATAGATGCTATTTATTATTTTAAGGAAGACTCCATTTACAACTATGCTCTCTAGTGTTTTTAATAAGAATGGGTGTTGTATTTTGTCAAAAGCTTTTTCTGCATCTATTGAGATGATCATGTGGTTTCTGTTAGTTTTGGTTTTGATATGATCAATTATGCTGATTTGAACCAGTCCTGCATTCCTGGTATAAATCCTCCCTGGTCATAGTGTATTATTCTTGTGATAAGTTACTGTAATCTACCTGCTAATATTTTGTTTAAAATTTTTGCATCTATATTCATTAGAGAAATTGGTCTATAATTTTCTTTCTCTGTTTTGACTCTTCCTGGTTTAGGTATCAGCACCATATTTGTATCATAAAAAGAATTTGGTAAGACTCCTTCTTCACCTATTTTCCCAAATAGTCTATATAGTATTGGAATTAATTGTTCTTTAAATGTTTGATAGAATTCACACGTAAATCCATCTGGCCCTGGAGATTTTTTCCTAGGGAGTTCATCAATGGCTTGTTCAATTTCTTTTTCTGAGATGGGATTTTTACTTCCTCTTCTGTTAATCTGAGCAATTTATATTTTTGTAAATATGTATCCATTTCACTAAGACTGTCAAATTTGTTGACATATAGTTGAGCAAAATAATTCCTAATTGTTGTTTTAATTTCCTCTTCCTTGGTGGTAGCTTCACCCTTTTCATTCTTGATACTAGTAATTTGGTTTTCTTTTTTCTTTTTTTAAATTAAATTAACCAAAGTTTTATCTATTTTATTGGTTTTTTCATAAAAACAACTCTTAGTTTTATTTATTAATTCAACAGTTTTCTTAATTTCAATTTTATTAATTTTTCCTTTGGTTTTCAATATTTCTAATTTGGTGTTTAATTGAGGATTTTTAATTTGTTCTTTTTCTAGTTTTTTTGGTTGTATGCCCAATTCATTGATCTCCTCTTTTTCTATTTTATTTATGTAAATATTTAAAGATATAAAATTTCCCCTAAAAACTGCTTTCACTGCATCCCATAAATTTTGGTTTGTTGTCTCATTATTGTCATTCTCTTGAATGAAATTATTGATTGTTTCTATGATTTGTTGTTTGATCCAATCATTTTTTAGGATTAGATCATTTAGTTTCCAATTACTTTTTAGTCTATCTTTCCATGGCCCTTTATTACACATAATTTTTGTTGCATCATGATCTGGAAAGGATGCATTTAATATTTCTCCCTTTCTGCATTGGATTGTGAGGTTTTTATGCCCTAGTACATGGTCAATTGTTGTGTGTGTGCCATGTGCCACAGAGAAAAAAGTATATTCCTTTCTATCCCCATTCAGTTTTCTCCAGAGGTCTATCATACCTAACTTTTCTAATGTTCTATTCACCCCCTTAACTTATTTCTTGTTTATTTTGTGGTTAGATTTATCTAGTTCAGAGAGTGGGAGGCTGAGGTCCCCTACTAGTATAGTTTTGCTGTCTATTTCTTCCTGTAACTCCCTGAACTTCCCCTGTAAGAATTTGGATGCTATAGCATTTGGTGCATATATGTTTAGTAATGATATTACTTCATTGTCTATGGTGCCTTTTAGCAGGATGTAGTTTCCTTCCTTATCTCTTTTGATAAGATCTATTTTTGCTTTTGCTTTGTCTGAAATCAGGATTGCTACCCCTGCTTTTTTTACTTCAGCTGAAGCATAGTATATTCTGCTCCAGCCTTTTACCTTTACCCTGTATGTGTCACTTTTTTTCAAATGTGTTTCCTGTAAACAACATATTGTAGGATTAGGGTTTTTAATCCATTCTGCAGTATGCTTCTGTTTTATGGGAGAGTTCATCCCATTCACATTTACAGTTATGATCACTATCCGTGTCTTTTTCTCCTTCCTTTTTTCCCCCTGTTTATGCTTTTCTTTCTCCTTTCTCCTCCCCCCTCACTAGTGTTTTGCTTTTGACCACCACTTTCTTCAGTCCCACCTTCCTTCCATTATCCCTTTCCCTTTTCTTCCCCTTTACCCTTACTGCTTCTTCCCTCCCTTCTAACCCCCCTCCCTTTTCTTTCCCCTTTTCTCTCCTACTGCCTATAGGGCAAGTTAGATTTCTATACCTAACTGATTATGCTATTCCCTTCTTGAGCCAAATCTGATGAAAGTAAGGTTCAAACAATACTCATCTCCCTCCCTCCCTTCTTTCCCTCTGCTCTAATAGATTTCTGTGTCTTTTCCTGTAATGTAATTTGCTCTTGTCTGCCTCCTCCTTTCTCAGTACATTTTCTTAGATCAGACTAATCCACTTACTTGAATCCATTTAATCCTCTTGATTAGATTTTTTTTATCATTACATCAAAGTCAACTTATATCCACCCCCTTTATGTATACTCCTTTAACATGGTGTAATAACAATACAGTTCTCAAGAGTTGCAAGTGTCATCTTCCCTTGTAGGGATGTAAACAGTTTGCCCTTATTAAGAACATATTGTATGTGTCTGTCCCATTTATCTTTTTATGTCTCTCTTGAATCTTGTACTTGAAGATCAAATTTTTTGTTGAGCTCTGGTCTTTTTATCAGGAAGGTTTGCAAGTCCCCTATTTCATTGAATATCCATCTCCTCCCCTGAAAAATCATGCTTATTTTTGCTGGGTAGTTGATCTTTGGCTGCAATCCAAACTCCTTTGCTTACAGAATATCATGTTCCATGCCCTACAGTCTTTTAATGTAGAAGCTACAAGGTCCTATGTAATCCTGACTGTGATTCCATGATATTTAAATTGTTTCTTTCTAGATTTTTGCAGTATTTTCTCTTTAATCTGGTAATTTTGGAATTTGGCTATTATATTCCTTGGCATTTTCAATTTGGGATCTCTTTCAGGTGGGGAGCAGGGGATTCTTTCTATAGTTATTTTACTTCAGGGCAGTTTTCCTTTATGATTTCTTGAAAGATACTGTCCGGGCTCTTTTTTTATCATGATTTTCAGGTAGGCCAATAATTTTTAAATTGTCTCTCCTGGATCGATTTTCCAGGTCAGTTGTTTTACTCATGAGGTATTTTACATTTTCATCTATTTTTTCATTTTTTTGTTTCTGTTTGACTGATTCTTGCTCTCTCATAGAGTCATTAGTTTCCATTTGTCCAATTCTAATTTTTAACATACTGTTTTCTTCTGTTAGATTTTGTACTTTCTTCTCCAATTGACCAATTGCATTTTTAAGGGACTTGTTTTCTTCAGTGTACTTTTTTTCCAATTGACCAATTGTATTTTTTAAGGACTCCTCTACCTCTCTCATTTGACTTTTAAAATCCTCCTTGAGCTCTTCTAAGAAGGCTTTTTGGGCTTCAGACCAGTTCATATTCCCTTTTGATGTTGCAGATGTGGGTTTGTTGACAATGTTGTCCTCTTCAGAATTTCTGTCTTGATCTTCACTCTTCTCATAATATGAATGTATCGTATGTTTCTTTTTACTCATGGTGTTTCTTTATTCCCTGGCCTTTAAAGAGATTAAGCTATCCTGCTGGGGAGCAAAGGGCACTCACCCAAGCTTCTTGTGTTGGGAGCCTAGGTCTTGGTCACTGGCTTTGTGTGCTGGGGCCTCTTATGTTGGCAATTGGAGGTCTTAGGGTTCTGGCAGCTTGCCTGGTGTTGGGCTGGAATCAGCAAGGCTGGGACTTTCAGGCAATTCTGGGTTACCTGCTTTTCCTTCCCATTAGCTTTCTTCAGCTCCTTTTAGATGGTTGCTGCAGGGTGTTTATCTGCCTGGGGCCCCTTGCAGTGCTGCCTCCCTTAGATCTGCTGAGGCACTGGGAGACTCCTTTGCTGTAGAACGCTGAGGCACCTGGTGGTTTTCTGAGCTGGTTTCCACTGGTTCACCCACCCTCACTGAGGCACTTGGAGGTCCAGCTGTTGGTGTGTGTGTGATCGACCATCTGGGCTTCAGGATCTCCTCCTGGTTGGCAGTTGGAGGCTGTAGGGTTCTGACAGCTTACCTGGTGCTGGGCTGGAATCAGCAAGGTTGGAACTTTTGGGCAGCTCTAGGTTGCTTTCTTCAGCTCCTTTCAGATGAATGCTGCAGGGTGCTTATCAGCCTGGGGCCCTTTGTAGTGCTGCTTCCCTTATTTTTGCTGAGGCACTGGGAGACTCTTTTGCTGTAGAATACTGAGGCACCAAGATCGCCTTCTGGTGTGCTTTCCTCTAGCTGACTGGGATGCCTCCCCTTCTGTACTGCTCCCCTTCCCCCAGGGTAAGAGAGGCCTTTCCTGTTAATCCCTCTAGCTACCTGGGCTACTGCACCGCTGCTCCCCATCTTTCTTCTGGTTCAGCTGTTCCAGAGTTTTTTCTGGGGTGATATTTTCTGGGTTTTCAGAGGGTGGTAGGGGAGGGTGAGAGTGACTACTTTTTTACTCTGCCGTCTTGGCTCCTGGAAGCAGAACTAAGACATTCTGATTCTTATAAATACCCAAAATAATGACAAAGATCCTATGAAAGAAGATGTTACTTGAATCCAGAAAGGAATATTGCTGTGGTATAGGAAATGATGAGCTGGTTGATTTAGAAAAACATGGAAAGACTTGGATTTATGAAGGAAGATGCTATCCACCTTCAGGGAAACAGGTGATAGGAGGAAATAAGCATAGTATGGTCTTACATATATGTGTCTGAATATATATGTGCACATATGTGTATGTTTATAGATATTTTCTATATATGTATGTGTGTATATATGTGTCTATAAATATACATATATATATACATATATATATATATATACATATATATCCATGCTTAATTGTAGCCTTCTTTATGGTGGGAGGCAAAGGGGAAAAATAAAATTAAAAGTGCAGAGCAGAAAACAAAAGAAAATCAACAAGGAAGCAAAGAAAAGCTGGGCAGCTTTGAAAACAATGCATTTATTGTATGGGTTTTCTTGAAATGGAAATTTATTGTTTTATATTAAATCCTCTCTTATGGTCTGCTATGTACTTGACATTTTTTTCTCATTTTGTATTTAAGTGTAAAATAAAAAAAATTTACAAATAATTAAAAAAAATAAAATATATGGAAAAAAGGAGTAAAATAGAAAATCATAAATGCAACTGAAACTTCTGACTGTAAAACTGTAATGGGCCCTGGGAATGTGAATAAGGGAGAGCAAGGAGAAAGTTGCTTACTTATGTCCTCTAATCCAGAAAAAATAAAAGGCAGTAGCCACAAGATAGTCCAGCTGAATGATTGCTCAGGCAGCAGATACTAGGCTGAGGCCACAGGGGCTAGTGTTGTTTAGTTGTTTTTCCAGTCATGTCTGGCTCTTTGTGACCCCATTTTGGGTTTTTTTGTTAAAGATACTGGAATGGTTTGCTATTTCCTTCTCCAGCTCATTTTACCAATGAAGAACTGAAGTAAATGTGGTTAAGTAACTTACTCAGAATCACACAGCTAGTTGGTATCTGAGGCTGGATTTGAACTCAGGTCCTCCTAACTCCAGGGCCAGCTGCCCTTTGCCACCCACTTGCCCATTCCCTTTGCCAATACCTACCCTCAAGGTTTTCTGTGGGTTCATTGCTCAAAGGTTGCCTATCTCCCCAGTAGGGGAACTAGACTCTCAGGGCTTCATTTCTCTCTTCACTTCAGATTCCTGAGACACAATTCTATTTTTGGCTTCCTTGAAGGTGTTCTTCCCAGTAGAGGGAGAAGAAGCAAAACATATGATTAGAGTAAAAACATGAATCATATGTGGAACCAGCAGTTTTATTCCTACATAAAAAAGAACGTTAACCAATAAAGTATTATAAAATGATTATAAGTAATTGAAAGCCCAATGCTCAAGCTTTGTTGGGACGTTTACAAGCAGCTTCCTCACAAGAGCTACTTGTTAGTTATTTTTTCATTTTATTTCCATTGAATATAGCCAAATCAATGTCAAATGGGCTCTTTGTTTCAATGGTTTCTTTTTCTATGGGAAACATTTCCTTGACTCTGTCAGTATACCATAGTCTCTGCCACTGCTCCAACTGTTCTGAAGTCCATGGAGGGAGGAAATGGCACCTGCCTTTTGAGATCTTACAAGGTCCTATACAAAATGAAAGAGTACACAAATAGATGGCAACCTCATCATGGACACAGATTTCCCTAAGTCATGGCTTGCAGCCAGGAAAGGAGAAAGTCTTTCCTTCCTACCTACTCTCCAAATCTCTAGAGTTCAGAATTTTCCTTACACTTCAAGGCTGGCAGGAGGAAAAGGTTTGAGCATTGGGCATTGACCCTTTAGTAGAATATATCCATAGAATTCTGGCTCAACAGTCAACTAAAAGAATACTTAATGCCCAGAGGAACTGAGGGCAGGGCAAAGACCAGTCCCAAGAAGTCCTGAAGTCTGTTGAGTCAGGAGCTCAGTAGGAGGGTAAATAGAACTACGGAAGTCCAGGTTGGGGTCTGGTGCAGAACTAGTAGGCTCTAGTGGAAGAATGACTCAGAGCATCTCCCAACTCTGGCAGGCCCTGTCCACGCCATTCATCTGTGGAACTTGACCCAAGCACAGGTCCTTCCAAACTAGTTACAGGGGCTGATGAGATGAGAAAACCATGGTAAACTCCTAACACCATGAGGAAATACCTTGGCATCAGAGATATCCAAGGATTGTCTGAGGAGACAGCTCTGGGAAGGATAGTCACAACCACGAACCCTGGCAAAGTTTCAGAGAGAAAAAAATTGTCCTGGCCAGAAGAATTACAAAATTACCTGAAAGAACTAAAAAGAGGGATACAAAATGGAATAGGAAGGAAAGAACAGAAGGGAGAATTGATATTTTAGAACAGATAATAAAAAAACTCACCCCAAAACTGAATGCCCTGAGAATTAGAATGGGCCAGACAGAAAGTAACATATCAATGAGACAAACAAGAAACATTGAAACAAAATCAAAAGACTGAAAAAAAAGATCTAAGAAATCTTAATCAAAAGAGCTGATAGGGAAAACAGATCAGGGAGACATAATTGAAGAATTATGCTCTCTGAGGATCATGACCAGAAAAAGAGCTTGGGTACTATATTTCCAGAAATCATAAATGAAAATTGCCCAGAACTCGTGGAACCAGAGGACAAAGAAAAATAGATATAATTCACCAGTCTCCTCCTAAAAGAAACCCTGAAATGAAACCTCACAGGAACATCGTAAACACAATCCAGACCTTCCACATTATAAGCAGTACGACAAGTGGCCAAAAAGAAAGAGTTCATGTACCAAGGAACCAAAGTCAGAATCATACAAGATTTCATGGAAGTTACTTTAAAGAAGAGGAGACCTTTGAAGTCAATATATGAAAAGGCAAAAAATAAAGGTTCATAACCAATGATAACATGTCCAGCAAAACTAGAAGAAATGGCTCTTTAATACAACAGAGGATTTCTAAGCATTCCTCATGAAGAATCCAACATTTTATAGACATCTTGAAGTGGAAACATAGGAAGGTATGTGGATATGTATATATAGATGTACACACATACATACACATATGTTTAATTGGAAAGGAATATGTGGAGATGAGTTGTTTGCATTCTAATGGAAGATAAGAAATAAATGTCTTCTCACAACCCTACAATCTTTAAGAGTCCTAATAAAAAAAAGGTAAAGATGACAGAGATCATGTGGGTGGTTTTGTTCTGTTTTGATAAGCTTAAGAGAAGACAAAAATGAAAGAGACATAAAAACTACACTGGGAAAAAAAGGAAGAGGGAGAGAAAAATCACTATCATGTAAGGTAAAGACTACATAATCATGGTGGAAAAAGCAGGCATTCCATGAACCTCACTCTCATCTGAAATAGAGAATGGTAGATGGAACACAATTACACGTACACACAGATATTGATATAGAAATACATTAAACTAAAAATGGAAATAGGAGGAGACAGGACAAGGGAGGAAGAGCAAGATAGGTGAGAGAATAGTCAGAGAGAAAACAAATTTGAATGTTAAAGAGAGGAACATGAAGGTACATCCAAAAGGAAAGGAAGAAAGAGTAAAAACAGGTTTGGGGTGGGGAAGGGGAAGAGTTAAAAGTCACAACAAAGAGTGAACAATTTGTTTCATTTATAGGTCCCAAGAGTAAGGCAAACTCTAGGGAAAGTGTAAGTGGAAAAGACTGAGGGAAATATATTTTTAACAATAACAATCCTGCATGTGAATAGGATGAATTCACCCATAAAACTGGAGAAGAGAGCAAAATGGATTAGAAAACAGAATCCAACCATAGGCTGTTTATAAGAAACATACTTGAAACCCAAAAAATTCATTTTGACTTAAAATGAGGGCTAAAGAAAAATCTACAATATTTCAAGTGAACTCAAAAAATCAGAAGTAGCAGTCAAGATTTCAAATAAGACTGCAGTAAATATGAACTTGACAAAAAGATAATCAAGGAAATTATATTCTACTTAAAAGCACCATGGATAAATAATTATCAACACTTTGTATTGGGGGGAATTGAAGAATTTGAGGTGATTGGAGCAGCAAGTGGTAGTAGGAATTGAGTGAACCATACTAACTCCATTTTGTGACTTAATAATGTTCCCTTTCTATTCAGTTGTGGGTCTAATTCAGTTTTTATCCTGTGAGAAAACATTATTCAGTTGTGGAAATTGAGAAAAGAATTTGTTGCATTGTTTGAACCTACCCAGCATGGGTAGAAAACTGAACTACCCTTACCTACTGCTTAGAGACTCTTAACTCAGGACCTAGGTTATGCTGACCAGAAACCAGTCAGATCCAAAGACTAATGCAAGGAGTTTTCTCACAATTGTACAACTCAAGCAACCTGTTTGTCTTGTCTGAAAACTGGCCCCATAATGATCGATCAGTTATTATTTCCATGTTCCTTGAATTGTTCACAGACATTTGGTGGTGGTGGGGAGGGAATGGGGCACCTTCTTTTGTGATTCCAGGGAATTTCACCTATTCACTCTCCCCCTCCCAAATTGGAACATCCCTAATCTTTCCTTCAATTAGAAATCAAATTTCTTAATGTTAAATTGTTTCCTTTTAATTAATTGGCCTTATTTGATCAATTTTTTTAATGTATAAAAGGCTTTCTTTCCCTGTATTTGGGGTCCAGCCCTAGACTGAAGAAGGGGTCTGGCCCCAGTTTGTTGAGCAAGTGGCATGCATTGCTTAATAAATTGATATGCTCAGAAGATAGAACCTCTAGGGGCAGCTAGGTGGTGCAGTGGATAGAACACTGGCCCTGAAGTCAGGAGGACCTGAGTTCAAATATGGCCTCAGACTAATCACTTCACACTTACTAGCTGTGTGACCCTGGGCAAGTCACTTAATCCCAATTGCCTAAAAAGGAAAAAAAAAGATAGAACCTTTGTTTCCTCAGTCATTTCATCTTTCTCCTTCCACATGTGTATGCATCAAATAGCATTGCATCTAAATTGTTAAATTAGATTAAATTTAATTAGAGGGAGAATAGATAGCAACATGATAATAGTGGGAGAATGTAGTATACACTTTTCAGAGCTAGATAACTCTAAGCAAAAGATTTACAGGAAAGAAATTAAGAAAAGAAGTTTACAAAAATTAGAGATAATGAGTCTCTGGTGGTTATGCACTGGGAATATTATTATCTCTCCCTTTACACCATCCTCACTTCTTCCCTATTATTGTAAAGGAAATCACCACCCTTCCAGTTCTCCAGTCTTACAATCTAGGTGTCTCCCTCAACTCCTCATTCTCTCTCACCCTCCCTATCCAATCTGTTGCCAAGGTCTATAGATTTCACCTTTGCAACATCTCTTGAATATATACCCTTCTCTCTTCTGATATTGCCAACACCCTGATGCAGGCCTTCATTTCCTCTTGTCTGAATTATTGTAGCTTGCTAGTTATTGACTGCCACAAGTCCTTCCCCACTTCAGTCCTTCTTTCATTTAGCCACCAAAGTGATTTTGCTAAAGCGCAGGTCCAACCATCTCATCATCTCCCCTACACACTCAATAAACTCCAGTGGCTCCCTATCATCTCCAGGATCAAATTCAAAATCCTGTTTGGCATTCAAAGCCCTTCATAACCCTCTCCCCTCACTCAATGTTTCCAGCCCCAATATTCTGACTTCCTTATGGGCCTCACTGAGCAGCAAACATATCCTGATTTGACCACACAATCTGGCTTTAACCACACCACAGGAACCCAGACCTACTATCCCAAATATGCCTCACTAGAACAATTGGCATGTCCATGTGATGGAATCCTAGCTACAACCTCTAGGTAGTCACTGTCCCCAAATGCAATCCTTATATTTCTCACAGAAAGAGCAGGTATGTCCATGCACTCTAGCACAACCACATCGATCTAAGACAGGACCGTAATAGCCAGCCAGATTTCTCAGACAGAGGACTTGGTCTGAAATTCAGGAGACTTAGCTGTTCATTCTTTCAAGAAAGAAAGTCTCTTCATTTGCCAAGTGTTTATGGAACACAGTCTATGCCATTTACTAACTCTGCAACGTTAGACTAGACATTGAATCCTGCCTAGGCTAGATGTCATCTAGGGTCCTTTTGGGTTCTAAAGTTCCATTCTAGTCTTCATTCTCCCTCATTTTCACAATCAAGCACTGCTCATTATCAGGTCTAGGGATTTCTCTGCTTTGGTTCAACTACTGAAATACGTCTAGGGGGAATGGAATCCCCAGTGCACTGAGGTGAACCAAAAGGTGACTGGACTTGATAGAGCTAAGGAATCTGTCTGGAGACTAGTATGGCTGCATGACATTTGGAGGAGTGAAGAGGAATATCTGCCATGACCCACTGTGGGCAGGTCTAGAGCCTCTAGAGTACATTTTAGCCTTGGTGGGGTAGGAGATCTACACTCAGTACATCTCATCTAAACTTAAAATTTGATTTAGAGATGACTCCCCCAAAAAGAGGAAAGAAGAGGAATTTGCGGCAAAATCAGAAGCATGGTTGGCTGTGGAGTCAGAGCACCTGAGGTCAATTGATGGCTCTGCTACCTTTGTGACCTTAGGCAAATCATTTACCTTCTTTGACCTTAGTTTTTTTTTATCTAAAAAGTGAGAGAAGAAGAGGAGGCATTGATGTGACTACTAATGTTTCTTCCAACTCTAAATCTTTGATCTAGGGCCACAACTTAGAGCTTAAAACTACATGACATTTATTGGGGACAGCTGGTATACTCATTCACCTGACTGCCACTTTCCATTCCAGACAGTGTCTACATATCTGAAGGAAATAAACACAATTCTCTTAATTATTCAAGCCTTATGATCTGCTGTTCTTGAATTAGTGAAATTGGTGTTCTGCCTATTCCCTGGTTCCCTGGATAAACACTTCCCTTGCCTCAACAAAAAAAGAAGTCAGCTTTAGACACAGGAGAGGAAGGAAACTACAGCAAATCTTTTGTGTTTTGAGCTGCAGAGGGAGAAATACCCTCAACCACCTCTTGACTGAAGCAATTTGATTCCACTGTGGTTATTAAAATAGAAACATCCTGGAGATGTCTGTCTAGCACTGAGTTGTTATCAGCCATTTATATCATAGTGATGGTCAGGTTTACAAACAGTAGGCCACCGTGGGAGGGAGAAAGAAGAACTATCAGGGTCCCTGGTTGGAAGAGGACAGCCAAATAAGAGCCAACTTTCACTTTTCCTAGAGCAAGGTGTAAGAATCAGCACTGTTGGCATGGGACTGACCAGCAATTTTAACATCTCCCCTCTGTCCTAATTCTAAAGAACTGGTTATGTTTCTTCCCACTCCCACCCTCCCCCTTCTTTCCATCTTCCCCACTCATGCTTTCCTCCCAAATTAGGCTCCCAAACAATGCCTGAGCTAGAATTGGCCCTTTATCTTTGTATCCCCATTTTCTACTCCATTAATCTTAGACTCACCTAGACACAATAGTGCTACCCACAGGAATACAGAGCTAGTGGTGGTGACAGGTTGGGGCATCCATAGTCCCCTCATGGCAGGGAATGCCAGGAGTGGACTCCAAGCAGCACAAGGATTCAGAAACTAGCAGCATACACCTGTCCCACCAACCCCAGCACAGTCCACTCCAGAGGACATAAAACTCTTCTAAAAGAGGAAGTGGGGGGGGGGAGCAGAATCAAGGTGGTGGAGGGAAAGCAGTGACTTGCTTGAACTCTCCCTCAAACCCCTCCAAATACCTATAAAAATGGCTCTAAACAAATTCTAAAGCAGCAGAACCCACAAAAAGACAAAGTAAAACAAATTTCCAGCTCAAGACAACCTGGATGACTGATCAGAAAGATATTGCACCAGGCAGGGAGAGGATTGCAGTTTGGCATGGGTGCACAGGCCTCATAGGCCTAAGAGGACTGAATCATGGGCAGCTGTGGTGATTTCCAGACCTCTCAACCTACAAACACCAAAGACAAATTAGAAGGTCAGTGAGAAAAGTCTGTGACTGCGGTAAGAGAGAGGAGTTAGGTCCAGGGCAGCAGCTGCCTCCTGAGCTTCTGACCCACAGACTGAGGGGAAATCAAGTGGCTGATCAGAGTGGGATTGCAAGGATCTCTTTGTCCATGCTGAGGCAGGAATCTCTTGCTTTGCCCGTGGTTGGTTCTGGGTCACAGTTCTGAGGGGTGGTCCTGGGGCAATGAGGAGCACTGACCTGGTGGAGTTTGTTGTGGCAGTGGAGAGGAAACACCTCACCCCTTATCATAGCACCTCGGAAGAAATGAAAATTTTCAGATCCCTAGAAGTATCTCTGAAAACAGCTGTACAAACCCCTGAAGCTTGGGACAGTACATTCTCCACATTGGAAGCAGACTCTTACCTTAACAAAGAGTTTAAAACTCAAGTAATTGGTTGGGATCATGAGCAAGCAGTGCAAAAAGAGACAGACTATATTATCTTACTTTGGTGACAAAGAAGATCAAAACATACAACCAGAAGAAGAAAGCAAAGTCAAAGCTCCTACATCCAAAGCTTCCAAGAAAAATATGAATCAGTCTCAGGCCTTGGAAGAGCTCAAAAGGGATTTTGAGAAGCAAGTAAGAGAAGTAGAGGAAAAACTGGGAAGAGAAGTGAGAGTGATTTAAGAAAATCATGAAAAACAAGTTAACAGCTTGCTAAAGGAGACCCAAAAAAATACTGAAGAAAATAACACCTTAAAAAATAGCCTAACTCAAATGGCAAAAGAGGTCCAAAAAGTCGATGAGGAGAAGAATACCCTAAAAAGCAAAATTGGTCAAATGGAAGAGGAAGTCCAAAAGATTACTGAAGAAAATACTTCCTTAAAAACTAGAATAGAACAATTGGAAGCTAGTGACTTTATGAGAAATCAAGACACTGTAAAACAAATCCAAAAGAATGAAAAATTAGAAAACAATGTGAAATATCTCATTGGAAAAACAACTGACCTGGAAAATAGATCCAGGAGAGAGAATTTAAAAATTATTGGACTATCTGAAAGCCATGATCAAAAAAAGAGCCTAGACTTCATCTTTCAAGAAATCATCAAGAAAAACTGCCCTAATATTTTAGAACCAGAGGACAAAATAAAAATTTAAAGAATCCACCAATCTCCTCCTGAAAGAGATCCCCAAAGGAAAACTCCTAGGAATATTGTAGCCAAATTCCAGAGTTCCCAGGCCAAGGAGAAAATATTACAAGCAGCTAGAAAGAAACAATTCAAGTACTGTGGAAACACAATCAGGATAACACCAGATTTAGCAGCTTCTACATCAAGGGACCACAGGGCATGGAATATAACAAAGGAGATAGGATTACAACCAAGAATCACCTACCCAGCAAAACTGAGTATAATCCTTCAGGGGAAAAAATGGTCATTCAGTGAAATAGAGGACTTTCAATCATTCTTGATGAAAAGACCAGAACTGAATAGAAAATTTGATTTTCAAATACAAGACTCAAGTGGAACATGAAGAGGTAAATAGGAAAGAGAAATCATAAGAGACTTATTAAGGTTGAACAGTTTACATTCCTGCATGGAAAGATGATATTTGTAACTCAAGGGACCTTTGTCAGCATTAGGGTAGTTGAAGGGAAAAAATTATATTTATGTATAGATAGATAGACAGATAGATAGATAGATAGATAGATAGATAGATAGATAGATAGATAGATAGATTGATTGATTGATTGATAGAGGGCACAGGGTGAGTTGAAGATGAAGGGGTGATATCTGGAGAATAAAATTAAGGGGTGAGAGAGGATTATACTAGGATAAGAAAAAAGGGAGAGGTAGAATGAGGTAAATTATTTCACAAAAAAAAAACAGAAAAGAAAAGGCTCTTACAGTAGAGGAGAAATGGGGGAAGGTGAGAGGGAATGAGTGAATCTTATTCTCATAGGATTTGACTTAAAGAGGGAATAACATACACACTCAATTGGATATGGAAATCTGTCTTACCCTACAGGAAAATAGGGAGGGAAGGGGACAAGAGAGGAGGGGGATGATAGAGAGAAAGGCAGATTGGGGAAGGGGATAATCAGAAGCAAATACTTCTGAGGAGGGACAGGGTTAAAAGAAAGAATAGAATAAATGGGGGGGTGGGATAGGATTAAGGGAAATAGAGTTAGTTTTTCACAGCATGTCTACTATGGAAGTGTTTTGCATAACTACACATGTATAGCCTATATTGAGTTGCTTGCCTTTTCAATGAGGGTGGGTGGGGAGGGAGGAAGGGAGAAAATCTGGAACCCTAAGTTTTAAAAAGACATGTTTAAAAAAAATGTTTTCACATGCGACTGGGAAAAAAGAAATACAGGAAATGGGTTACAGAAATCTATCCTGCCCTACAGGAAAATAGAAGGGGAAGGGGATAAGAGAAGGGGGGGGAGAGATAGAAGGGCAGGCAGACTAGGGAAAGGGGTATTCAGAATGCATGCCATCTTGGGGTGGGGGGAGGGGCAAGATGGGGTGAAAATTTGGAACTCAAAATCTTGTGAAAGTAAATGTTGAAAACTAAAAATAAATAATTATTAATTTAAAAAATTCTATTACAAGCAATAACTCATTGGCAATAGGATATGGACATATTTGGAAATAAGGGTGATGTTAAAACAAAATATATCAATAAAACTTTAAAAAAATAAAAAAAATAAAAGAAGGAATGAGCATTAGCCTTCTACCTCAGAATCTCCTCCCCTCCTGCATCTTTCACCTACCCTCCTCCCACCAAACGCCCCCTTCTTTCTGCTCCCTCCCTTTTTACCAGTAGAATGCAGGGTTCCTTGGCCAAGAACCCATACAGCTGGAACCCACTGATTATACAATTTTAAATTCAGAGACATCTATAAATAGCAAATAGACTACTCCACCCTGGCCAGAGTGGAACCCAAGGTGTAAATTGCATTGAAAGTAAAAGTATATGTGTGTGTGTGTGTGTGTGTGTGTGTGCATGTGTGAGTGTGGGTGTATGCATCATATACATTTATATATAAAGAGACAGAATGTATTATGTATTTATATACATATGTATTCAGGATCATAATATTTTCCCTATCTACCTTAAGAAGTTGTTGTGATGATGAAATGTGATAATATATTTAAAGTTATTTTTCAGCCTCAAAGCTCTCTATAAATACCACCTGTTGGTTTTTCAAAGGGCCTACCCTAGACTCAGTCTTAATTCAGAGACAGAATGGAGAAGTATGAAAAGTACTCTTTCCTAGATTCCCCTGATGTGCCATAATAGTAACAGTTCACATGTACAAGGCACTTTTCTTATAACCACCCTGTGACATGTGGTGCATCTATTATTCCATTTGGTGGGTGAAGAAGCAGGAGCTGAGATAAGCTGAGTGACTTGCCTTTCGTCAGAGAACTATGAAGTATCAGAACCCAAGTTTCCTCATTCTTTCTATCCATTACGCCACTGAATCTGAGTTCTTGGTGCTAGAAATAGTGACCTGAGATTGCCCATACTTATAGGTTATTCATAATAATAGGACAAAATACTCCAGGGAAAGTCAGGAGGTGGGTAAGATGGGAAACTTTTTAGAATGGATGGATGGGGTGGTGCTTGCTTTCAGTACTCCGTATTGGGGAGGCTGAGATTGGAGACCCATTTTGAGTTCTGAGTTGCAGTAGGGCTAAAGTCAAGTGTGTGTCTACACTTTTTCCCTGAGAGTGGAGGATCACCAGGCTGTTTGAGGAGGGATGCACCAGCACAGGTCAGAAAAACAGAGAAAGTTGAAGCTCCTTGGCTGCTCATTATTGGGATTGGGCTTTTGTACTTCCAGAATGGAGGAGATGAGACTCAAAAAAAAATCTCAAAAAAAGTAAGAAAGAAAGAAAAACAAAAGGAATGGAATTCTGAAGACACAAAGAGATATAATTCCAGGGAGGAGAGAAACATGTGAATTGTCTGAAGGAAAGAAAACACAGTTGTATAGGCAACTCGCCAACCAAGTTAGACTTCTAAAAGATGCATAGGGGAGTTGGAGGCAAGGGCTAGGAACCTAGGGTCCATCAATCTGCTCTAGATTATGCCAGGCATTGCATTAGGAGATGGGAATACAGAGACAGAGCATGCAAAAGCATGCCATGGTACTATAAAAATGGTATGAAGACTACTAATGCTCAGAATAAGCTGAGGTTGGCATGGAAAGTTAAGGACAAAAAAAGAGAGTATTCTGGGATCTGTCAGGTTTTTTTAGCTATGTTAGGGGACATCTAGAGAGTTGGTGTGGTGCAGTTTGTGATGTATTGTAGTAGTGTTAAACTCACATAGAAACAGCGGGCCACTAAAACATTCATAAAGGTCTCTACTGGCCCCATAATGACTTAGTTTTCAAATGCAACATTATTTATGTTTTCCCAATTACTTTTTAATCTGATTTTAGTTACACTCAGGAGTGTTGTGGATTGTAAGTGGCCAACAGGCTTTGTGTCTGGCCCCTCTGGTGTAGAAGCTGGAGAAGTCACCTGGGAGCCAGGAAGACCTGAGTTCAAGTCCTGTCTCTTGACATAGAATGGTTGTGACCTTGATCAAGTTACTTAAACTCTTAATGTTCTAGACAACTTTCTGAGACTGTAAATTGCAGAGAAAGTGTTCACCTGTATTAGTACAATAAGTTTCCTCATTTTGGAGTTCCCCTATTAGTGAACTCACCAATTCAGTCCCTATTCCCATGGCATAAAGGAAGGTTGAGGATGGAGGAGCAAGAAGCACAGAGAGTGCTCCCTCCCCACCTCAAACTCAAACTCCTCCAAACACATCTTAGAAAATCTGCCAGACTGAAGCCTGCTCAGGAAATCCAAGAAAAATCTGTCATTTGTTCAGTCTAATTTGGCATAGGGAGACAGACAGAGTGATCTGTTGACACTGGGAATAGAGTCTGGTCAGGAATTGAGAAGTTCAAGGCCCAAGGATAGTGCCCAAAAGAAAGATGAGGACCTAGAACCATACTGAAACAAGTATCAACTGGTAGCTTTGTTGGTCACAGACCCAGGGCAGAGAAGAGGGGGCCTACATCTTGGTGTAACAATCCAGGGTGAGAAGCAATTGCAAACTCTGGACTGTGTACCTAGCAAGAAGTAAGCTCAGAAGCAAGTACAAACTGTGTGGTTCTGACCCCAAGAGTGAAGCAGACTCTCAGTTCTAACTTCTATTCCCATCTGAAGCCTGCAGAGGAAGAACAAAGGCAGAAAATGCAGACCAAAAGGAAGTCTACAGTTCTGTCACTCTGAACCAGCAGAGCTTTCCAGCTGGCTGATAGAGTTTGAGTACAGCAGCAGTCCACTGTTGTTCAGGTCAGAACCAAGGTCAAGAACTTGTAGGGCTCAAGGGAGCAGTAAATCAGCCTTTGCCCTGGATCATGGCTGTTTGGGAACAGGAAAACTTGCAGGTCCCTAGCCTGAGCTGTCCTTGAGAGCCTGGAATAACACCACACTTAATATACCAAGAAAACATCATCAGAACCAACCTAGATCTTTCCTCCAGAAGTGTAAAGAGCATGGCCTTTCTGAAATCAGAAGGTAGGCTGGAAGAATGAGGTAACAGAAAAAAAGAAAGAAAGAAAGAAAGAAAGAAAGAAAGAAAGAAAGAAAGAAA
>NW_020954567.1:0-16064 GCF_900497805.2 Vombatus ursinus | reverse complement strand
AAGGAAGGAAGGAAGGAAGGAAGGAAGGAAGGAAGGAAGGAAGGAAGGAAGAAAGGAAGAAAGGAAGAAAGCCACCATAAAAGGCAGAGAAGACACAAAACTCAGAAGAAGAGAATGACTCCAAAACAACTACAAGCAAAGATTCAACAACAACAGCAACAACAAAAACATCATGGGCACAAATTCAACTAGAATCCCTAGATGTGATGAAGCAAAAGTTTCCTTAAAGAGTTTACAAATTTTTTTTATAAGTGAAATGAGATCACTGGGCAAAAAAAAGTAAAATAATGAGAGTTATAAAAGAAGGAATTGGAAAGGGAATTAACAGCTTGATTCAAGAGGTACAAAAGCTCACTAAAGCAATGCATTCCCTGAAAATTGGAATGGAACAAATAGAAACCAATGACTCCATGAAGCAACAATAAATATTAAACAAAGTCAAAGATTGTTTTAAAAATTGAAGAAAGTATAAGGCATTTCATAGAAAAAACAATTTACCTCAAAAACAGACCAAGGAAAAAAAACTTAGGAAGGTTTTCACTACCTGAACATCATGACCAAAAAAAAAAGAGCCAAGTCACCATAATAAAAAAAAATTTAAATAAAACTGCCAAGATGTCTTATAACCATAGAATAAAGTGGAAGTAGAAAAAATCCCCTGGTTGATTCCTAAAAAAAAAATCTCAAAATGAAAACTCTAAGGAATATTATAACCAAAATCCAGAGTGTCCAGGTCAAATAAAAAAATACTGAAAGCAGTCAGAAAAAAAGAATTAAAGTGCAAAGAATCACAGTCATAGTCACACACAGTTTAGTAAGCATTATCATAAATTAGCAGAGAGCTTAGATACAATACAATACTCTAAAAGGCAAAGGATATGGGCCTATGCCCAAGAATAACCTACTCAATAAAATTGAGCATAATCCTATAGGGAAAAAAATGAATCTTGAATGAAATAGAAGACTTCCAAGCATTCCTGATGAAAAATCCTGAGCTATGTAGAGATTTTGTAGTTCAAACATAGGAGTTAAGAGAAATATAAAAAGTAAATATGAATAAACAATGAAAAAGGATGTTAAAAAAAGCTAAATTGCTTATATTCTATTGTAGGGACATAATACATGTGACCTCTTTGGATCCTATCACCATGAAGAATCAAAGAGTCTAAGAAGAGCTGAGAATGATTCTGCTATGTCTTGTTGGTCTTAAAAGAAGAATATAAAGGGAGGGGAAGAGGACTATTCTAGAGAAAGAAAGAGAGAGGAAAGTTAGGGGAAATTGTCTCACAATCTTACTGTTCATGGCTGACACTTAAACTTCACTCTCATCTGAACTAGTCAAAGGATGGAAGGATACATGAACACACAGTTGAGTACAGAAAGGCATTTTAATCAACAGGGATGTAGGATAAGGAGGGAAGGGAGGATAAATTAGAAAAAAATATGGATTAAGAGAGAGATTAGTCCTAGGCAAAACAAACTCTAAGGATATAGAGAAATATCTGTAATTCTTTTTAAGGTGGCAAAGAATGGGAATCTTACAAAGTACTCATTGATTGGGGAATGGCTGAACATGTTATTATTTATAACTGTGATGGAATACTGTTGTGTTATGAGAAATGATAAAGGGGCTATTTTTAAAGAAACCTGGAGAGACTTGTATGAATTAATGCAGAGTGAAGTGATTGGAGCCAAGAAAACAGTTTATACAATGACAACCAGAAAACTGAACTGAATTTAATCAGATAAAAATGAATAGGACTAAAAGTAAAGTCCTTCCCTTGGGTTAAACAAAAAGTCAGTTTCATAAGTAGAAAATAAGGGAAGCATTACTAGGCAGTGTTTTATCTGAAAAATACCAGGATGTTTTGATGGAGGGCAAATTCAACATGAGTAAAAAAGGTAATATGATATCCAAAAAAAAGATATATGATTTTGTGCTGCATTAAGAGGGGAATAGGGTCTAGGAAAAAGGAGGTAGTATCCCACTGTACGCTGCCCTGCTCAGAACACATCCAGAGAATTGTAGTTTAGGGAGGACATTGACAAGCTAGAGATTGTTCAGAGGAGGCAATCAGAAGGGTCATGTGAAGGGTCTCAATTTCTGTCAAGTGAGAATCACTTGAAGGAAGAGAGAATGTTTATCTTAGAGTACATAAGACTCAAGGAAACATAATAGTCCTCTTCAAGTCCCAGAAAAGCTGTCGTGGAGTCTCCTTGGTCCAGGAGGTGAGAACCAAGAACAATTTCATCTTTCTGACATCTCTCCACTATTCCCACTTCTCTCCTCTGATACTATCACTACCCTGGTGTGGACCTTCATCTCACCACTCCTGGACCTTTGCAATGTCCTGAGTCTGCCTGCCTCATTTTCGTCTCTCCTCTATCCAACTTATCCTCAGGTCTGCCACCAAAGTGATTTTGCTAAAGAGCATACCTGACCATGTCACACCCTACTCAAAAAACTGCTGTGGCTCCCTATTGCCTTCAGGATCAAATACAAGAACAGCTAGGTCTTGCAGTAGATAGAGTACTGGGTTTGTAATCTGGAAGATTCAACTTCATGAGTTGAAAACTGACCTTAGAAACTTACTAACTGTGTGACCCTGGGCAAGTCACTTAACCCTGTCTGCCTCAATTTCCTTATCTGTAAAAATGAGTTGCAGAAGAAAAATGGCAAACCACTCTAGTATCTTTGCCAAATAAACCCCAAAGTGGGGTCAGGAAGAGTTGGACACAAGTGAATAACAACAAAAATTACATATTAAACTCTCTGTTTGGCATTCAAAGTCCTTCATATCTTAGCCACTTCTACTTTTCCAGTTTTCTTACACCCTGTTCCCTGACATGTACTCTTTTTCCAATGACACTGGCCTCCTTGCTGTTCCACAAACAAGACACTCTCAGCTCTAGGCATTTTTTCTGGTTCTCCCATATGCCTGGGATATTTTCCCTCTTCATCTCCACCTCCTGGTTTTCCTGGATGCCTTTAAGTCCCAACTAAAATCCCACTTCTATAGGAAGCCTTTCCCCAACCTTCTTCATTCTACTGCCTTTCATCTCTTAATTATTTCCTATTTGTCCTTTGTATAGCTTATTTGTATATATTTGTTTGCTTGTCTACCCCATTAGACTGTGAGCTCCTTGAGGGCAGAGTCTGTGTTTTGACTCTTTTTGTATCCTAAGTGCTTAGTACAGCACATGACACTTAGTAGGTATTTAAATGTTTATTGACTGACTGGTGATGTTTGGAAATTACAAAGAAAGCATCCAAATTTGAGAAGGACATTGATACACTGGACAGAGTCCAGAGGAAAACAACCAGGAGAGTCAAGTGCCTTGCTTCATGCCATTCAAGGATGATTTAAAGGAACTTGGGGGGTGATTAGTCTGGAGGAAAGAAGTCTCAAAGGTGACAGGATAGCTATCTTCCAATGTTTGAAGGGCTGTCACATGCAGGAAAGATTAGACTTGGTCCATTTGAACATAGAGGGCCAAACTAGGAGCAATGGTTGGGAGTTGCAAAGACGAAACTTTGGGCCTCATTTCATTAAAAATTTTCTAACAATTAGGGGCTGTTTAAAAGTGCGATGGGTCAGCTAGATGGTTCAGTGGATAGAGAGCTGGGCCTGAAGTCAGGAAGAGCTGATTTCAAATCAGGCCTCAGAAACGTACTAGTTGTGGGACCTTGGGCAAGTCACAATCTTTGTTTATTCCACTAGAGAAAGAAATGGAAACCAAATCTTGCCCCCCCTCCATGGACAATATGGTTCACAGGGTCACAAAGAGCCGGACGCAACTGAATGACAACAATAGAAGTGCAGTGGGTTCCTCAAGAAGTGATGAAATCCCCCTCCTGGACCCTGCAGGAGGCTAGATGACCATTTGCTCATTGTTACGTTGGGAGGGATTCTTTTGGCTTATGTGTTTGTGACATTTAAAAAGTTCAAGAAGCATAGTTTCTGGGTAACTTAATCATTTTATTAATAAGGCTAGTATGTTTATTAATAAAAAGAGGTCAGTGACCCTCTTGATTGCCAAAGACCCCTCATGGTGGTCAGCTCACAGTTTATATGCTCTTAGAAGAGTGGGTGTTCCTAAGGGTGGGAATCAGATTTGATTGGTTAACAACTAATGAGAGAATGAATATGAATACATGCTTAATATGAATGTATAAGTAGAGCCTATATCAGATTATACAACATTTTGGGAAGGGGGAGGAGAGAGAGGAGGAGAAAATTTAAAACTCAAAATCTTATGGAAGTGAATGTTGAAAACTAAAAATAAATAATTAAAAAAAACAAAACAACAAAGTACAGTTTTTCTGAATTGGCCTTTATCTCAAAGACAATTGTAGAATCCCATTTCTACCATTTATTGTCTATTCTTGGACAAATTACTTCACTTTTCTAGGTCTCAGTTTCCTCATCTATAAAATGAAGGAGTTGGATTAGGTGATCTCTAAGATCCATTTCAGCTCTGAATCCTATTATCCTATGTTCCAATCTTAGCATTAAAAGGAACTTTAGAGAATACCTAGTCCAATCCTGAGGCATACCTGACAAGGAAGTGGTCATCCAGTCAATGACAGGAAACTCCTTATCTCCCAAAATAGTCAATTGCATTACTTGAAGACTTGATTTGTTAAGTAGGTTGATTGTTAATAATAGTAACAATAATAAATCAATAAACATTTACTAAGCACCTACTATACACCAGGCACTATGCTAAATTCTAGTGATACGTATACAAAAAAGAAAGACAGTCCCTACCATTAAAAAGCTTACAATCTAATGAGAGAACACAATACACAAAAGGAACTAAAAGAGGCAGGGGGTACCCAGTGGGGGAGCATGATGGAGTCCAATCCAAAGAAATATAGACAGTGGGAAATGAAGAGATAGTCTGAGAGCTCTCCTTAA
This sequence comes from Vombatus ursinus, assembly GCF_900497805.2. Classification (NCBI taxonomy): domain Eukaryota; kingdom Metazoa; phylum Chordata; class Mammalia; order Diprotodontia; family Vombatidae; genus Vombatus; species Vombatus ursinus. The sequence goes on along the minus strand of NW_020954567.1, from coordinate 11,142 downwards.
ATGGAAACTATCAGAGGAGTTCCTTGCTCTGCCCTCTAGCTTCCCATCAGAAGGGAAGAGGGTAGGATGATGTTTTCTGATGATGAGGTTCCTGTGCCGTGTTAAAGAGATGGCTGATCTAGGAGCCGTCCATAAATGATGATGATGATGACAATGACAATGATGATGATAAACATTTATATAGCACTTTAAGATTCACAAGTGCCTCAAAGCCCATTTGGACAGAACTCTCATCATTGGTGGAGACTGATTATTCTGTGCTCTGTGCCTGTGTAAACGGCAGAGTTGTGGAGAGTTTGTGAGAAGAGAGATTCTGGTCTTCTGCCTTTCAGCTTCAAGAAAGAAGACACATAGCTCCAGATTGTCTTTGGTTCCCTGATAGTCCCAGAAGACTCTGTGAAGGAGTCAACATGTAGAAGAGACAGAATCTTGATCACTTCCCTGTCCTCAGATTATTACATTAGAGACTTAGGGAATTCCTTGAGTGAGATACTACGTTGTTGTTGTTGTTGTTTGTCCTTCATTCTGGAAGAGGACAATGACATCATAGAGGGGATGCCAGGACAACCTTGCCTCACCATTGCTGCTGTGCCTCACCTCTCTTGCTCCATCTCATTGCTTGTCTCTGTCTAACCACAACTATGTGTATCAAGGCTTATCCTTGCTACCTTGGGTCTTCTCTGTCCTAGAGGAATGCCCAGTATATATGTCTAATTTTCTTCCTCCCACAGAATTAAGAAGGCTTTTTGCCTGTAACCTCTGTGGGCTCTTTGGTATTTTATTTTATTTTATTATTTTTTTTTCAGAGTTAACAGTTGGTGTATAATCTCTCTAGCTCTTTGGTCATTTATTTTTCAGAGTTACACAGTTATAGAATGATTGTCTTTCTTTCACCACTAGAGAAATGCTTAAAACATGAAAAACTCATAAGCACCAATTAACAAATATTTAAAACATACCTCCCATACCCATTACACTCTCTCAGAAGGTAGAGACAACTTTCTCAGATTGTGACATATATGTGTGTGTATGACATAGATAGATAAATAGATATCACTTTTTTTCTGACTTACACTATCTATAAAACACAATTCCAAATCTCTAAGTGAGCCAGGATATGACTTGAGCTTGCTTAGTTCTTTCAACTGCAGCATCTTTCTGAAGCAGGTGCTGCACTCCTCTAACTGCCAAGCTAACTCTGGTTCTGTACCCTACTGAATGATCACAAGGCTCAAAGACCCTTAAGACTTGAGATAATCAACATAGCGACTATTCCCACAGGACCCAAGAATGCCTGTATTGTTTAAAAATGCCTTCATGCATGGGCCTGCCATGAGAACTGTTTACTCAAGACCTAAGAATGACTGTTTGGCCCCACCTTTTGGGGGTTTTCATGCTTAGAAGCCTTACCTCTGCCACAAGGCACAAGGTCTCCTTCTCAGGAAGACTTCATTTGAAAACCTATTTTCCTCACTTTGAAATTAAACTTCTGTTTGATTCCTGACTCTACTGTCTCTAGCCTGTTTTCTTTGGCTCCAGCCATCCACAGGTTAGAGACAGGTTCTATTCCAGTTGCCATCCATCAACGTGGATGAACTCTACGCATCTCATTTTACTTTTAGATTGTTCAGGTTTCCTGACTTCAAGCTTAAATCTACCTTCTTTTTAATTTCTACCCATCATCAGTCAGTCAATAAACATTTAAGTTCCTATTATGTGACATGTGCTGTGCTAAGCACTTGGGATACAAAAGAAGCAAACCACAGACTCAACCCCCAAGGATCTTACAATTTAATGGGGGAGGCAACAAGCAAACAAATGTATATAAACAAGCTATACAAAGGATAAATAGGAAATAATTAAGAGAGGAAAGGCAGTAGAATAAAGAGAGGTGGGGAAAGGCTTCCTGTAGAAGTGGGATTTTAGTTGGGACTTAAAGGAATTCAGAGAAACCAAGATGTGAGGATAAAGAGAGAAAACATCCCAGGCATATAGGACAGTCAGAAGATGCCTAGAGCTGAGAGAGAGTGTCTTGTTTGTGGAACAGCAAGGAGGCCAGTGTCACTGGAAAAAGAGTACATGTCAGGGAACAAGGTGTAAAAAGACTGGAAAAGTAGAAGGGGCTAAGATATGAAGGGCTTTGAATGCAAAACAGGGGGTTTAATATGTCATTTTTGTTGTTCAGTTGTGTCCAACTCTTCCTGACCCCACTTTGGGGCTTACGGGGCAAAGATACTGCAATGGTTTGCCATTTATCTTCTGCAGCTCATTTTTACAGTTGAGGAAATGGAGGCAGACAGTGTTAAGTGACTTGCCCAGGATCACACAGCTAGTAAGTGTCTGAAATGAGTTTTTAACTCACAAAGATGAGTCTTCCAGATTCCAAGCCCACTGCTTCATCCACTGCACCACCTAGCTGCCCCCTTTTATATTTGATCCTGAAGGTAATGGGGAGCCACTGGAGTTTATTGAGTAGGGTATGACATGGTCAGATGTACACTTTAGTAAAATCACTTTGGTGGCAGAATGGAGGATAAGTTGGATTGAGGAGAGATAAAAATGAGGCAAGTAAAGGTCTGCAAGTGAGGAGATGAGGGACCACACCAGGACGGTGACATCATTAGAGGAAAGAAGGGGAAGTAGTGGAGAGATGTTACAAAGATGAAATTGTTCTTGATCCTCTCCTTCTGGACCAAGCAGACTCCATGACAGCTTTTCTGGGACTTGAAGAGGACTATCATGTTCCCTTGAGCCTTTCCTGCCCTAAGATAAACATTCTCACTTCCTTCAAGTGATTCTCATTTGAGAGAAACGAGACCCTTCACACGACCCTTCTGGTTGCCTCCTTGGAACAATCTCTAGCTTGTCAGTGTCATCCCTAAAATACAATTCTCTGGATGTGTTCTGAGCAGGGCAGAGTACAGTGGGCTACTACCTCCTTTTCCTAGACCCCATTCCTCTCTTACTGCAACACAAAATCACATTATATTTTTGATATTATATTACAGTTTTACTCATTTTGAATTTGTCCTCAATCAAAACATCCTGGTATTTTTTCAGATAAATCACTGCCTAGTAATGCTTCCCTTATTTTCTACTCATGAAACTGATTTTTAACCCAAGGGGAGTCCTTTACTTTTAATCCTATTAATTTACATCTGATTAAATTTAGCCCAGTGTTCTAGGTCTCATTGTATAAATTATTTTCTTGGCTCAATTCACTTCACTCTGCATCAGTTCATACAAGTATCCCCAGGTTTCTTTGAAAATAGCCCCTTTGTCATTTCTTATAGCACAGTAGTATCCCATCACATTTATAAACAATAACACGTTCAGACATTTCCCAATCAATGGGTGCCTTCTAAGATTCCCATTTTTTGCCATCTCAAAAAGAGCTGCCAATATTTCTGTATATCCTTAGAATTTGTTTTGCTTAGGACTAATCTCTCCCTTACTCCATATTTTTTTTTCTAATTTCTCCTTCTATACCCTACATCCCTGCTGAGTAAAATGCCTTTCTGTGTTAAACTGTTTGTGTGTGTATTCTTCCATCCTTTGACCTTTTCAGATGGAGTGAAATTTAAGTATTAGACATTCCCCTTACCCCTTCCTCCTAGCTTGTGTAGACTTCTACATGCACAGTATGATTATGTGAGATACTTTTGCCTAACCTTTCTCTCCCTTTCCTCCTCTATTGTAGTCCTCTTTCTCTCCCTTTATATTCTTCTTTGAAGAGCATCAAGACTAATTTTGATTACACTAAATAAAAAAGGTTTTGCACAAACAAAATTAAGGCAACCAAGATTAGAAGGGAAGCAGAAAGCTGGGAAACATTTTTTTACAGCCAGTGTCTGTAAAGGCTTCATTTCTCAGATATATAAAGAACTGAGTCAAATATGTAAGAATACAAGTCATTCCCCAATTGATAAATGGTCAAAGGATATGAACAAGCCATTTTCAGATGAAAAAATTGAAACTATCTATAGTGATATGAAAAAATGCTCTAAGTTACTATTGATTAGAGAAATATAAATTAAAACAACCCTAAGGTAACATCTCACACCTATCAGATTGGCTAATATGACCAAAAAGGAAAATTATAAATGTGGGAGATGTGGGAAAATTGGAACACTAATGCACTGTTGGTGGTGCTATGAAATGATCCAACCACTCTTGAGAGAAATTTGGAACCACACCCAAAAGGCTATAAAACTGTGCATACACTTTGATCCAGCAATAGTGCTACTAGGTCTGTATCCCAATAAAAAAGGGAAGAAGAAGACTCACATGTACAAAAAAATTTATATAGCAGCTTTTTTTATGGTGTCAAAGAATTGGAAATTGAGGGGATGCTCATTAGTTGGGGACTGGCTGAATAAATTGTGGTATATGAATGTAATGGAATACTATTGTTCCATAAGAAATGATGAACAGGTGGATTTCAGAAAAATCTGAAAAAACTTCCATGAACTGATGCTGAGTGAAGTGAGAAGAACCAGGAGAACGTTATATGTAGTAGTACTGTAGGAGGATCACATTTGATAGATTTAGTTCTCCTCAGCAATGCAACGATCTAAGACAATTCCAAAAGACTCATGATGGAAAATGCTATACACATCTCTTTCTCATGGTTTTTTCATTTTTGTTCTGATTCTTCTTTCACAACATGACTAATGTAGAAACAGGTTTGATATGATTTTACATGTATAGGCTATATTTGATTAGATGCCCTCTTGGGGAGGGAAGTTGGGATAAAGGGGGGGAAATTTGGAACTCAAAATCTTATAAAATTGAATGTTGGAAAGTAAAAATAAATTTTAAAAAGGGAAAAAAATCATCAAGACATAGCAGAATCATTTTCATCCCTTCTGTTTAATTAGACTTTTTGATCCTTCATGGTGATAACATTCAAAGGGATCACATGGATTATGTCCCTACAGTAGAATATAAGCAATTTAGCTTTTTTTTTTACTTCCTTTATCATTGTTTATTCGTATTTTTTTTATGTTTTTCTTAACTCCCGTATTTAAACTTCAAAGTTTCTACACAGCTCAGGGCTTTTCATCAGAAAAGTTTGGAAGTCTTCTATTTTATTAAAAATTCTTTTTTTTTTCCTGTAGGATTACACTCAACTTTGCTGAGTGTTTCCAGCAACTAAGCGTCACACCTGACGGGAGGGCGTGAACTGAAGAAACGTGGGCCAGGAGGGTCAGCCAAGACTGAACCATTTATTCATCTGAGGGTCACAACATATAAAAGTTTGGAGCTACAAAGGATCCCTTGTATGGAAAAACTATGCATATTCTGTAACTGTTACTGATAACTTTCAAGGTTCAGAGCTCGGTAAAAAAATGCTTTCAGAACATATATCAAAGGAGCATACAATAAAAGTGTCAAGAAAAAAGGATTACATTATTTTAAACAAATGGTTACAAGATGGAGATTAACAGTCAATTAACAGGCCTTGACAATCATTCTCAGGGCTGTCTCAGGTTCTTATCTCAAAGTATGTGACTAGTCCTCCCTAGTTTGCTACCTGTTATCCCTCATGCCAGACTGTTACTGTGTCATGGTCAGGTAGTTCCAGGAGCCCCTTAATGAACAGGAGAGTGGTGAGTCAACATCCTGATAAAGTGAGCCCTTGAAGGTAAGAACAGGCAGGAGTTAAATTCCAACCTGAATTCTTTAACCCTTTGCTGGACTGATCAGAGCTGGCCCTCTACAACTCCCCCTTTTAATTTTTGTTGAAGCTTGAGGTGATGAATGTCTGTGACTAGAGACTTTAACCATGACTTTATCAGTGCAGCTGCACACGAGAGAACAAGGCAAACTAGGATTAATAAAATTCCCCAAGAAAAAAGATGATGTAATAAATCAGTGATATTTTTGGAAATATTTAACAAGGGCAATTTTTCTAAGATCTCTTGTGCTAAACTCTGAGGATGACTCCCTGGGAATAGACTGTCAGAAATAGCCTGGGTTACATTTGTAAGAAAAGATAAATCAGCTGCATAACTGCTATTTTGCCAAACACCTTCCAAATGATTCTTTATACTATCCCAATGTACTATACTAGAGTTATGAGCTATAGGAGTAACACATATCGTAGTAAAATGATAATCACATTTCAATTTTGCTCTAAATTCTGATTCTGCAAGGTCATCTCCAATATATAGCACAGATTGCTCTAACAGATTAACTTTATATGATAAATCCCTATCAATAGCTTCTTCAGCTCATAAATATTTTTTGCAAGCTCATTTACAAATCGTGCATCTTGTATCTCTGACTGCAACGCAGTAGAAGACAGGGTGGATATAATAATTAAGGAAGTGACAGAAATTAATCCAGTAATGAGAAACCCAACAAATCTTTCTTGACCTGTGTAGTGATGATGAGATGAGTTGAAGGGCATGTTCCCTAGAAGATTGGAACCATTCATGAGAAAGGTTAGTGGGAAAAAACAGCAAAGGATGGTTGCTCAACCAGTAGAACAATTTTGTCATTTCAATCAATACATTGCTTGATAATACAATTAAGACAGGTTACATTCCATTCTAAAGTACTGGATTGTGTCAAGTTCACAAATCCAGGTTCTAAACTATTGGAGAAGGAGGAAGCTATCATAAACGCTTGTGGGGTTTTATACAAGCTTTAAAGGAAAATAAGTCCAATGCTGGTCACAATGCCCATATGACAGCTGGGTAGAGAGCAGGGGAATCATTGCGAGTCTTTTCTTTCTCTTCATAGTTCGCTTCTGTTTCTGCTGCAGGTTCAATTCCTTCATCTGGGCGGTGAGTAGTGGAACAGGTTTGAACATTTTTCTCTGGAATCCAGACAGGTTTATCAAAGGCTTCTGGAAAGACACAAACATACCCTTACTCCCAGGTTAATAATGGATCTGGACCTTCCCACTTCCCTGTAAGTGGGTCCTTCCACATAACTCTGGCTTCAGGAAACCTTCGTTTTCGAAAGTGTTTTTCTGCAGGTGTAATCCCATCTTTGTTGACATTCAAAAAATTTAAGGTATATAAAACCTGGGCTAATTGTCTGGAGGGGGTAGTAGTCCACACCCCTCCCCTTTTTTTTTTTGCTAAGGCTTGTCCTGTAGGATTGTATGGTATTCCTGTAACTAAAGTAATATTATGAACAAAAAGAGAAAAAAGAAGAACTGATATAAGCAGGAACATTATCAGTTTTTAATTGTTCTGGAATGCCCAAACAAGCAAAAGAGAGAAGCATATGATTAATAACATGTTTGGTAGCTTCTCCAGATTGAGGGGAAGCAAAGGTGAATGAAAAATAAGTATCTACTGTAACATGTATCTCCAACAGTTTCCCAAAAGAGGACATGTGAGTTACGTCCATTTGCCAAACGTGGTTGGGTTGTAAACCCCTAGGATTTATAGTAGTAGAGGAAGGAGTTGAATATATAACACATTGAGAAGAGCTTTTAACAATTTTTTTTTGTCTTGTTCTCTAGTAATATGAAATTGTCCACGGAGTGTGTTAGCATTTTGATGAAACTAAGTATGGGTATCAATAGCCTTTTGAATTTGTCGGGGCAATAAAATTGAAAAAATTGTAATTGATAATCAATTTTTACATTACCAGTGCTTAAGGATCCAGGAAGATTAGAATGAGTCCTAATATGAGTGATATAAATAGGGTTATTACGGTAACTAAGTAGTGATTGTAGTTGCTGAAACAAAGAATACAAATCAGGTGCTAGGACATGTTTAAGTTTTACGGTCTCAATATTTTGGCACACATGTATGGAATATTTACTATCAGATATAACATTGAGAGGGTCGGAAACATCCTGTAATAACAGTATAATAGCAGACAGTATGTGTTGTTGGTGAAAGGAAATATAATATCTGGAAAAATCCAAGGGTATTTTGAAAAGAAAGTGAATAATTTCAAAGATGGGGGATGATTGTCTAGTTTCCCAGTGTAAACCATAGTGGCTACTTGCCATTCTTCCAAAGAGGCAATTAGAGAATTAAGTTGTTGTTTATTGTATGGTTGATGAATAGGAGGAATTAGATTGCCAGAAAGTAAAAGTTATCATTTATGTAAATGTAGTATTAAAATTGCAACCATACTAGTATATATAGTTAGTGAATTAGGGAATTGATGGGGAAGGTGTATCCACTTTAGGATTCCAGAATTTTGAAATAATGCCCCAGTAGGGGAAACAGGAGTATCTAATATAACCCCTTGTACTTCTTCATTGGGGTTAATTCGAGTAAGCTGAGGCTCAGAGATTTTTGAACCTACTAATTGGAGTTGTTTTTTTCCGCTTCAGAAGTGAGATGGGGGGGCGGGGTGTCGGGTCTTCTCTAAAGGTAGCAAAAAGGTTAGATAGCTGTTCACTTGTTATAGATAGGGAAGGTCGGAGCCAATTGATGTCTCCTAAGCAAGGGAATAATTCCCTGTTGAGAAACAGGGTGTTGAGATAGAAAAATTTTCCATAAAGGAGTGGCCGGTACAAAAAAGGGTGTGACAAAGACGTCTGAGGTGGTTACATTAGGAAGGGGGTTTCTTGCAAAAATTGCCTTAAACAAAAGAGGTTCTAACTTAAACCTTACTATTGAATAGATACACAATCTTAAACTTGTTTATCCTTATCTAATTATACTTCAGAAATTGAATCTTTTACATATGATAAATTCAAACACTGATTTTACACTTACTTAGGCCATGAGATAACTACAAATTCAGACTAAAAACAGCAAGATTTCACATGCTTACATAGTGCTTGTGTCTTTTATTAACCACTTGCTCTGATCAGAGAAATCTACTATAAAAGGAAAAGTCAGGGACATGTGACATAACAAATATGACAAGATAGAACATCCTTAGCTCTGTTTGAATTCAGATAAGAGTCACAGTTCTCCAATCATGCAGTATCAATTTCACATAATAGCCAGAATTAGGAATAGTCAGATGGTAAACATTCCTTCTCAAAGGAACACAATGGGGAAACTGAGCCAGGAGGATCCCATCCTAGATTGAGGCTAAGATTGTCCTCACTGCCTTTTCCGTGATGCAGACCTTCACGTGTTAACAGTACAGGATCATATTTCCTCTGAGTAATTGTGGCATTTCTCTCAGATACTGATTTAATAGAGACTACTGTATTCAAATTCAAACTCAAAACAAAATTAGTTATAGTCCCAAGAGCCTTCTACCTCAAACAGCAAGTTTCACCAATCACAGCTTAAAGCCAGATACAGTTAATTTTATTCTCATGAAGTTGCAATAAGCAATAAAGATTTACCAAGACTCACATACATAAGAGATTTCATTTAACATTTTTCCTTTTCAAAATTTAAACTTGTCCTGGTGTAAAAGCCAATCATTAGAAATCATTTCTATACACTTGCAAATTCTCAGCAAGCTAAGTTCATTGTTTAGGAACTGCATAACCTAAACAAGATCTTTTCTCAGGGCAGATGACCTTGCCCACACAGATGGTTTCCAAGGGCCTTGGCAAGTTTACAAAATAAGGGGAATTGCTTTATACCCCAGGGAGGGGCTGATCTTGGTACCCCTGCCTGCCGACCCCAATATCCCAAGGAGGACTGTTTTGAATGGGCAGAACCAAGCTGGATAAGGCTTTTACCCAATCCCCTCCTTTTTACACAGTAATCAATTAACAATTCTAGGTTTTAAAATTAAAACAGTAACTTCAAATAACTTAGTTAACAATCTTATAACTTTCATAAGTGATAGTCAAATTGTTTTAGCTATAAGCCCTTCTTTAATTACAGGTAAAGGTGGAAATACCTGGTTTTCTAAATGGCAGTTACAAAACATTATAATACAGGGCTAGTAAGGCTGACAAAATAATATAATTGGTTTGACACAATTTTTTCACTGTCCTTTAGTTTCTTTAAGTTCATACTATAATAACATCCAAATTATGGAAAGCTGCTTGACATAACAATAAAAAACTTTACCAATTTGCAACAATTCTAGGTGTTTAAAATTTGAAACAAACATATTACCAATTAAGTGACTCCCATTCTTTTGAATGCATTTCCAAATTTCCTTACATGGAAAATCAGGCATCTCTTCACCATTGACATTGTATACTGGTGACCTCTAATTAAGGAACTAATAATAATAGTTGTTAACATTTTTAGTGTCTGCCCTCTGCTAGGCATTGTGTTAGGCACCTTCCAATCATGTGAGATAAACTGAGGTAACTTGCTTAATGTCACCCAGTTAACAAATTTCAGATCCATACATTTTCCCAATTTACCTTAGTGCCAAACAGTATAATAAATTTTGACTTAAGCATTAAGTTGAAAACATCACATTTCATTTAAAATATTGCCAGAATGAATTAAATTACCTTTTAGTTGTGTTCCAGTACACAAAAACTTTTCTCTTGTGTGAGGCAGAAAAGATTAAGTGTTACCTCTATTTTTGATCCGCCCCCTTTTTTTCCTTGTCTTTCCCTCCACATTCAAAACTTGACCAGAGTTAGAATGTAGAGAGAGAGAGATTTATTTTTCCCAACAATTCTTCAAAAGTTTCAAAACCAAACCCTCTGTACACATTGTTCTTGCAAATAGATTATGCTTTTCTTTTTACTATACTTCTTTCATTTCTATATGCTTAAACTTTGTTACCTTTTCTTCTAATGGACTTTGATTAAATTCCCTTTAAAACTGCACATATCTTATTTCTTTCTAATTTTGACCTGACAGTTCAAGGATCCTTCTTAATTTGCCTTTTACCAATCATATAACCTAAATAACAAAATATTTTTCTCTCTTTCTCTCTCCCATCCACCCACTCCTCTGAGGCTGCTGTAATCAGGGAGGGAGCGGGGGAGAGAAAGAAAGCAGCGTTCCAGAGTCCAGCTGCAGTCTTGGAAAATGGAATGCTATTTTTGCTACCTGGCTACAAAGGGTGACAAATTACACACAGGACACTCATTCACACCACATAGACAAACACAGAACACATACATAATAATAACAGGGAAAATAAAAAAACTGGAGTTAGCTTCTCGTACCAGTTATCATAATAATTCATTTTTCAAAACAAAAAATTCCCCCTTTCTGGACATATTTTAGCAATGGTACACCAGTCAAAAAGACGAAGAACAGTAGTTGCAATATT
>NW_020954566.1:64424-99424 GCF_900497805.2 Vombatus ursinus | reverse complement strand
AACATTTGTCAGTGAGCAGTAGGGAACCACAGCTGAGGTTTGAGGAGAAAAAATAACACAGTCACATTCTCTGCATAAAAGAAGACTGTAAGGAAGGCAAGGAGAAATTAGAAGGAAAGAGAAATTAGAATAAGGAAACTAGAACAGCTCACACCAAACTTTTCTCTCTGCCCTTTGCTGTGTTTATTCATGCCCCCCCATTTATAAAAATCATTCAATTTACATGGCTAGACTGTACCAACAGTCACAAAAGAGGTATTGCTTCTTCCTTCCTTCCTTGTTACCTTCCTTCTTATTTCTTTCTCTCCCTCTCTTCCTTCTCTTCCTTCTTATTTCTCCCTCCTTCCCTCCCTCCCTCCCTCCATTCCTTCTTCCATCTCTGCCTTCCTCCTTCCCTCCTTTCCTTCTTATTCTTTTCTTCCTTCCTGTGTCCTTTCTTCCTTCTTCCTTTCTTCTTTCCTACTTCCTTCCTTCCTTCCTACAAGGTACAAAGCACTGTAGTTTGTAAACAACTGGTTTCTAACTTCTAAATTTTTCTGAAATGTAGAATTTGGCTTCTGTTCTTTTCCTTTTTGTAGTAAACTGTATATTACCTTGAGGTTCCAAACACATCAGTTTATTTTTTAAAGATTTTTTTGTAGGCTGTGAAGACATGGCTAATTCTTTTCTTTTCTTTTTTCCTTTTCTCTTGAGGCCCCAATCAATTTTTAAAAGTGACACAAATTCAGTATAATTATAGGTTTTCTTCAAAACAGGACTGACTCCAATTCAAAATTTTACCTTCTAGAACACATATACATATATGTACATGTATGTATGTGTGTATGTATGTATACATATTTGTATGTATATACGTATATATACATATACAAGCATACACACACACATATACACCCCAGTGTAGTAAAAACTAAGAACATCTCTCAAATTTCATTCTATGTGATTGGCCTTAGCAGCAACATCTTAAACTTTGAGGAGGAGCATGGTATCTTTCCTTCTTTCTCAACTTATTTATCTTTCCTTCATGCCAAGTTGTCCCATTTCCCTCTCCTTTGAAATAAAAAAGCTGTATAGTATTTTATTCAAGAGTCAGTGACTTTTGGCAATCTGAATGCAAAACTAATGCAGGCTACAGGGAGATTTATGCTGGCCTTCTGTTAGCCCAGTACTAAAGACAGCACAGCTGAATCGTGCAAATGCAGAGGGAGCCAGCAGGGTCCTTGCACTGGAAGAACTCCAATCAGAAACAATATAAAAAGAAGAGGAAACAATAACATGCTTACTTTGAAGTCAGCTTTCGTAATTTTGCAGAGGCCAACAATCTTTCCAGAAGTGAGGGGAGGAGTCATATCAGACTGGATGCAGTGTTGCAATGTGACTTCAGTCACCTTTATTGACCCCACGCTGTATGGTGACATTATATTTGTATCTTGACACCTGTATTAAGTTTTCCTCAAGGGTATCTTATGTCCCCCTGATGGCAGTGAGTGTGTCATGCCTGGAGTCAGGCACAGTTTATACCATCCTGAGCAGTGGTTGTACCTTTAAGTTCAAGGGGAGCTGTGTCCCTGTTAAAATTACCTGAGTCCACTCTTGTTAATAGGACATGCCCTTAAGAGGTCAGGAGTAAGAAATTCATTAGCCCAAATATATCACGCGATCACTTTTGAAAGCCTCTGCCTGCTCTGGGCCTCTTCTTGGGAATCAGTAAGGCAATATCCCACTTTTGTGAAAATCAAACCCTCTCCCCATTGGTACGATAAAAGAAAAGATAGCAGAATTTTATCAAAACGCTTTTGTTAAGATTGCTAATGCCAGATCAGTAAGTAACTTGAATCATATCCCTTAAGATTCCCTCCCCCAAAAACTGATGTGTCATCTAAGAAATTTGATTTTTAATTGATTGAAGGATTTCAAATCAATAGAGGAAGGATTTCTTTATTGAATACTATAAGCCAGAGCTATACATAGTGTACGGGATGCAGAACTTTAGAGAGTGCTAAGAACACAATCTTTCAGCATCATAGAAACAAGCAGGCTTAATACCTAATTAGAAATAAGAATTATTTAAAGTAGAAAGATGCCAGGTGGAGCATACTTTTTCCCCTAGAAGTTGGTAAACTTTCCTCACTCCACAGAATGAAGAAACAAGGTTTCTTTTTTTACCCCTTTGTCTAAATTTCTTTTTTTTTTAGTTGATTTCAGGATATTTTCTTGTTTGTTCTGGCTGTGTTTCTGGGAAGTTGTCCCCAAGCATAACAAATCTTAGTTATGGTTCTAGTATAAATTCATTTTTATGATCCACATCTTCCTCTCCGACTGATAGTGTGGCTTCATGTTGGGCTGGAAAATTACACAATGATCAGTTTTGTCTTATTGCTCTTTTTGTTTACAATGTTAGTGCCATTGTGTGGATTGTCTTCCATCACTTAGCATCAGTTCATATAAATCTTCTGATGCTTCTCTGTAAGACTTCAGATTTGTCATTTCATACAGCATACTAATATACCATTACATGCATGTAGTATACTTTTTAAAGCTATTCTCCATTGATTGAGCATTTTACTTTTTTTTAAAAGTTGTTTGCTGTCATATAATTTGCTACTATGAAGAGCTTGGCATAGATTGGACCTTTCTTTTTCCTCTGACTTCTTTGAAGTATATGCCTAGCAGAGGAGTGTCTGTGTCAAAGGGTAGGAACATTTTACTCACTTTCTTTTTTAAAGCAAAAAATTCCTTTCCATAATGACTGAACCAATTCACCTTTTATCTTTTTATATATAAGGAAAACAACTATCAAGAAACTGTAGAACTTCTGGAAACCTTAGCTTTTTATGATCTCTATCTTCAACATATTATTGCCATTTTCCTCATAAGGGAAAATCTCTAAATAATAGATTCATAGTTATATTCTTTATGAAATAATTCTTGATATATCTGAAGACCTTTAAAAAGTCACTTCTCAGCTTTCTCTTCTCCAAGCTAATCTCAGTTTCTTCACTTCCACAGGTCCTATATTCAAATCTGTTAATCATCTTTGCTCTCCTGTGAAGCTTTTCCAACTTATCCAAATCCAACCATTATGAAAGTCCAAGGGAACTGCTCAAGAGACTCTCATCAGGAGAGAATTATTAAAGAGAAATATGATGAGAAAGAGAATTAGGAACCACTAATAAGGCTTAGCATCTAGAAAAAAAAGTGAGCAGTCCACCATCTCTTGCTCTGAAAGGAAAAAAAAAATGGACTTCCAATACAAATATTCTAAGTGATATCTCCCTGAGTTCAGATTTTTGGAGGAAAAAAAAAATTTGAAGACTTTAGTTTTTCTTTCTCTAGATAGTTACTGCTAAGTTTTGCAGAACAAAGTCATCCTAAAATGTTAGTAGTTTTGAATTTCTCTAGTTTTTTTCTTGACACAACTTATTGTGCTCCCTCATTGTTACTGCTCTAACCAGTCTTTAACTATGTTTACTTTGAATTAGCCTTTTAGTTTTCATGATCATGAAATAATTTTTTAAATGTTTCTGTTTCATCCTTTCAATTCCTTTTCAAGTTCAGATATATTATTAAACAAAGAATAGTGGGAGAGTCCTAAAAAGCATATCAAGGTTTTTCCCTTAAACATTTGAGGTTAAAAAAAAACCTCAAATGCATTTTGCTGTGCATTTTATCCTTCATTTTTAAGTCCATGTATATACTTCAGGAGTGATTTAATCCACATGTTTTTTATTCATTTACACTCCATCATGATATGTAGGAGAAATAGTTTCATGTCCAAGAAGTTTCATTTTTTAAACTTTCTTTTAAGAAAGGAATCCCATTTTCTGGTGGTATTTAAATGGAGTTTGAAAGTAGAAAGATTTTGTTCTCAACATAGAGCCTGTGATATTTTAATGGCACTCTGCATTATTTATTAGTTTTATGCTGTCTTGAAATGATTTTTCCCCTCAGCATATCAATCTCTCCCTCTGATTGGTTGGTTCCTCCCAAAATCTCAAATTTAAAAAGGAAGCCCAGGCCACCCACACATCATTCCTCTCTAGGCTGCACTGTTAATTCATCTCCATAAGACTTTCTCTCCCACGGTCCTGAAGACACACGTACATACCCCTTCCCCAATTTTCAGTTCCATTTTATTTCTTGTCTTCCTTCGTTAGAATATAAGCTTCTTGAAGGCAAGGGCATTCTTTGTTCTGCTTATATTTTTATTCCTAGCCCCTATCACTGTGCCTGGCATACAATAAGCACTTAATAAATGCTTGTTGACTGACTGACACTTTTGCTTCCTCAATAGAAAACTCTATATGAATGTATTTGTCTAGTGTCCCCCCCTATATTTTTCTCCTGCTGATGCCAAACACATCAGGAAATGATTAAGAGAAAAAATATATTGGATTAATTGCATATAAATCAGTCTGTATATTTAGTCAGATTTTTCACCAAACTAAAAGGGAAAAGTTCTAGAAAATGTGATTAAATCCAAACATAAACATACTGCTATATACCTATCTAATTCACATACATACTATTCCCCAAGTGGAGACCACTGGAGGCACTAAATATAGCCTTTAGACTACTCTGCCAGAATTTGTTATCACTGTTCATAGAACAAGAGTCATTCCCTAGGAAGACCATATGATCTCATTGACTGGAGAGGGGAATGTGTGGTGTCTACCTTCAAGCGCTGCTTCTATCTTATTCTCCTTTTTATCCTCAAATCAAGGTTTGTTGTGTAGTTTATGGCTTCAAGTTATGTCTCTGACAAATACTGTTCCATGTAATCCTGAGCAAGTCACTAACCTCTTGGTTGAGGCAACTCTAACCATAAGTTTCAAAGAAAGTGGTGGCCTGCATTAGTAAAGGGAATTTCCTCATTTGGAAGTCCCCTAAACTAATACAAACATAGGTCTAATTCACATCACTAGTTCCTTGTGGGCAAAATCAATCCTTGGGGAACTACATCTAGTGCTACCTACAAAATGCCAAGACTCACACTTAACGTCCTTCACAACCAAACAAATTGCCAGATATCTATTGTTGGAAGAAACCCACTAGCAGACCTTGGCTTCATTCCGCAGTTTAAACAACCACACACACTGTTTGCATCTTCAAACTCTGCTATGAGTATACTTCACAGAATCATAAATCCAGAAGTGGAAGGAATCTCATAGGCCATCTGGTCCAACTCTTTTGCAAAGGGGAGGCAGAGAAGGCCCAAGGAAATCGAGTGATTTACTCAGTTTCACAGGTAATTAGTACTGGAGGCAGGACTTGAACCCAGTTCCTCTATCTCCAGAACCTGGACTCGTCCCGCTGTTCTCCTAGAGGTGTTTTGGTCAAATTGCACAGGAACTGGCTTCCTAACGCTCTACTCTACTGATTTACCAGCCTCAGGAAAATATACCAGTCATTCCTTTATACTTTAAGGAGGTCACTCTTCAGTCGGGGGGACTGACGACTACCACCAGTGACAAACCCTCTTTAACTCTTGCACACAAATAGCCTCTCTTTAGAATCTCTGACATACACATAAGCTTTTCCATATATATTCAATTGAACAAATATTCATCAGAACCCCTTGCAAATCATTATAGAAGATACTGGGGAATGAGATGAAAATTTTAGTGAAGAAATGGGCACTCACCTCTTGAAGTATGTTATAAGCTAGTAGTTATTGTTGGTTGTTTTCCAGTCATGTCTGACTCTTTGTGACCCCATTTGGGGTCTTCTTGGCAAAGATACTGGAGTTGTTTGCTATTTCCTTCTCCAGTTCATTTTTTTTTTGGCTAGGCAATGAGGCTAAGTGACTTACCCAGGGTCACACAGCTAGTAAGTGTTATGTGTCTAAGGTCGGATTTGAACTCAGGTCCTCCTAAATCCAGGGCTGGTACTCTATCCACCGCGCCACCTAGCTGCCCCTTCTCCAGCTCATTTTACAGATGAGGAAACTAAGGCAAACAGGGTTAAGTGACTTGCCCAGGGTCATACAGCTAATAAATGTATGAGGGCAAATTTGAACTCAGGAAGATGAGTATTCTTGACATCAGGCCCTGCACTCTATCCACTGCACCAACTAACTGCCCATTATAAGTTAGTAACTGACATGATATATTTTAAATTATTCCAAAATAAGATATTCATCAAATGGGTATGAGACATTTTATAAAGTCTTATGACAGTAAGAAAGATTATTGGTTAGGGGAGAAAAATCATAGAAGACCATCTAGAAGAAGTAGCTTTTGAGTTGGGTTTTAAAGTAAGGATTCAATGAGTAAACCAGAAAGAGGGTGGCAGGAGTAGGAGGCAGCAGTGGGAACAATATTCCATACAAAGGGTCAGCATGAGCAAAGGCCTAGAGGGAGGAAAGCATGGTGCATATAGAGGGGATGAGAAGTGGAAGAGTTTGGCTAAAGTACAAACAATTTGGATGAAAAGAGAATGGTATAAGCCAGGGTTGGGGAACCTGTGGCCTCAAGGCCACATGTGACTTCCGTCCTACTTGTTTGTCCTTCATTCTTGAAGAGGACCAATGACATCACGAGGTTGGGGTCAGGTTAGTGTATTAGGCCAATACAAGCTTGGACGGCTCTACCGCAGGTTGAGCACAGAGTTCATTCGAACATTGGAGGTGGAGATGTCTCTGGATTTGTGCATCTCACATTTGCTTTGTGCCGCTGCGATTCCTCTCTGCCCGTGGAGCAATAGATAGAGTCATCGTTATGTTTTGAGCAGAGATACAGGGCCTGTAACTTCATTAGAAAAGGAAACTCCCATGCCGTGATGCTTCTTCCAAATGCAGGTCACCACTTTCTCCACAATTTACAGTCTTAGAGAATGCCTAAAACATGGAGAAGTTAAGTGTTTGCCCAGGATTACACTGCCAGGATGTGTGAGAGGCCTGGCTTGAATCTAAGACCTCCTGGCTTTCATGCAGGTTCTCTATTGCGTGGGTAGTTCAGGGGTAGAATTTTTACCTGCCACGCTGTGACCAGGGTTCATTTCCTAGCCCATGCACATATATGTTTGGGGGAAGTTAAATGGCACAGTAGATAGAGCAGCAGGCCTGGAATCAGGAAGACCTGAGTGACCTTGGACAAGTCACTTCATCCTATTTGTCTCAGTTTCCTCATTGGTAAAATGATCTGGAGAAGGAAATGGCAAACTACTCCATTATCTTTGCCAATAAACCCCAAATAGGGTCATGAAGAGTTGGACCCAACTTAAAAAACTGAACAACAACAACAATTCTATCGACTATGGCACACTGCCTCTTGAGATGAAGAATGATATGACCAAATCTGTGCTTCAGGGAGTGAAAATAGAATGGAGGAGGAATACAGGGTGGGTGGGAAAGCCTATTATAATAGCCAAGACTGGTGGTAATAAGAAACTGTAGCAGGGTAAGGACAAAGGGAATAGAAGAGGGCATGGACAGTTTGATTTTGCTTTTCTATCCCCAACACAACACAGAGCCCAGTACAAAGCTAGCACTTATTAAATGCTTGTTCATTGATTGATTTATTGATGCATACTGGGATATTTTCACATTTCCCACCCATTCCTTTTTTAATCCACCCCCCCCATCATGTGTATATCTACATGGCTTTTCCTTCCATCCTTCAAGAAAGAAGAAACTTTATGGGGTAATTCAAAAGTGATAAGATGAGTATCAAGACATTTTAACCTAACGGTCACACTAAACTTTATTTATTCTGATTTGTTTTGCATTTTATTGTGTGTATTTTCAGCCTTAATTAGTTTCCATTTGTGTCCTTATTAACCTTCTCTAACCCTCTGTGTGGGAAGATCAGGGAATAAATATTTTGATGATGACTTGATGTTCCAAATTAAACGAAGGATCTTCCCTCCACATTTGCACCGGCTCTCTCTACCACCAAGAGGGACAGTGTAATAGAGAGGTGATGCCTGAAGGACAAAGGAGTCATCTCATTATCCAATAGAATGTATTTTTAATACAAATGAATATAATTCAAACCTTTGGCAGGAAAGTCATGCTAATGCCAAGAAGGAAACTGAAGATTGTTTTAGCCTGTAGGAACACAGATCTGGAACTGGTCAATGCCTCAGAGACCATCAAGTCAGGCCCTGTCATTTTACAAATAAGGAAACTGAGGCTTAGGAAGAGGAAATTACTTGAAAGTCAAACATCAGAGGATGTGAAACTGATTCCTGTAACTCCAGAACCAGAGCTTATTCCTCTAATTCTGCTTGTTCATAAAAATGCTATTGGGAAAATGGAGGAAAAAAATTGTTGTGAGGGAAAACAAATAGTCCCAGATGCAGATGAATAACAGCACTATGGAAGTAAGACTCAGAGAAAAGAAAGGGGGTTCTTTGTCCCTGGCCCTTGCATACCTATGAAAACCAGAATAAGTATGCCCTTAGTCCCAATCCCATCCTATGTGCCTCAGTAAAGATGAACATGGTAGAGGCGCAGATTTTTGGGAAGTCTTTCTTGCTCCCAACTGAAAGAATTTACAAAAAAATTTTGATAAGATCAGGCCTATCTAGTCAAATAAAGTGAATAAGTATTTATTAAGTGTTTATCATATGCTAGGCACTGTGCTAAGCACTGGGGATACAAATAGAAGCAAAAAGAGAGAGAGTCCCTGCCTTCGATGAATTTACAATGTAATGGAGGAAGACGATAAATAAAAGGAAGATGAAAATTGGGTGTGGGGGAAAGAAGGTACTCTTGAGGGAGCACGATGGAGCAAGAATTGTGGAGAGGAATGAAGGAGTAAACATGGCTTGCCTGGGGCAGGGGACATTCCTTAAAATGGAGGTTCCTGGGATGAATTGTCCAATGAGAGGGAGAGCCACAGATGTGGTGGGATCTTCCAGGGTGAGAAGGTCGCTACAGCTTTAAGTTTGAACTAATCATAGCACCATTATGGCAATGTGTTGGCAACCTGTCTTCATTTTGACAGAAAATCTCTTGCATAAATAGAATTTTCTGCCCCCAGTAAAGCAAATTAAAGAAATAATCTCCATTAAATCACTCATATTTGGGAGTTGAGACTTCATGGTCTCTGCTTGCAAGGAGCAGAGTAATCTTTCTGGCATTTCTAATTCTAACTCTTCTGCTGCAAACAGTCTCTTTGCAAATACCTTACTTCTCAGTTTCCACAGCTGCAAAATGGGCATGGGATTTTGGACATGATATCTAAATTATTATGGTAATTTAATTATTTGAAAGTAGCCTACTTTGAGAGGGTGAGATAATTCCCATACCAGTTGGAATAAATAATGCACAAGGACCTCCTCAGATGCATAGGTAATGGGGAGAGCTCTCTATATGTGCTGAAACAATCAGTCATCAAGCAATGTGTTTGGAGCAGTGGGTAGCTTGTGCTGATTGTCATCAAGTGGGCAGCTCAGCTCATTTTTTTAAGTGCCTTTTATTTCTATAGGGGAATATTGGACTCACACTTGTGAAAAATCTTTTGACATGCTAATGAAAATATAATTCTTTACACTATTGAATATTCCAAAGTTTAAATGGAACTTCTGCCCAATTTTTAAGTTATTGAAGGTCTTTGGACTTGATTTATATATCTAAATAGATGGATATATAGATGGATATCTAAATAGATGGCTAGATAGTTGATAGGTAAATAGATAAATGATAAATAAATATATAAATAAGATAGATGAAAGGAAAGAATGTAAGAAGGAAGGAGGGAAGGAAGGAGGGAGAGTAGAGGGAGAGAGGGAGGGGGGAGAAAGGGCAAAAGGAAGAAAGGAAGGTTAAAAAGAAGAAAAAAGGAAGGAAGGAAAAAAAGGAAGGACAGAAAGGAGGGAGGGAGGAAAGAGGAAAAAAAGGAATGAGGATGGAGGGAGAGAGGAAGGGAGGAAGGAAGGGAGGGGAATGGAAGGGCAAAAGGAAGAAAAGAACCAAAGAAGGAAAAAAGGAAGGAAGGAAAGAAGAGAGGAAGGAAGGAGGGAAGGAGGAAGGGAGGGAGAGAAGAAGGAGAGAAGGATGGAGAGAAGGAAGGAAAAAGAAGGGAAAGAGGGAGGGAGGATGGACAAAGGGGGGAGTGGGAAGGGCAAAAGAAGAAGAAGAAAGAAAAGGTAAAAGGAAGGAAAAAAGAAGAAATGAAGAAAAAAGAAGGAAAGAAGGGAGGAAAGGAAGGAAGGAGGGAAAGAAGAAAGGAAGGAAGGAGAGAGGGAGGGAAAAAAAGGAAGGAAAACAGGGATTTATTAAATGATCATTATGTGCCAGGTAGTGTGCTAAGCACCGGGGATACAAAAAACAAGAAAACAAGATGTCCCCTACTGTCAAAGAGATTATAATGGGAAGATCAGACATAAAAGAGGGTTAAAAATCAGAGTTGGGAAGGAGAGGAGGGTACCCAAATGAAAGCAAGGCAGTCAAAGGAAAGATGCAACAGAATGGATTTTTCAAGTTTTCAAATATAACATGGGGCCTATATAAGGGCCTAATTCCCCTTAAAAATCTGCTTCCCTATCACTCCCACAAATAACCTCCCATTGACTTTGTATGTATTTGTATTTATTTATAGAGAAATGTATAGTCTCCCCCACAAAAGGTATTTTCTTCGAGGGCAAGGATTGTTTTATTTTCTCTGTCTCCACACCTGGTGATTGGTGGCATTTAATCAATGCTTGTTAGGTGACTGCTTTTTAGGAAATTCACAAGATCATCATTCTTTCGCATTTTTCATTGCCAAACTTCTCCTGCTAATTCAATATTTGTTCATTTTTCACTTCCATGGAATCTGGTTCCCAATTCCAAAAATCTACTGAAACTGCTCATTCAAAGTTTTTAATGAATCCTTCAATACCAACGATGATGGTCTTTTTCTTATCAGAGACTGCTAGGTGGCTCAGTGGGTAAAGCCCTGAACTTAGAGTCAGGAAGACCTGAATTCAGATCCTACTTTACACACTTAAGCTAGTTGCAAAACCCTGCGCAAGCACTTAACCACTGTCTGCCTTAACTTCCTCATCTGTAAAATGGGGATAATAGTAGCACCTTCCAGAGTTTTTGAGAGGATAAAATGTGATATTTGTAAAGTACTTTGAAAAGCTTAAAGCACTATAGAAGTGCTCAACCACCCTTCAGCCTCCTCAGCTGGCTTGTTATCCATCTCCCAAGGGTCGGGTGTCACTGAGTAGTATCTGACCTAGGGTTCCTTCTATTCTTTGTCTAAATTCTTTCCTTTGGGAATCATTTGATGAACATCCCTATTCAGAAACCTCCCAAATCTATATGTCCAGCATCAGTTTCCCCCCAGAACTACAATCCCAAACTGTCCATTGCCTACAGAACATCTCTACCTGATTGCCATGTTAGCATCACACACTCAATACGCCTCAAATCAAACACACCTTTCCTTCCCCCTTAACCTCCTGCATCCCAGTTTCTGTTGTGGGTACCACTATCCTTCCAGTCAACCAGATCCATAATCTCAGAATCATCCTGATACTTCCCTCTTCATCTCCTATCTCTCCTTTATCTAATTTGTTGCCAAGTCTTAGTGATTTTCCTTTGACTCTCTTGAATCTCTCCTTCTTTCTCTTCAACAGGCTTGGTCAGGCCCTCCTCATCTCTTATCTGCACTACTATAATCACTTTCCAATTGCTCCTGCTATCTCCAATCTCTCCCCCCTACCCATTTGTCCTCCATACTACTACCAAAATAATCTTCTTTTGCCACAAGACTGACTACATTATTGTTATTTAGTATTTTTATCTCATGTCTGACTCTTCATGGCCCCTTTTTGGGTTTTCTTGGCAAAGATACTGGAGTGGTTAGCCATTACTTTCTCCAGCTCATTTTACAGATAAGGAAACTGAGACAAACAGGGTTAAATGACTTGTCCAGGGTCACACAG
Source organism: Vombatus ursinus (assembly GCF_900497805.2). NCBI lineage: Eukaryota > Metazoa > Chordata > Mammalia > Diprotodontia > Vombatidae > Vombatus > Vombatus ursinus. Next base: position 87,541 of record NW_020954566.1, on the reverse strand, counting down.
CTAAAAGTGTCTGTGGCCAGATTCGAACTAATGATGATGAGTCTTCCTGATTTCTAACCCAGCATTCTATCCACTGCACCACCTAGTTGCTCATATTATACCCTGCTTAAAAACTTTTAGTGGCTTCCTATTGCCTCTTGATCAAAATACACTCTCTTCAGCCTGACATTCTGGTTGCAGCCTACCTTTCCAGTCTTATTTCATATCACTCTTCTACGTGCCAGTTAAAATGTCCTACTCGGTATTTCCAAAACTCAATGTTCCATCTCATCTGAGGTGGCACAATGAATATCGTGCTGGGCTTGGAGTCAGCAAGATCTGAGTCCAAATCCACCTTCAGACATTTATTTGCTGTTTGAACCTTGGCAAGTCACCTCTATCTGCCTCAGTTTCCTCATCTGAAAAATGTGTATGATAAAAACGCCTATGCCCCTGGGTTGTTGAAAGATTCAAATGAGATAATATTTGTAAAGCACTTTGCACAGTGCCTGGAATGTAGTAGGTGCTACGTACATGCTTATTCCCTTCCCTTCTCTCTTTCTTTGTCTCTGCACCTTTACAAAAGCCACCCCCTAGCTTTCCTATATCCCAAACCATTTCCAAATTTGCTATCTGCACAATGAATGCCACAATTTGGTGGGACCTCTAGGGTGGCATGCCTTTAATATGGCAACAGACCCTGCTGGGCCCAGGATTGCAAGGGAACGATAACTAAGCATGCTACCCTCGATGGGGTTTTTGCTTCCCCACATTTGGTTTACCTGACATTCTCATTGAAGAATATTAAAGAAAACAAATATTCTGAAAATGAAATGATGTCCAAAAACTAGCTAAATTGTGGAACTCATATCTATAAGAGAATCAGTTCAATTTAGGTCCAAACCATGTTTCTTAGAGGTGAGATGTTCAGCCTCCTATTACACAACATGACTGAATCCACTAGCGATCTATGACATTCGAAATACACCTGATGTTTTCAAGTGGCAGATAAAAGGATAGCGAAGATATAGAAAATCTTTGTTTTCAGGAAGGACCGGGATAAAGCCTTTAAGGAACTAATGATGCTATAGATTTTAGTCATATGGGAAGGGAGGATAGGGAGTGGAGAGAAAGACAGACTTTAATCTCCATATGAGAGTCTTTTCTTTCTTTCTTCCTCCTTTCCCCGTACCTGTTTTCAAGGATTCCTGTCCTCCATCTCTCTCTCTCTCTCTCTCTCTCTCTCTCTCTCTCTCTCTCTCTCTCTCTCTCCCTCTCTCTCTCTAAATTGTTCTTGCCATGTTATTTCTCTCACTTTCTTAGTGGTGGTGCTTCATTCAAAAAGACCCCTTTTTTTTCTCAATGACTAACAAAGAGGCCAAAGACAGTAAGGCACAGAGACAAATCATGGGAGAACAAGAAACTCTTAATGTAGTTGTACAGGATTCATGCTTCTGAGGAAATAATTGAGCAATATTTAGGATATTAAATCCTATATGTAGAGAAGGCAAAGCCCAGGCATGTGGAGGTCATCTTCCCAATTTTTTTTTTACTTCATTTTGGGGACTTTCACTGGAAACTATCAGCAAAATGAAAATTAGCTATGGTTCTAATACAGTGTGGATAAAATTGTGCTGAATGATTGAATTTCCCGAACATTCCTTGAGGAATTTGTTAGTAAAGGGCTTATTTGGGAGGTGAGCAGGAGATAGTACAAGTTACTGGTTTCCATTTGATGCCTTGATTCCTTTCTATAGATGTTTGTTTTTATGTTTCACTGCTAAATCCGTCAGTGAAGAAAGGGGCTGGAGTCTGTGCCTGAAGGGAGGAGTATATGAATATGTAAATAATACTTTAATGTGATGAGATTTTCCTATTTGAATATAAATTTGATAGGAGATGTTTTACTAAATATTGCCTCAGCTCAGAACCAGATGATCACATTTCATTAAGCATTTCTAAATTCCATATGCAATTGTATGATTTACTGATAAAGTACATAAAGATAGATATATATGGAAATTGTAAAATGATTCCTAGCTAAAGAAAATAATATATTTATACATGTATATAGTAAATACATTTAGAGATCAACTTATTATTCAAAAATAGTTCAATGCAATAAAACAAGTTAAATTAAGACCATCAAGGATAATCAGGCAGCTAAAGATTAGCAATACATGTTATATAGTTATTCATTTAGTATTCTGCTGTTCAGTCATTTTTTAGTCATGCCCAACTCCTCGTGACCCCATTTGGGGTTTTCTTGGCAAAGATATTGGAAGTGGCTTGTCATTTTCTTCTCCAGCTCATTTTATAGATGAGGAAACTGAGGCAAACAGGGATAAGTGACTTGCCCAGGGTCACACAGCTAATAAGTGTCTAAGGCCAGATTTGAACTCAGGTCTTCCTGACTTCAGGCCGGCATTCTATCTACTGTATATATTGTATACTGTATACATACAGTTGCCCTCATATACTGTACTACAGGGTAATAATAATTAACAAAATATTAAATATATTCTCTACCCAACTTCCAAGCCTCAACTGATCACCTGCATTGTTATCAATGTAGGAAATAAAACATACTACAAATATGCTTCCAGATATGTATGTGTACATATATATATATATGTATATACATATACACACACAGAAGACATGAAGTATCAGGGATAGGCAAAGGAACCCTGGGAGTAGTTGCGCCTCCCAGACCATGGATACTGCTTGCAGCCTTGCCCTCACAACCTGGACACCTGGAGAAGCAACTCCTGAGGAGAAAGGGCCAGTCACCCCCACCAATTTCTACCTACAAGACAGGCAAGCCCACCTAGCTCAGGCAGCAAGATATCCTGAGGGAGAGGCAAGAGGAAACATGTGCTAGATCCTGAGGGAGACAGCTCAGGAATCTGAACCCAAGAGCCCTGGAAATAGCACTGCTTCCCGCTCAGTGCCCTCAGCATGATCTTGGGAAACAACTCCTGTGAAGTTACAGCCACCAACTTCCGGAGGTGCAGTAGCCACAGCTGCTAAAAACCCAGAAAAAAAAAAAAAACCTTCTTGTCTCCAAAGTCCTTGATGCTATCAAATGGTTCAACATCAGAAACTGATATCATTTTCTCAATGAAAATGAAATTAAAGAAAAAGCATTAACATCTACTTTCCTGCAGAATTGTAAGGACCATGGGACTTTACCATCTGACTTGCAGCTGAAATCTTCCATGGGATGTCTCCCCCGTTAGAATGTGAGCTCCTTGAGAGCAGGGGCTGTCTTATTTTTCTCTTTGTGTCCCCAGTGTTTAGCCCAGTTCTTTGCACTGAGTAAGCCCTAAATCAAGATTTCATTCATTCATTCATTCATTCATTCATTCATTCATGTCATTATTGTTCCACCAAAGAAGTGAATTTCCATAACCTCAAAGCATTCTATTTACCAAGAATTTATGTAGCAGAACCATATTCATTTCTAATGAAATGACAAACTAAGGGAATGTTTTTGTAGATCAGTTTGGTAAGAGGCAGCAAAACTTCTTATTACCAAAAGCAACCAAACAAGAGGGGTCTTCATAGATTTTCACATCAGCATTTGTAATTAGGAAAAGGTCGAAGTAACCTGAACATCCAACAATCAGGAAATGGATAAATAAATGGTGACACATTAAGATGCTCTTAAGGCTGATACAAAAGAGAAATAGAAATAAATATGGAAATAACTTTATGAAATATTGTGTAATGGAAAGAAAACTAGAGCAAAGTACATATCCATAACTGCATCTATATATACATAAGGAAAAGAGAATGAGAATGGCCCAGAAATCTGGGATGACTTAGAGGAAGTAACTGAAAAGTTAGGATATTTTTATACTTTGAAATGCACAAATTTCAAAGTAAAAATAGTTACAAAACAAATTTAATCAGTGTTGATGTTTGATATTAAGTTTATAAGAAATTGTTTAGTAAAAGTGAATTTATGGGAGAACTTTGCTTAATGAAGTAAGTTTGTTAGCCTTTGGTTAAGCTTCAGATTTTTTTGGTGACAAAGAAAATGAGACAAAAGTTTCGGTAATTGAAACCAAGATGGGGGAAAATTGTAAAGGAATTCTAAGGATCAAGTTACTATGAGTAAACTATACTGTATAGTAAATAAAAAGTTGAGATGTAACAAAAAAGAAGATTTTTAATATGTTTTGTGACTCTGTTTGAAAAAGAATGTGCCAAAAAAGACATGGAAGAGCCCTGTGTGGAAGATAATGATAGATGTGTTTGCAAATTTGGTAGCATCAGTAACAATTAAGTAGAGAAAAGAAATAAAAAGTAGATTAGAGGAAAATTAATGAGAGACACCATAGGAATGGACAATAACTCAAAACAATCAATAAACATTTATTAAGCCCCTACTGTGTTTCAGGAACCATGTTAAGTCCTGGAGATAAAAAAAAAGACACCTCAAGGAGCTTACAGTCTAACAGGGGAGATAACACACTAACAAATATGTACCAAGCAAAGTATAGATAAGATAGATAGGAAATATCTATCAGAGTGAAGGCACAAGAATTAAGAGGGGGCTAGGGAAGCCTTCCAGTAAAAGATGAGATTTTAATTGGGATTTAGAGGAAGCCAGAGAGATGAGTAGTCAGAGTGGAGAAGGGGGAGTGTTCCTCTGTTCTATTTGAGATATGCTTTTGCCATTTTTATCTTCCCAATACAGAATGATCCCATCACTCCACTGCTCAAAAGTCTGTCATGGTTCTACATCATTTACTCAATAAAATCCAAATTTCATCATTTACTCTTCAATGCCTTTTACAACCAGACCTCAAACTCTCTTAGGCTATTGCTCCTTATGTGTGCTATGTTCCAAAAAAAAAAAAAAAGAAAAGAAAACAAAGAATTGAACTGCTTGTCATTCCCTGAAGAGCACTGGGTACCATGTTCTTCCAACTTTGTACCTTTTTGTTCCTTATTGTCATAATGTCCTCCCCTCCTGGCTTTATCAATGCTTATCCTTTAAGGCGCAGCTCAAATGCTGCCTGTTTTGTATAGGCTTCCCTGACCACCTCAGCCAAAAGTGATCTTACACTTATCTAATATCTTTGAAACTTAACCTCATGCACTTTGTATTTCTCTTATATACACTTGGAGTCTAATTCCTATTATATTTATATGTGATATATTTAATCACCATTATTAGATTGTCAACTTCTTCAAGGCAGTATTGTATTTTGTTTTCATTTACATTATAGGTTTTTTCTTATTTTTATTGTGAATTTAATAAATATTGACAAATATTTTAACAAAGAACAAGAAAGCATTGTACAAAAGCATACATATATGTGTGTGTATATATATATATGTGAATATATGTGAGAAAATCTAGTTGAGGATATATACACAAACACATACCATATATATATATACACATATATTCATATGCATATGTCGTGTCTAAACATACGTTACCTGTCTGTTAGGATATGGGTAGCATACATCATCATCATCATCATCACCATAATCACTTAGGAATCATGACTGGTCATTGCATTGATCACAATTCTTATATCATTCGAAGTTGTTTGTTTTTATAATGTTGTTGCTGTTTTACAAATTGTCCTCCTGGTTCTGCTCACATCACTATGCATCAGTTCACCCAGATCTTTGATGTTTTCTCTGAAACCATCCATTCCTTTAGGTCTTACAGAACAATAATATTCCCCTATATTCTTATACCATAATTTATGCAGTCATTCTCCAAATAACATGCAACTCCTTCTCTCTTTAGTTTCTAGTTATTTGTCTCTCCAAAAAGAGTTACTATCAATATTTTTGTACATATGGATTCTTTTCCTCTTTCTATGACCTCTTTGGGTATAAGCCTAATAGTATCACTGGGTATTCAGAGTTTAGTGATTCTTTGGGCATAGTTCCAAATTTCCTACCAAAACGACTATACCAACTCACAGCTTCTCCAACAGTAAATTCATTAATGTGCCTGTTTTCCTACAATCTCTTAAATATTTTGTTCTAAATCTTCTTCTAACTTCTCTCTAGCTAGACCTTTTCTAAGAATAAGTTTTGTGTCTAAAGAAGTTCAGGAACAAATTAGCCCCGTCTCTGAAGCTCAACTAGTAGGTATACTCAAAGGTTTGCAACTTCCAAGGAAATTTATATTCTGGTGTAAGTTGAACAAGATGGCCTCTGAGACACCTTCCAAGTCAAATATTTAAGGATTTCAAAGAAATTGAAATTTTCTAAGTAATAGGATCATTAGATCATAGATTGAGAGCTAGAAAGAACCTTAAAGGTCTTCTAGTCTAACCACTTCATTTTATAGATGAGGAAACTGAGGCCCAAAGAGGTCCCTTGCCCAAAGTCATAGAGATAGTGAGTGGCAGAGCTAGAATTTGAGCTCAGGTCCTCTTTTCGGTATACCATGCCATTTCCCATATTATCTTGGCAGAGTCAGTGTCATTGTAAATTTTAGGAAGTCATTATGATAAATAATTTATCTGTTGAAATCTACTAATAATATAGTAATTTGGTTATGTCAATAAAGATATAGTAATATTGTCAATGCCCACTTTCATTCTAGATATTTTGTTAGATTAGTATTAGTGACATTGAACTTTTCTACTGTTATACCATTTTTGTACCTCAGTTTATTCCATTTCTTCTATTCTCTCTTCATTTTAGCAGAAAATGTTTTTTTTCTTCTTCAAATTTTTATGTCTTTGTTTTACAAGCAAAATATCCACTGACTTGAAATTATAGGATTGTCTTATCAAAAATTTCGTATTCTGGTAGAAGCTCCAATTGAAATATAGCCCTTATGCATTTTCTAGCTTAGATATAAACTACCTAAATAATCCTTATTTCAACACATTGGGAACTCTCTCCACCTATGCAGATCAATAACTCTCCTATGACTTAGATGATAAATCCTAGTGAGCTCACTGAGGCATACAGAATTTAAGTGACTCATTCAATGTCACACAACTGTTAGAGGTTAGGCATGGGATTTGAATCTAGTCTGTTCTTACTCCAACCCCAGTGCTCTATCCACTATACTACTCTGTTTTTTAGAGATAAATATAATTTGTGGTACTATAGGTTTCTAGATTTTTCAGGGATTTAAAAAATCAACTGTTGATTTTAACAAGTATTAACTATTTCATCTATTAAAATATTCATTTATCATCTCACAATCCAAGGATCATGCCATTTCCTGAAACGTATTTGTGTTTGGGGAGTGTTGTTACTTTAGGTTTTTGCAAGTTTCATGCCTGGCAGAAAGGTATTCAATGAATATTTGTTGATTAGTTGATTTAATTTATCATGACATGATTTTTTAAAAAAATGTAATTGCAATGTAAGATAGCAATCTTTTTTTCTTGGTAAGTCTAGATTTGTTCATTGAATCATTTATTTGGGAACTTAGCAAATAGGACCTTGAATAAGCTGGGGTTAATCTGTCACAAGTGAACTTTTGGTCACTGGCTAGTGGAATAGTTAGATAAAGACTGTTTGGATTCAACTTCGGCTTCATCTATTCAAAAATCCTGAACCATTGGATTAAAATAAACATGTAAATAAGTAGATAGTCAGCTCATTTATGTCAAAACACAAAGATGTAGTAAAAACCAGAATAAGAAAAAGCACCTCATCAGTAGCATCATCCCATCTGAACCAACCTCCACTTTTAAGACTTCCCCACTTCCTTTTCTGGAATATTCTCCACATTTTTAGGCATATTTCCATTTTTCATCAGGGTTTATATTGTCCAGGTTTGGCCTGAAGTTAGATAGAGGAGACTGTCCTTTCAAATTCGGATCTGGCTGGATAACAACTAATTTTCAGATATGGTAACTTCAATATTTTTTAAAAAATAGATTTCTTTTATGATTAAACCCTTTGTCACTATGCTATTTTCCATCCATTTCAACATGCTGTTTTAAGAAAATAAAAGATTTCTTCATTTTTGAGGAGTGAAGATAGAGCTAGAAACTAGCCAGGATGTAAAACTAGTATCACAAAAATGGTCAGTGATGTGAAAAGTAAGCTGATGCTCTAAGGAAAGAGTGAAGAGGAACTAACCTACCCAAATACAACATACTGAGAGGTGAGAGTGGGAAAGCATACTATTATATCTCACAGGAAACATTCAAATTCCAGTATCTCATTCTCATGACAAAGGTGGTAACCAGAAGAGAGACACAGCGTGAATCCATCCTCCCAACAAAGACTGTAAGAAGAATGGAAAATAATGCAAAGTTAGCTCCTTCTTGTTCAAATATATTGTAATCTTGGGTCTTCTTCTGTTGTGGCATAGATGTAAGACATTTTAATCCTAGCTGAGAGAATCCATGATCTAATAATTGCTAGAACTCTGCACTTGCTAGAGAGTTGGGGGTTGGTTTGACAGAGCAGGAAGCTGTATTTTCATGCATTGAGATTTTCTCGTGCCCTGGAAGGATTTTTTCCCTTAAAAAACAAAACAAAACAAAAAACCACACAGTGATACCTTTGAGTTTTGTACAAAGTAGAGCCAGATTTCACAAGACTCACATTGTCAAATCCTTAGGACACCTGACCCAAGGATTTAGTTTAGACAGGGAAAAGCAACAGTGTGACCACCTTCCGCTACTATTTTGCAATCCTGGTAATTGCGCTCTCTCTCTCTCTCTCAACCTCTCTCTCTCTCTGCATTTGTGTAAGAAACAGACAAGATCAAAACTGGGAGATAAACATCTCCATGTGACAGAACAGTAGTGTGTTCTAAAGGAACCAAGTCTCCACAGAAACAAAAACAATCTGAAATCTCTTTATTACCCATCTCTTTGCTTTTGTATTACACAATGGAAATTTGGACACATTTTATGGTTGAAATTAAGGATGCTACCTGCAAATTTTGAAGATGGAAATTGTTCGTGAACTTGTTCATTATAAGAGGTTGTAGGTAGCTGCTTATATACGCAAAAATGCTAAATTTTCATGTAAACGTATTTTTCAATTAGCCATAAAAATGCTTTTAATTTGTGCAGTGCCAATATTTCTAGAGAGTTTTATGTATAATGCTTACATACAGGAAATCCTAAAATAAGTGGTGATGCTGACAATGAAACTGAAAACATTGTACTTGTTTGGGGCTTTGTGAATTTGGTGATAATTAGTTCAATTTTTATATGGTACTGAAAAGTGTAGTAATTGTGTTTTAGTGAACTCATCCTTAGCACCTATGAGGAAGGCAGGTATCATTAAAATATGGTTGACAGAAAGTGACTTACTGAACAGGCAATATGTTGTAGTGGAAAGAGCACTGGGTTTGAATACAAGAGGACCTAGATTTTGCAACTAGCAATTTTACTTAGATCTGAGTTCAAATGTAGCCTCAAACACTCTCTGTGACCCTGGGCAAGTCACTCGACCTTTGTTTGCTTCAGTTTTCTCAGATGTAAAATAGAGATGACAATAACACCTACTATCCAAAGTGTTTGGGAGAATCAAATGAGAAAATATTTGTAAAATGCTTCCCACAGTGCCTGTCACATAAACTGGCATTTAATAAATGCTTCTCTTCTCTTCCCTTCTCTTCTACTCTCTATATGACCTTGATTAGGTCATTTACTTTCCTCTATTCCATACAATGTATCTTTCTAGAAAAAGAAGGTCTTTGGACTAAACGATGTCTAACGTACTCTGTAGTCCCACACTATGAAATAGAAAGTAATGAAAGCAAGTATGCGCAGTAGGCATAGGTAAGAAGGAAGGAATAAGGAAGGATAGAAGGAAGAAAGGAAAAGAATAAAGAAAGAGAAAGGAAGAAAGAAGGAAGAAAGAAAAGAAAAGTGAAAAGGAAAGAGAAGAGAGGGCTATGAAAAGAGAAAGGAACAGTAAGTTAGAAACGTGCATGGACAGAAAAGGTGATGGGAAGAGAAACTCCACACTTCAGTGAAGCAAACTTCAAGGTATTATGATAGCCTTTATATCAGGAGCAATCAGATGAAGTCTCTGACTTTGCAACATTCTTCTCGCTCACAGAATTCAGGGCCATGTAAAAGCTGACAAAGTGAAGTCCAGAGGCGACTATATGGGGCATTTCATTCTATTTCTCACAGTTCAATTTTCCATCAATTCCAATGTGCTGTTGATAGAAAACAAAGCTCTTCTTTAGTTTTTGAAGGATAGTGATGGGAATAGGAACTAGCAAGACTGTAAAATCAGTATTGCCTGGAGTCAGAAAGACTCATCTTCTTGAGTTCAAATCCAGCTTCCAACACTTATTAGCTGTGTGACCCTGGGCAAGTCACTTAACCCTGTTTACCTCAGTCAGTCGTCTATAAAATGAACTGGAGAAGGAAATGGCAAACCACTCCAGTATCTTTGCCAAAAAAACTCCAAATGGAGTCATGAAGAGTCAGACACGACTGAAAAACAACTGAACAACAAAGAGGAAATAACCTAACCAAAGACAATGTACTAAAAGGTAAAAAATAGGAAAGTATGATATCTTATCTTACAGGAGACATTTAAATTTTCTAGTTGACTGAATTTTTTTTCATTCTTTATCTTTCTCCTGTGTCAAATTTTCAATTAATGCTTTGAAAGGGGTATATACAGTATAGATTTGAACTCTAGACTTCTCTCTTTCTTTTCAACATGTGTCTAAGTTTCATTAGAAAGAACTTTTCAATCAGTAAAATACTTAAAAGAATTTCCATCTACAGTATATTTAGGGATTGATGACAGTTCAAAAGTAGCTCTATGATATTGATTGCATTTTTCTGTGTAAAGAGTCTATAAATGCCTGAGATCACATTATATTAACATATGCTAGTTCTCGCTTTTAAAATTTGAGAAATGCTTTCTTTTTCCCAGATAATGAGAAGTACTATTTTGTAAATTCTTCATGTTTTCATGCACTTTATAATACCACCCCAATACCAAATGTCCACTGTGTGGCATTGAAATAGAAAAGATGTGTTCTATATAATTTATTATCATCTATCTATTTGTCCAAGTTGAATCTTGTTTTATCATCTTAAGCTTATATTTCTAAGCCCTCAAGAGCCTTTACAATTGTTCTTTTGTCTTCACTTGTGTTTGCAAAACTTCCCCATTTAGAATACTGTGTGATTTTCATTAACATGCTGTTTACTCCATCTCTCCGATTATTAATGAAGAAATTAAATAAGACCAGACCTAATATAATGACTAGAGCTTGCAATGAGTCACTTCCCTATAACTGGATACAATGCCATTTATCTTTGCTATTTGTTTATGGTTTTCTAAACCAGTTTTAAGTCCCTATGTTCTTATGCAGGTCAACTGGAATTAATTTTCTAGGGGAAAAGAAAAAACACAGTGATCAGTAAGTTAGCTTCTCATGTCAAGTTGTAATTCTTGGAGGATAAAACTTGGGAGGATAAAATCATTCTGTGTTATAATAAGCCAGATCTATTCATGATGCCATGCACCCAAGTTTAGATATTCTGAGGGATCTTACCAGTGACTACTGAAAGAGCTGCCACAATTGCAGTATCAAAAAACCATTTTATTCTCTGCTGGACAATGTATTTGAAGGGGAAAATCTGGAGACAGTCAAGTCTGCTAAGATGCTGCCATGTATGAGGTAATCAGAGCTGGGTTTAAAATTGTGGATATTGATAATCTAAAGATAAAGTAATGGCCTTTCACTTTCCACTCATTCAGCTATGTAGTAGTTAGTTATAATGCGATATTCTGTAAGCCTAAATACTCAGAAAGTCAGCCTAGCAGAGATGTGATGGCCTGTGCTCCCAGTTGTTTACTCTTCTACTTCTTCAATGGAGACAGGCGAGTATTGCTTCTGCGATCCTTCTGGTGCTCAGTTTTCCTATCGGTCAAGTGTAAGAGGAGGATGAAATGTTGTCAAAAGACCCTCTGACCTTTAAAACTCTCTAATTCTATTCATTTATTCTGTTTACTTCCTGTTTATCAACATAATCTCATCAAAGATTATTTCCTAAATGCTAGCTTTTTTGGAATTTTATTTTTCTTCTACTTAATTTTTTTTCACACTCTAGCTAATATTAAAAATACCATTTCTCAAATTTCCTGGTGACATCCTGGGATGCAGACCAGGACGTTACCAGTTGTCTTAGCTTTTGTCTTGCCACTAGACTTTGAAGACTCTGGAAGAGAGAGTGAGACTAACAACTTTGTTCAACTCTTCCTCACTTAAATCCAATTCACCCACAACTTGAGACATCACCCCATGATGTCATTGGTCTTCAAAAACAAAGGACAGACAGCAACAGTTATTGGCAAGTGGATTATATGCAAAAGTTTATTATGTAGGTGCACATGTGGGTGTGTATATATCTCACATATATATATATATATATATATATATATATATATATATACACCTCACTTCCGTGATGTATTATGAACTAATTGTGACTATTTTTGACAAATATATCAGAACTTATGAATGTCACACCCTTCAAAACAATCATTTTGTGAGCGAATAAACTTGTGTCAGTGAGGCTCGGAAGGCCATTAATATCGCACATCTACCCTTGTAGAAGAAATAGCTTCAGAGTCTGTAAGGCACTTTCTTTTGAGTATCTTTAAGGTGGCAAATCTTTATCCTTTATTAATTTTTGAAAATAAAAGTCTTTTGATGTCAAAAGTATGAAATAAAGTGTGAGATCAAGCTGATTTATTAGTCAAAAATAATAGTTACTGAATAGTTAACTGGATTATAAACTAGCTCTAAAGGTTATTCCATTAAAGGCACATCAAGAATGTTTAGAGCCCTGCTGGTCATATCATTAAATAATGTGTATATTCTCAATAGAATATTCTTTTATTAGAAAGACAAGTCCTCCCATGGTGATTACTTTGATGGATAACATATAGTTGGGTGTATCATCATTGTTATATTTGTTTGAAAATCAGTCATAGTTCATGCTGACTGGAGATAGCACTGGAATGTGAGTCACAAGGACTTGGATAGCATTACCTGGCTGGGTGAACCTAGGACACAACTCTCCAAACCTCTCTACTTTATGGTCACTTTATGATGAAAAATGCTTTGGGTACCTTAAAGCATTGTATAAACATGGGTTAGCATTTTTCCTTTTCAGTACAGAAAATTTCTTCTGCCTATGGAAATAGTGTGCATATCTTATTATTTGACAACTGTCTTCATGTATTGATGAATTCACTGTGTTGCACACATTATGTGTACATTAGTACATAATGTATTTCAAATGCATGTCAATACTTATAGAATGAATCACAACATTCTACACATCTGCCTGAAGGAGGGGCGGGAGGGAGTATGATGACATTTTTCTCTCTATTCTGCCCAATTTGAGTGTAGTATTTTATTAAATGGTATTTTTTAAAGAAACACATTATTTGATAAAATTATTTCTCAAACTGAATCCCATCAAAATGTCATAGTTGTTATGTGCTTAAAAAGCTTCTCCTTCTCTATTATTAAGTGATAAAGGATTATAATTCGATAAAAATGGATAGTAAAATGACTGGTTTTTTAAAAGTATGTTTCAATAAAATTCAACATAAAATTCAAAGCAAATATAAAAGTTTTTTTTGTTATTTGAATCTTGGATCTTACAGATGTGTTTTTCATTTGTTTCAGGATGTTTATATGTAAATCTGTGTAGGTGAGCATCTGTGGAAAAAGGTATCTCACTTTGGATGCTATGTTGGAAAAATATATGTACATGTGTCATATATGATTATTCCTCAGAAGGATATTTCCCACATGCTTTGTTTTTAAAAAAAATACAAAGAAAGAGGACACGGAAGTCAAATTTTGAGTAATTGTAATAATCAATTTTGGTCAAGGAAAATAAATAATAAAACATACCTCCTTCTTCTTGAGAAAAAGTGAGGGGCCCCAAGGGGAAAGTATGTCACACAATCTTAGCTATGGTTACTCTGTAAATTGGTTTTGTTTAACTTTTTTTTTTCTTCTTGACTAGAAAGGTTTCAGTACTAGCATGGCAGGTGACAACACATACGGAAATGACTGACATAAGAACTAAGGCCATCAGTAACATTCTTTTTTTAAAAAAAAAATATATATATATATATATATATTAGGCAGTTGGGATTCAGTGGCTTGCCCAGGGTCATACAGCTAGAAAGTGTTAAGTGTTTGTTCTGAGGCTGGATTTGAACTCAGGTCCTCCTGACTTCAGGGACGGTGCTCTATCCACTGCACCACCTAGCTGCCCCCATCAATAACATTCTTTAAAAATTGTGAACATTTGCTGAATGATCTCACCATCTTCCTATTTAAAAAAAAATCTTATAATTAGCAGTTTTCTAATATAGTCCATTTCTCCACATACAAAAATCCTATTTCAAGATTTCATCATTATATGAAAGTGATCACAGTAATTCAAATGCTGCGCCCTCGGAAGGTAAGTTCTCACACTTTCTACCAAGCTGGGAAGGCTTCACATATGGACTTGGTAATAAACTGTATCTACTGTCTGGCAACCAGCCTAGCTAACTAAAGAGAGGTTCATCAACTAAACAGAAGTTCAGATTTTTTTCTTTAAATCATAGCAACCCATGAAATAGATCAAAATATAGAATCATTCTCAGTACTGTACCGGTCATCTTTGCTTCCATTAATTAATTAAGGAACATAATAAGGAAAGGCAAAAAAAAGATAATATCAGAAATTCAGAATAAAACCGTTCTTAGACCATTTACAAATATGAATTTAAAACTATTTTTAGCGTCATCCTATGAGTGATCTTTGCTCAACAACTAGTGAGTTGATGTACTTTTAAAGATGCCGCAAAGAAAAACATGTTCACTCTATCTGGAACTGGAAAACACATTGAAGTTGAAGCTAAGTGGAACATTGGCCCACAAGGTTTCCATAGAGAGGCAAACAAGAAGATTGATTTCATCAAGAACAAAGGGAACAAGATACATTACAAATTATGGATCAACATCTGTACTAGAATAAGACAAGTAATTTTATCAAAAACTTTACAAGATCCTCCAAACTAAGTTAACATATACCTGATACCCCATGGGGCAACAAAGGAGAATGGTGAAAATGATGTCAGAGTAGAGAGCTTAAAATCAAGAAACGAAATCTGATGCCTGTTTGTCATTGATATTTTCTTCCTAAATGAGGTCACAAAAGATGAAATTAACTTTATTTTAATGGACTAAAATGACTAGTTCCTGACGTAGAAGGAATGTCAGAATCAGTTGTCTGGGTCTGCCATAAAGTGAGGCACAAAATTGGGAATATGTGTGCTCATCACAAATGTTCATCAGTGTCATAGAGGGTATTTTTCACAGAATGCAAAAGGAAATAACATTGCCTATCAGTGACAATGTACTCAAGTGCTCTTATCACAGATAGAATTGTGCAGAAGGTGTCTCGCTGAATTCCATTGTTGTGTGTAATAGATTAAATGAACTATGCACCCAGTAAAATCAAAATGAATGAAAAACATATATTACCTACATAAGGGTGTGAAGTAGGATAAGCACCCCATTGACTGAGTCCATTTGTGTGTGTGTGTGTGTGTGTGAGAGAGAGAGAAAGAGAGAGACACAGAGACAGAGACAGAGACAGAGAGATGTTGTAGATGAATAGTTACTGTGGGAATTTTTGTCAGCCTTGGCCTCTGGTCAGTCCATAAGTGCCAATTAGGGGCTAAGAAGCACTTTCTGAAGGTCCCACACATCCTGGTCACACTGTCCAAGCCATTAAAATAAAGATAGATGAAAAATGCATATTACCTAGATAATGGCATTAAGTTGGATAAGTAGCCTATTGACTGAATCCATTTGTGGGGGCCAGGGAGGGGTTAAGAGACAGATGTTATATGCTATAGATGGACAACGATATAAGGTATATCTTTCTAATGGGGATATCCCAGATTTGAAAGTATTTTCCATTTCATCATAATGAGTGCTCTCTTCATCAGAGCAAATTAGATCTCCTCTTCATAATTTGTTGTAGTCAAAAATATTGATCATCTGACAGCTAAACTCTTGGTAACGATCCATTCTGAATTTGTCTAGGCTTATCCTCACTATACCCTTACTTGAAGACCTTCCAATTTCCTTGTATCTGCCATAGCTTCGGTTCTGCTAGTACTGTGCAGCCTTCAGGAATCCTGTATTACCTCCAGGCTACAATTTACATCATAGTAGGACTTGAGTGGAGTAACTTCTCCATGGAGCAGTGAAAAGAGTTTCAGATCCCAAAGGGTAATAGACCAGGCATCTGTAAGTGTTGGCAGTTCATTGACTCTTGATATAGGGATGATATCAAGGATGAAAAACTTGGCTCATGTTTGATCTCATTATATAAGCCATCTGGAATTCTTTTACCAGAGTAAGATTGTATTAACTACCAGGTTGGCTGTTGCCTAGAGAATTTTTAACTGTTTTCATTCAATTCTCTATTGCAATCTTACATTGTGAGAACAACTCATTTGTTCAGCAGTCATGATGTTTCCCAAGTCAAAATCTGCTCTTTATATGCTTTAGTAAAATGTCGTGCCAAACATAACTATTAATGGCCTTTCATTTTGGAGGATCTTATTTAAAACATGGTATCAGGTCATAGTATTGAAAGCATATGCTCTCAAGTATCTACTGGGATCATTGTTTAAATTCATTGGAATCCCCTGTATATTAGAACTTACTTCAGGGAAAGCCAAGGAAAAAACCAGAACCCCATAGTTATGGCTCAGTACTCATTCATTTACCCACTATCTCCTTTAGTAGAGGAGATATCTTCCCTGCTAGCCCTACAAGTCTCTGTCAACACTATGGCAGCCTGGCAGTAGGAGTGTGTCAGACAATTATATTTCCCTCTTTCCAAAGTCACCACCCTGTGATGGAAGGAAGGATCCAGATGACTGGAGTGTAGGATGTTCAGAGTGTCTTTTAACCCTTAATTGACACTTACGGACTAACAAGGGTCCAGGCCTGACAAAGGTGTATCCACGACACATGGTTAATGTAGATATGTCTATAGAATGATTAGTCATGGATTCTTCCAATTTGATTCTCTGAAAACAAATTTAGGAATCTTTTCAGTGATACAGAGATGTTACCTGTTGCAAATCATAGCAAATTATTGTCATCGCTTTTCAGTGAAAAAAATAAATCTATAGGAGTTCACTTTTATCATCACATTTTTAATTCCTGTTCCCTAAGAGCATAGTAAGTTGGAAGATTTACATGACTAGTCTAGCGCAATATAATTAGATTTATTTTAAGAGAAGTGATTATTTTTCTATTATATTAATAATCAATTATTAAATTGGGATCCAGGCTTTTCTCTTTCTATTTCCTCTTTCAGAGAATGGCCTTTGTAGCCCAGACAGACAGTCTGAAAGACATAGCTGATAGATGAGATTGCCCCAAATTCTCCAGGAATGTGCTCTGCAATCTTGGGCAAGACCTGACCCAATGAGGAGATCTTATTTCTGTCTAGATAGCAAACAAAATCTAACCTAGGTGAATTCTAGTCCAAAAGCATTAAGCCTATGCCTTTGCACCCCTGCATTAGTATTTAGGATGATCCAGCTCTTGTAGGAGAAAACCTCCAGATTGCTAGAGTTGCCTGAGTCTCATGACTGACTTCTCAGCAGGAGCTGAAAGCTTTCAGACCACCTCCTCATTTAAAAGTCCACCCCCCCTAGGAATTGTTCACCAATTAGGGTTGATTTTCACCTGTCAGGGCACTCCCTTTTCCAAAGGTATTTTAAAGCATTCAGTGTCTCCACGGTTTTTTCTTTGGTTATTGAGAGAAACCACTGATTCTCAACTTATTGGTTATCAACTAGTCTAATTAACAAATTGATTATTGATTATTAATTATTAATTAATTACCTAGAAACTCTGTCTCTCAGGTTTTCCATTTGTCTCAGTTTACAAATATGGCTCAAATAGGAGGAACCTAAAGATGATAGTTCTCAATATGCTACGCAGTGCAAGACACAGTAGTCAATGACTATAGTAATCTATTATTTGATAAACCCAAAGACCCCAGCTTCTGGGATAAGAACCCCCTCTTTGAAAAAACTGCTGGGAAAACTGGAAAAAAGTATGGCAGAAACTAGGCATAGACCAAAATCTCACACCATATACCAAAATAAAGTCAAAATGGATACATGATTTAGATATAAAGGCTGATACTATAAGCAAACTGAGAGAGCAAGGAAGAGTTTACCTGTCAGATCTATGGAGAACAGAAAAATTCATGACCAAACAGGAGATAGAGAACATTACAAAAAGCAAAATAGACAATTTTGATTACATTAAATTGAAAAGTTTTTGCACAAACAAATCCAATGCAACTAAGATTAGAAGGAAGGTAGAAAATTGGGGAAGAATTTTTACAACCAGTCTCTCTGATAAGGGCCTCATTTCTAAAATATATAGAGAATTAAGTCAAATTTATAAGAATGCAAGCCATTACCCAATTGATAAGTGGTCAAAAGATATGAACAGACAGTTCTCAGATGAAGAAATTAAAGCCATCTATAGTCATATGAAAAAATGCTCTAAATCACTATTGATTAGAGAAATGCAAATCAAAACAACTCTGAGGTACCACATCACACCTGTCAGAATGGCCAACATGACGAAACAGGAAAATGATAAATGTTGGAGAAGATGTGGGAAAATTGGAACACTAATGCATTGTTGGTGGAGTTGTGAAATGATCCAACCATTTTGGAGAGCTATTTGGAACTATGCCCAAAGGGCTATAAAAATGTGCACACCCTTTGACCCAGCAATAACACTTCTAGGGCTATATCCCAAAGAGATCACACAAATGGGGAAAGGACCTACATGTACAAAAATATTCATAGCAGCTCTTTTTGTGGTGGCAAAGAATTGGAAATGGAGAGGATGCCCATCAATTGGGGAATGGATGAGCAAGTTGTGGTATATGAATGTGAAGGAATACTATTGTGCTATAAGAAATGATGAACAGGCTGACTTCAGAAAAACCTAGAAAGACTTGTATGGTCTGATGCTGAGTGAAGTGAGCAGAACCAAGAGAACATTGTACACAGTAACAGTCACGTTGTGTGATGACTAATATTGATAAACCTAACCCTTCCTGGCAATACAAGGATCTAAGACATCTCCGGAGGCCTTGTGATGGAAAATGCTATCCACACCCGAAGAAAGAACTATTTATTGTTATTTTTTTTCTCTTCTGTTGAGTTTTGTTTCCTCTTTCTGATGGTTCTTCCTATTGGTTTTAATTTCTACTTACAACAATACTAATGTGAAAATATGCTTAATATGGATGTAAATGTATAGCCTATATCAGATTGTGCACTGTCTTGGGAAGGGTGGTGGGGAGGAAGGGGGAGAAAAATTTTAAACTCAAAAGCATATGGAAGTGATTATTGATAAATCAAAATAAATTAATAAAAAATTGAAAAATAAAAACAAAAAAATATGCTACACAGAATTGCAAGTTGAATTTTTTTCAAAGGAGTTAGTAGTTAGGAAAACCCTTCCCCATTGATGTGAGGTATGTCACAAAAGCTAGAAAGCATCACCTCGTGATTAGAAAGGCATGATCGTCCTCTTCCTTTTTGTTTTCAGAGTACCCCATCCTCTTTAATGCAGACCACCTCAAAACACTCACTTTGAGATTGACTTCTAGATTTTTCTCTATTGAGATAACAGTTAACACTAAATGATAAGTAACTTGCTTGCAGTAGAAATTACTTTATCTTGTGAAATATGGTATACCTTCGTCCTATTCGTAAAAACAGAATACGTGCTATAACTTGCAACCCAATTGGTACAACCAACAATCAACCAATCAAGTAGTCATCAAACGCCTACTATGTGCAAGGGACTGGGAGTATAAAGGGAAAATGAAATAGCCTCTGTGCTACACTTCAGATGCTGCTCTGCCAGATAAATCACAATGGTACTTTAGTACTTATTGGAATTGCTGATGAAGAGATGTTGAATAAGCAAGTTAGCCTTTCTGAGCCTGAGTTTCCTCAACTGTAAAATGATACAGGTAGACTAGATGACTTCTAAAATTCCCTCCAAATCTATATCTACTATCCTAAACTTTGAGTTTCTTGGACCTGGAGTAAGGCAGAGAGGGGGAGGAAATGTATTGAAGAAACCTAATGGAGAGTATGTGGAAGGATGGCTCAAGCAGGGTTTTTGTATAGGAACAAAGGAGTTGTAGAAATATCAGAGAATGGATAAAGTATGCCATGGCAGAAGTCAGGGTACAAAAGTATCATTGTTGCTATTTTAGTTGAAATTTTCAGCTATATGGACTTGCAAGTTAGATTGGGGAAGGTCTTTTAGAAAGCTGGGTTTCCTCCACTTTGGGAAAACTCCCAAAGAATTGTAACTGCCTATGACTGATATTAGCAGGTCTTCTTAACTAGCTCTAGGTTTGTAACGGTGAATGGCAGTCTTTACTAAATATAGAAAGGAACATTGCAATGCTATATTTCCATAGATCCAATAGGCATAATTTTTTTCTTTCTAACTTTTTCACTAAACCTAGTGAGTCCTAATGGCTTAAAAAAAATCTAGGACTGATTCACTCTTCTGGTATATGTAAAATGGGGATAATAATATTTCTTCTACCCAATTCACAGTGTTCCTCTAAGTATTTAAGTGTAAAATATACACAGAACATTTGGTAAACCTTTTATATATGTATATATGTATGTGTGTGTGTGTGTATAGATGTATAGATGAATATGTGTGTATATATGTGTATGTGTGTACAAACACACATACACTCACACACATACACACACATATATGGTGTATACTACATGGCATAGTACAGGGGTGGGGAACCTGCAGCCTGTGAAGTTTGGATTCAGTCAAAGGGCTGCACTTGAGGACCTAGAGGGCCACATGAGGCCTCGAGGCTGCAGGTTTCCCACCTCCGGCATAATGCATATAATGCTAGATCTGGAGCAAAGGAGATCTGGGTCCTGGGTTTTAATCTTGCCTCTGATACTTGCTAGCAAATAAGTCCTTAACCCCTCTGAGCTTCAGCTCTCTCATCTGTAAAATGTGAATTGTAATAACATGCTGTACCATAGAAGTTTTTTTTTAATGAGGCTCAAGAGGTGTAATTTACAGAAAGTGCTTTGCAACCCTTAAAATGCTATAAAACGTCAATTACCATTTTTGAATTCATTCATTCACCAATCATTTATTAAGTGCTTAATTATTTTATTTTAATTTTGTTTCTTTATCTCCATCATAACTATCTGTCTATCTCTTTATCATGTTTACCCATGGATGAAATACTTGATTTGTCCAATTGAATAAAAATTTGAGATGTCAGTTTGTTTATTGTAAGCTCAATGAAAGTACATTCAGGATATCTCCGGTGATCAACTGGATGATGGGTATGATATTCATTTCCCGCCTAGCTACTCCCCAAAATTCATCATTTTGCAAGTTGTAATCAACTCTGAAATTCTCACCTGATCAGATCATTTTCCACTTCTGCCGCAGAACTTTGGGTAACCTCCCTTCCTTTTTCAGCTTATTTTCGTGTGTTGTCTTACCCAGTTAGATTGTGACCTAAGGACAGGGGCAGTCTTATGATTAGCACTGGGAAGTTCGGTGGCACAGTGGATAGAGTGCAGAGCCTGGAGTCAGGAAAACTCATCTTCCTAAGTTCAAATCTGCCTCAGACACTCCCTAGCAGTGTGACCCAGGGCAAGTCACTTAACCTCATTTGCCTCAGTTTCCTCATGAGTAAAATGAGCTGGAGAAGGAAATGGCAAACCACTCCAGTACCTTTGCCAAGAAACCCCGTTGAACAACATATGTGTTTGCACACATATGTGTGTATATATACACATATAGAGAGAGAGGAGAGAATGAAAATTCCCAAAAATATCTCCAATAAGATTGGAGTGATCCATCTGAATCTAAAGGAGTCCACTTCTGATAGAAGGAAAGAAAGAAGGAAAAAAGGAAGGAGGGAGGGGAGGGAGGGATGGAAGGAGAAAGGGAGGGAGAAGGAAGGGAAGAAGGAAAGGAGGAAGGAAAGGAGGAAGAGAGAAAGGGAAAGAAAGAGATAAGAGTATTTCAAAACAGAAAGTTAAAATGTTAAAAAGAGAAAACACAAAAGTGATTATTCAGGACAATGAGAGTAGATTCTGGTCCTGTATATTTCAGTATCAGTTCCATTGATAACGATAAATTATTTTCAAATATAACTTTGTTTTTCTACATTTTTAACTAAGGAATCCTAATTTAAGTCTTTTCAATTTAAGAGATACAAACAAACTTGTACTCAAAGATACTAGCTCCCCATTTCTAGCCAAAATGGTAAAGGGACTGATTATCTAGTTTATAGATTATTCAGGTCCTTAATATCTCTCCTTTTTTTTCTCCCATGGCCACTTTTTGGCTACTGTACATTTCCATCTCCCCAAAATAGCTAACTTATTGAACTGAAAACAGTCATTTATTTCACCTTTTTTTTTTTCATTAACTCAGAGGCAGCATGGTATACAAGAAGGAATACCAATAAAAGATAATATCACCTCACCTCTTGGAGTCTGCCTTCTATTTTCTAAAAGGAAAATGAGGAAGATTGAGCTTTACTAATTCATTTCCTTCCTAAAAGGAAGTGTGGCCCAATGGGAAACATCCTAGACTAAGTTGGAGACATGAGCTTGAGTCCCAGCTTTGCCTCTAACTCTGTGATGTTGAACAAATCACTTGACAACTGTCCTACTCATTAATAAAATGAACGTCTGGAGGTCCACCCCTGGTTGGACTTTTTGATTTCCCCAGGTTCATTCCACCAGCGTGAAGGAATGGAAGTTAAATCTATCGGCTGAAAAGAAGTACATAGGCTTCAATATTCTGTACTTTGCCTTTAGAGATCTCCCTGACCAATCATGTATAGCAGTATTAACATATTTAAAGACTTATTGGCACAATACCTTTAATGATCCCATATTTCTTGCAACCACAAAAGCCCATCTCATCAACAATATTCAATTCAATTAAAGGAATATTTATTAGTTACCTATTATGTGCTGGGCACCAGCAAATATGTGCTGGAAATAGAAAGACAAAAATCAAGT
>NW_020954566.1:56671-64382 GCF_900497805.2 Vombatus ursinus | reverse complement strand
ACTCCTTGTCCTCAGGGAACTTATATTCTACTGTGAAGTAACAACACATACATGGATAAATAAATATAAAATACATGCAACATAAGTACAAAGTGATTTTGGGATCTGGAGCACTAACAATTTGGGAAATTAGGCAAAGTTTCATGTAGACAGTTTAGCTGAACCTTTAAGGAAGATGGGGATTCCAAGAAGCAGAAAGGGAGAGGGAGAGTATTCTAGGGATTGAAGTAGAGCTTCTTCAGACGTATGAATATGGTGGATAGAATGGAGTGTATGGGGAACAATACAATTTCAACAGAACAGGAGTATTATCACAGATTAGACTGTTATCCCAACTTTCCTGGTCATACCACTGATCAAAACATACATACACATATGTACTTTACTTATTAGAGTATGTGTGTAATACATCAAATGTATGCAGTATATCTAAAATAGACATGTACATACATATGTATAGCTACGTCTATAATTTTGAACCTCAGATTTGAGAGCACCCTCAAGGTTAGGGTTAAGGACTATTTAAATGGAAGCTTATAATTATGAGGGCTTGGAGAATAGGGAAGAGCTCACCAAAATCTTTTTATGTATACTTTTCTGGGGAGATTCATTCATAATGAGGAGCTTTTTGTTAAAAACAATAAAATATTGGTCATCCTCCTTCCCAAAACCCACTATTTGTTCTCCTCCTCCCCCAAGCATAATGCCTTAGTCTTAGTCCTTGCTTCATGAACACTTGTGGGCTAGACAAAGTTGCAAAGGGTTAAGTATTCAGCCTTTGCTCCATCTGTATTATTTAGAAAGCAAAAGTCCGAGAATTAAATGTACACGTGTGTGGGTATATTTCAATGCAAACATGGGTTTAGGTTCTATTATAATATACATTTATGGCTTCACTTTTCCAGGGCTTTCTAAAGTTCTCCAGTAATAGACTCTGTGACAGTCTCACATTAAAACATCTACCAGAAGGGATTGACATTAGTTATGGGATAGAGCACTGGCAGCTCTTTAGATGTATAACTACTGTGCCATTTTGATGTAATTCCATCTAAATTTCAAACATTTCTATTTAACATAATCAAGTGGTATGAAATCTTCTTTTTAAATGGTAAGTATACAGTCCTAGCTCAATTGGTACTTAGCAACGGTTCTTTCTACAATATCACAATAGCTTCCAGCAGGGAGGTTTTTAAGGACCATACTTTGAGAGCACAAACTCACACATGTACAATCAGTAGACATCAAGGTTCTATCTCCAGCTCCCCTTGAGATGTTATTTAGCTAATGTACAAATGTTACATCTAAGCTGTTAAGCCTGAAAAATGGAACAAGCAGTTGCATGCAGGTACACATATTTTTCATTCTCCAAGCTAATATCTTCATATCCTAATTCCACAGGAAATAACATCTAGTAAGGTTCATTTGTTTTTTTTAATTAGGTGTTTTTCATCATTTAAAAATGCTGCTAAGTGCCCATTCTGAAACATAATTTTACATGGGAGGAGAGCACCCCTGAGTGGATAGATATGGAAAGTTTCTTGAGAGTAGAAAACTGGGAATTTAATAAAATTATAACTGCCACCACCAGCAACTGTTACCATGGACATGTAGTAAGATGATCATTGATCCTGAAAAACCTCCCAAGGTAAATTTAAAGAAATACAAAATAATGATTTTTTTAAAAAAAATGAATATTGCCTAGCGATTTTTCCCTATGAGAAGAGAACATAATCACTAATCAGAGAGGCAGCATGGTATTGTGAAGTACTGAATCCAGAGCTAGGAAAGCATGGCTTCAAATCCTGCCTCCGATACTTTCTAGATATATGACTCTGAGCAAATCACAGCCTTTTTGAGTTATACTTACTGTTATTTTTAATCTCTAAAATGAGTTCAGTTGTTCCAGATTTGTGGTATCAAACACCAATAGAAACAGAATAACTAAATCATACGTAAGGATCCCTGATGGCACATGTTGGGTGGGCTCTGGAAGATTCATCTTCCCGAGTTCAAATCTGGCCTCAGACATTTACTAGCTGTGTGACCCTGGGCAAGTCACTCAAACCTGTTTGCCTCAGTTTCCTTATCTATAAAATGAGCTGGAGAAGGAAATGGCAAACCATTCCAGTATCCTTGGCAAGAAAACCCCAAATGGGGTCACAAAGAGAAACAACTGAAAACAACAAAAAAACAATGGACCTGTGATTTCTCTAGTGTGGAGACTTCTGGTACTGTAGCTTCCTCTACTAATGTAAGGCATCTGTAATTTACAGCCCTAAAGAACTGCCCCAAGCTCTGAGGAATTCAGTGACTTGCCCATTAGTCATGAAGATAGTAGAGGGTCCAAGGCAAGACATGAACACAGATCTTCCTTATTTTTAACACTGGGCCTCCATGTTGCCTCTCTCAATCATGATTAATCATTTCAGTGGTATAATTAAGAGGCAGAATAGAACAGTGGAAATAGCAAAGATTTTGGAGTCTCATTGAAATCCCGCCTCAGGCAATTTCCTGTGTGACTTTGGGCAAATCACTTAACATATATGACTTGTTTTCTTCAGCTATAAAACCTTAAGAGCTTTAATTTGATGGTATTTGAGGTCCCTTTGAGATCAAAATCAATGGTGTTATGATTTTGGAACCAATATAACAGCAAAGAAACATTAAGCTCCATCTCTCTGGCTTGTTATTTGGTACAGTATTCAATTTACAGTTGATAACCTGGAGAGTGTCTAGAAGAGAACAATCATAAAATGATGAAGGCTCTTGTGTCCACAGTATATGAGGAGCATTTGAATGACCTGGGCATGTTGAATCTGTAGAAGTGAAGACTCAAGAGGAACATGATAATTGTCTTCAGGCATTTAAAGATCTATATGTGGGACAGAGAGACTAGATGTGTCCTTTGGTCCCAGAGAGCAGAACCAGGGAGTAGAGATTGCTAAGAGGCAAATTTAGACTCAACTTCAGCAAAAACCTTCACTAGAATTGTCTAAAAGTTGAGAAGTGCCGGGTTTATATCCGTAGAGGTCTTCAAGTGAGACAGGGCCTCTACTTGTTGGTGATGTTAAAATGAGGATTTCTTTCATAAATGGGTTGGATTAGATGGGATCTGAGTTCTCCTCCAGTTGTCAAATTCTGTGAAAAGTGAAAATATACAAGTTTAGCTGAATTTGAAGGCATTTCACTGAAGGTCTTTCACCAATTCTGGCTCCAGAGCAAGGCAAAGACTCCAAAGACAATGAAACACACATTACAAGAAAAGATTAGAGAGCCCTCAGGTCTCACTGAAAATCCTGTTGGGATTAGTAGATGATAACTGACTTCAAAGCTGAATTATCCTTTTCTTAATTTACTAACCTGCATGGAGTTGCTTATCTACCTCCAGAGAAATATTATTCATCTATAGAATTAACCAAAAAAGGGGGATATCTTCTATGGATGGCTTGTTGCCTTTTTAATATTTAAAAATTTTTCACTTCCTTTTCTTACTCTTCATTTGAACCCTAAAAATATTTTGAGAAGTGGTTTACAGATGTGAGTATTTCTCCAAAGTTAAAACTTATGGATTTTTATCTTAAAATATCCTGGATAAAAGAAATATTAACAGACTCCATTTACTTCTTTTTGAAACCAAACTTTTTTTTAAAAAATTAATTTAAACTGGAGCTGGTTAAAAATAAGTGTCTCAAACCAGGTGAAAGCAAGCTGCTTGGCCACTTCACAATTAGAAAAGGTTTAACTAATTAAAGCCATTAAAAAAAATCATCTGGGCAGACAATTTCCAAGCCAAGTTTTTGGTGGATGAGCTCCAAAGTGGCTGAAATATTAAATCTAAAAACTTGCTTTCTTACATTAAAAATTCTAAGCTGCAACATCATGACCCTGATGCTATAATTTTTTTAAGAGAGCTAACTGGCATTAGTACTATACATAATTATGTCACTCATGGGCAAAAAAGGCCCATCACTCATAGGAAGTAGGATTTTAAGTAAGTTATGAGGGCCATTTCTTTAAAAATATGCCCACCGTGCCGTATGGAACACACCACTTTTTGGGATGCCTGCCTAATGTAATATTAATTCTTTGAAACAGTTTCTGATTTCCTTTGAGATATCGGCCCAGGATACTGGTGCTTTAAAAATATGGTAAATAAATAAATACCATCAGGATGACAAAAGAGCGTAACAAAAATGATCCTCCCAAATGATTTTTCCATCCTTTTCAGGATTTGACTGATAATCAAGGTTTGAAAATCAGCCATCTGCCCAAGCAGCTTAAACAGCACTTTTGCCTGCCAATTTAAACTTTTCCTTTTTAATGAAGAATTTAAACCAGAAAAGTTAAACATTTCTTGGACTTGCTTTTGAGTAGGACACAGAAGTTTGAGTTGGCACACAGCAATGAAAGAATCAGTACTTTTCAGCTCTTACTGAACCCAACCAGAAGTTTTACTTGAATCCTTGCAGTCTTTCTGGACCATAAAACATTAACATTCCAAAAAGAAAGAAAGAAAAGAAAAAGGATGACACAAAGAACCAAACAAAAATTTTTAATAACTAAAGAATCTTTGAGAAACATAAATAAACATTCCTTTTATTTAAAAATCACCAAGATTTCTCCTCCCATGAGAGAAATTCCTCCTTGGACTAAAAGCTCAGACTTTCAAAAATTACTAAAAGAACATTCTATGCCATAGCACGTTATAGACTGTACATTTTATTCCGGTGACTGGGCCATTGCAGAAAGATCATTTCCTCTGTTTAAACAGTGTTATGATTTGTTGGTACTATTTAAATCTCTGAGGATGTTTATGCATGGAGAATTCCCTAGTTGTAACAAATCTTCCAGTATTGGTCTTGATTTCAGACATTTGGTATGAGAAAAACATTCAATTTAATCCACTCCCTTTCCCTTCCTCCTCCCCCCAACCCAATTACGCAGGGAAAGAAAAAATAAGACATTAAGAAGACAGGAAATGTTTTTGTTTGTTGTTGATGTTTCTTCTTAGGAACTGGCCAAAGTTATTTCTCATGTCTGTATTTCTCATCTCCCAATGGGCCATGAAACTACTTTACTTACTCACTTTAGAGGAACAAATTATCTTAAGAAGGAATGCAATGTCCTTACTTTTCCTTCTAATTTCAGTAGGAGTAACTATTGGACCCTCCTAATTTCCTCAGAAGACAGGAGAAAAGGTCAAGCCTTTCCCCTCTGTGGAAACGGAGGTGATGCATCTCAAGTCATTGGGCCCAATTCTGGGAATGATGTTAACTTGGAAATGGTCAGCTGGTGTAGAACCTCAATTCCCTTATGGTGATGAAAGACTGAATAAATTAGCCACAGCTGGTCTGGGTGAAATGCTCTTCAATGTGTCATCCAGTGGAGGGTGGAGAAAGTGAAGTATGTGACTAGAGGGCCACAGCCATAGAATCAAGAAAACCTGAGTTCAAGTCCTGACTCTGTTACCTCCCTCCGGTGGGATCTAGGGTCTGTCAATTAAAATTAAACTCTCAGTGCCCCCAAGCAACTCTCTAAGACTAAAATTTGCAGTGAAGTAGAAGAATGGAATGATAGAGAGTACCTGTTGGGAATTACCTGTACTGACACATCTACAGGTCCAGACACACCTACCCCAACCCCCCCAACCCACCCACACACAAATGTCTAAGAAGGAAGACAATAGCCAGCTACTATGAGAGGACTGTAGTGAAACGAGGATAAATAATACTATGTGACATCAACATGGTGTTTTTAAAGTAGGCACCCAGGCATGCATTATCTCAACTGAGCCTCACAACACTGTGACATAGTGATATTGTCGTCCTTCTTTTAGGGAAGGGAATAGGGAAACTGAGACCCCAAAGTTAATTGCTCATGGTCAAATAGCTATTGCTCATGGTCACTCAGGTTGAAATGTAGTATTTGAACACAGGTCTTCCTGACCCAACCCTCTACACACTTCTGTGGAGAATGCGAATTTCCATGACCTTATCTGTATCGTAGTCCTATTTCTTGACCGACTGGACCAGTTTTTCTCTGATTTAAAGTCAGTGTCTGCCACAGTGCCTGGCATATAGCACATGCTTTGTTGAAGGAATGAATGAATCATTTGTAGGCCTCCCTTGTCCAAACTATCTCCCAGGTTAAAATTCCCAAATTTCTGCTTTTAAAATTGCTCTCATGGACTAAGGTGTTCATGCACTTTGGTGTAAGTGAAAAAAGCAACACGTTGGGAGTCAGAAGATTTGTATTCTCAACTGATTTCTGCTGCTAACTAGTTCTGTGACCTTGGCACAAATCATATTGCCCAAGTGGGCCAGTTTCCTCATCCATCAAATGATTCATTAGATCACAAATCTCATTGGATACTGAAGCCCATCATTCAAATTCAAATCCTCAAGGGGCGGAATATGCTGGCTTTTAAAACTGATGGTTCTCTTGATACCCTCCAGTCACATTTAGTAAGCTTCCTGACTTTGTTGATTCAGGCAAAAGAATATCAAAAATAAAGTCAGAAGATCTGAATTCAAGTCCTACTTACCAGCCAAGTGACCTTTTCAGGCTCAGATCCTCAGCTGCAAAATGGGAGTAAGAATACTGTCTTTCAGTCAGAACTTTAAAAGAGAATGCAGGTAAAGCACTCTATAAATGTAAGCCGTTATTATTGTTATTATTATGTCACACCATCTGCTGAGAATGATTAAATACTTGGTCATCTATGGCATATTCAGATACGTGAATAAACTGAGTGTGAAATTTGGCTGGGTAGAGCTTGTATTTCACCATTTCCTGTTGGCATTTTACATATTGATTTAACGTCTGTAGCAGCTCCAAAGAAGATGGTTGGTATTTGATGATTGATATTTCTAGAGACAAAAAAAATTTAATCATACATTTCACAACCCCGGCTAGCCTTTTGCAGGGTTTGGTTGTGCATGCACATATGTGTATGTGTATGAATTGTGCTGTTCATAAACAACGCTCTGGCAAGCATTGGCACTTCCCCAAATTACATCATTAATAAAACAGCATTCATGCTACCAGAGATCATTAACATTTGTTTGCCACAGTGTTGTACCCCATAGGAGATCTGAGTCATGAAGAGCAGCTGTCAATTCTTCTGATTACTAGTTGGCTTTAATGCAATTGCCTGACCCTGGTTGTCAATTCCCACCTAATACAGCTGTGATTTCCTGCTTTTAGAAATACATCAGATTGGCATGATTTCTTCTGCTGTGGCAATAGCGCTACAAGAGTCAAGGGATCTTAAAGGCATCTTCTCCATCCTCAGATATTAACCATGAATAGTTTCCGGAAATATAGAATACACCTTTCATGTCTCAAGTGGAAATTTCTCTCTTAGTGTGTGGAGGAAAAAATTGGTCTTTATAAAAATTGAATTACTCATGCTAGTAGATCTTCATTTTAAATTTTTGTGAGTTGGTGTCCAAAGCAATGCATAGAGCTACATGGATGAAGCATTTTGTGTGCTGGGCACTGTGCTTAGTGCTAGGAATGCAAATACCAGCAAACAAGACAATTCTTGCCCTGGAAGAGCTTACATTCTAATGGAACAACACAGGAAAGTATGCTAGAAGAGATGTGGAAGGAGAGAAAGGGGAGAAAGGTACTGGCACAGGGCTATGATGAGGAAGTAGCTGGGAAGCAGTTATGTTTTAGTCATTTAGTTTAACTGATAGAGAAGGCC
>NW_020954566.1:54683-56640 GCF_900497805.2 Vombatus ursinus | reverse complement strand
TGATAAATATATATGTATATGCCTATATATGTATGGGGCAGCTAGGTGGTGCAGTGGATAGAGCACTGGGCTTGGAATCAAGGAGAAGCATTTTTATGAGTTCAAATCCAGCCTCAGACACTTACTAGTTATGTGACCCGGGGCAAGTCACTTAACTCAGTTTACTTCAGTTCCTTATCTGTACAAATGAGCCAGAGAAGGAAATGGTGAACCATTCCAGCATCCTTGCCAAGAAAACTCCAAAATGGAGTCATGAAGAGTTGGACGCAACTGAAATGACTGAACAACAATAAATAGATATGTGAGTATATACACACATGTTTATGTATTTATGTATATATACGTGTATACATATGTGCACATACATTCATAAGATTTAGAGCTGACTTGAAACTTTGAGATGACTTGGTGATGCTTCTGTCTCCATCTTTCCATTTTATAGGTGAGGAAATTGATGAACAAAGAGTTGAAGGGATTACCCAATGTCACATAATACTTTAATATTTTGTTGCTTTGATAGATCTGTGAACTCAATAACTAGGTGCTCCCTCCAATGATGCAGAATCATTTACAACCCACCCCCACCTTCCCAACTTGTGTGACTCCTATTCATGTCTTCCTGTAGATACCCCACAGGGACATCTACTCAACATCACTGTGGCCTTTCTCTACGTCTCTTGTTATGGCATGGAAACCCATGGGGCACATGAGCTATCCATGTGTGACCCTTCACTCTTAACTGTAACTGGTCCAACTGCCATTCTGATCATACATTAAATTGATGGCATATTTTATACTACTTGTATATATAATTTTTTATTGGTAATATGCTGTAGTCTATTCATAACAACCATAGATCTCTTCAGTGCCCTTTGGGCAACCCACAGGTATAATTCTCTACCATAGTCCATGATTTTCACCCAAATAGCATGACTGAAAGACTATTGACCACACAATTTCATAATGACATGCACACACTCACATCCATATATATCTATGTATATATGCATATATATGTATACATATGTATATATATATACATATACATGCATACATCAGTAGCATTTGTTAAGCACTTACTATTCACCAGGCTTTGCGCCGGGTGCTGGACATAGACAAGAAAAAAAATAAACATCTCTGTTTTTAAAAAGATTACATTCTGTTGAGGGAGACAAGTATATGTTTATGCATAATAAATATGTGCCAAATAAACACTAAATAAATGCAAGAGAGGTAGTGCATTTGCAGTTTGGGGAGGTCATAAAGGGAATTGTATAAAAGGAGGTACTTGAATAGTGTCTTAAATGAAATAAGGTTGAGATGAGGAGCAAGTGTATTCCAGGCTTGGGGAATGGCCAGTGCAATGGCATGGAGACAGGAAATGGAGGATAAAGTTGATGAACAGTGAGAAGTATAGTTTGGCTGATTTGTACAGTGCAGGAAGGGACCAAGTTGTGAAGTAATGGGCTTCAAGTAAGTTGTGAAGGCTTTAAAAGCCAAACAGAAGAGTTTGCATTTGACCCTGCAATTTATTCCACTGGCTGCTGATAATAAGGAGCCACTTGAATAAACTGAATATGGGCATTATTTAGTCAAATCTGAGCTTAAGGAAAATCATGTTGGCAGTGGTATGGAGGAAGGAGTAGAGTCCAAAGAAATAATCTGTCCAGCTAACCGCCCAAGCCATCTTGGGTGCCTGTTGCTTTGCATACCTTTTTCTCTCTTCTCTCCCTCGCATGTCTTTC
The DNA here is from genome assembly GCF_900497805.2 of Vombatus ursinus. Taxonomy (NCBI): domain Eukaryota; kingdom Metazoa; phylum Chordata; class Mammalia; order Diprotodontia; family Vombatidae; genus Vombatus; species Vombatus ursinus. Next base: position 54,895 of record NW_020954566.1, on the reverse strand, counting down.
TCTGAGCACAAAATCAAATCAATAATATCATTGCTTCCAGAAAGTCTAAGTCCGATTTCATTAACTGTCCTATATATCAGCTTGTTAACTCAGTGGCTCCCCGTACTAACATCCCCATCCATAGACACAACTCCCCCATACTGTTGTCTCTCCCTATAAGAATGGAGGCTCCTTGAGAACAGAGACTTTATATTTGTGTCTCTAAAACCATA
>NW_020954566.1:51294-54668 GCF_900497805.2 Vombatus ursinus | reverse complement strand
GTATCTGGCATATAATAAGAACTAATTATCACCTGTAAAATATGGGCAACAGTGTTTGCTCTACATACCTCACTGGGGTTCTATGAGACTAGAACTTCAAAAATGCAAGTTATTAACTGTGTGACTTTGAAAATGTCAGTTTACCTCTATGGTCTTCAGTGTCCTCATATTTAAAATGGGAGTGTCTAGGGCCACTTCAAACTTTAAATACAGGTTCTCATTGCAAAACACATTTGTTTAAATTTTAACACAAAAGAGGTTTCTAACAATGTCATTTTTGAGTACTAGGAAAACTTACAAAGAATATTGAACTTTCCTGTAACTAAGTTACAATGTTAATGATTAAATGGCTGAATGACAGAGTTTGCATCTTCATTATAAATTGTACGACTAACTACAAAAGGCTAGTGTATTCTACTGATTACCAGATTATGGAGGTAAAGGAAACAGCAAATAGGTTCTCTGAAATGGTATAGCTCAACATCTTTTTTCCTCCTTTCTTTGGATGTGGGCTTGAGTTTATGATTCTCGATGAGGGCATATTGGCTGAATAAAAGAGACACTATTCTAAGCACTCACTTATAAATATTATTAAATTTTGCCAAATTATTGCTCAACTGTTAATTGTAGTTACTCATCTGAAAAACCACAATGAGTAGCAAAATCAATTATTAATATATCATCCAGTTTGTTTGGGAAGAATTATAATTATCCTAGCCAATCATACCATACCCAGAACTCAAAAAGTCAACAAGGTTGAAGACCCAAGAATGGCTTAATTTTTTTTTTACTATTCTGTGTCTTTTAAAAATACATGCTGAAGTATACCCTTACATTTCAAAGAACAATGTTTACTTGCCTAAATTCTATCCTCATGTGTCTTTGACTGAATAGCGCATCTATCTTTTTTTCTTCTAGCTGGACATTCAAATTAGCATGCTCAGTGAACCCAACTATGTGAAAACATCTCCTGGAATCTGACAGAATGTATGTGAGTAGAGTTCATGAATTGAATCCACATTTATTTCACAAATGAATAACTGTTGTGTCCTGAAGACTTTCCTTGCTATCTAGAGAAATAGGGATAGAAAATAAGTGCTTCAAAGCTAATCAAAGAACCTTTCCTCCTAGGTTTGGTTTTCACATATCCAATTGAGATATAAGAGATCAGAAAAGAATTCTCTCTTTCTCTCTCTCTCTCTCTCTCTCTCTCTCTCCCCCCTTGTCAAGCAACTGTAACACTCTCCCATTCTTTATCTCTATTTGAACGTTGCTGTAGCTCTCAAAACCGTGTTATTTTCTAATGGCTCAAATGGTAAATTACCTTGTTTGAAATTTAAATTAATTTTATGATAAAATACTTTAGATAGAATCTGCCACTAGTTTTCTTATTGTTTGGCCTTTATTCAGAATAAGGAGCCAAATATAAAAGGGTTTTATATGTGCATGCATACAAACATATTTGATGTCCATACACCTATACACATATACATACATATATGTATGTACATGGACACACACCCACATGTGGAGGGGAGAGTGCTTGTTTTCTTTTTGGACTGAAACTGTGATTTCTTTTGGCACAGGACATTCCTGGTCAGGAAACTTATTCTATCAATGCATGGTCAGCACCTGCTCTAAAAATATATTCTTACAGTTTCCTGAAACACTTAGAGGTTAAGTAACTTGGCCAGGACCATTCAGCAAGTATGTGTGAGAGGCAGGTATTCCTGACTATAAGGTCAGCTCCCTATCCATTCCTTTACTGCCTTACAGGTCTACTGCTATGGATGTAAAGCAGCCCAGCGTTGTTATTAAGTACTGGGTCCTGGACATAGACAAAAGTATTAAATAGTCTCTGCTTTTAAAAAGGTTATATTCTATTGAGAGGGACAAGTACATCTGTAAGTATACACATAATAAATATGTGCAGAATCTTACAAATAGTATTTACAAATAGTATTACAATAAGTACAAAGGCGGGGCAGCTGGGTGACTCAGAGGATAGAGCACCAGCCCTGGATTCAGGAGGACCTGAGTTCAAATCCAGCCTCAGAAACATAACACTTACTAGCTGTGTGACCCTGAGCAAGTCACTTAACCCCATTGCCTAGCCAAAAAAAAAGAAAGAAAGAAATAACCTGAATAAATTCTTAATCCAATTCCTGTCTCATTGCATTAGCACTCTATTTATCTTTAGATGCAATGTTTTTGCCTCCAAATTTCTTACATCATAGTTTGAGAGGCTCCCCTGGCCTAGTAATTGCACTGTGTCCTGAGGGCATGATTTTAGAAACAACACAAAAAAAATTGTATAAAAACATCATGGCCCCTTCACTCAAGGAACTTATGTTATATGAAGGGAATGTCAGGAAAGTTCAGAAAAAGATAAATGGTAATACCAGGAAACACATGGTGAATGTTTAAAGGGCAATACACTCATTGAGAGANTTTATGTTATATGAAGGGAATGTCAGGAAAGTTCAGAAAAAGGTAAATGGTAATACCAGGAAACACATGGTGAATGTTTAAAGGGCAATACACTCATTGAGAGAGAGTGTACGATAGTAGATAGAGTGGTGGACCTTTGAGTCAGGAGACTTCTGTTTGAATTCCACATTGTATTCTTGAGAGCAGCAGTCAGTCAATAACCAATGAAGAAGCATTTTTTAAACACTTACTATGTGCCAGGCACTGTGCTTTCTTAACTGCTAGAGACACAAAAAAACCAAAAAGCATTCCCCGCCCTCAAGGAGTATAAATTCTGATAGCTGAGACAACATGTAAATAATGAAATACAAATCAGTTCTGCTGTGATGTGAATTTGTTCCAACACAGTTGGTATCCTTGAGAACAATTTGAGCATAACAAAAATTTTGTGTTTGTCTATGCTTGATTTCTGGGAGAGAACATAGAAAATTGCATCACTTCACAATAACTCACAAACTACAACTTTTTGGATGCCCACTTTCACAAGAAAACTTCAGGTCTTTGTCAAGCCAAGTGCCTTACTTATTTTATATCTTCTGGTGTGGTCGGAGCCGTGGGCTGAAAAGGGCTGGTCTACTCCTCCCACCACAGTTGAGGCCAAACCTAGAGATCTCCAAGGCCACTGTTTTGGTGGGACCCTGTGGGAAGGAATCAAGAGGAAAGCAACAGCCTGAGACTGCCAACGCTGCCACTACTCATTTGTAGTATCAATGTGTTTCTTAACTATTTGACATGTATAAAATGGGTCTACTGTTTTTATTAGGTTCCTGTCTTTTTATGTGTGTCACCGATGAAGTTTTTAGTGTTGTGCCCCTAACCCCATTGTCCCTATATGCCTTGTGGTTTTTATTGCTCAGTTTTTCATAGTCCAGTGATTTTTTAGG
>NW_020954566.1:48812-51284 GCF_900497805.2 Vombatus ursinus | reverse complement strand
CTGCAGTATTATCATTATCGTATGTTCAAAGAAGGAAGTCAAGGAGAAGGCTAGTTTTCTTCCCAACATAGTGGGCCAAGCGAAAACGTGAGGTCAGGACAATGAACCCCTCTGGATCTTCTACCAGTTTTCCTGAGGAATCAGGGAGAATTCATTAGGGAAAAAAAGGAGAAAACAGTGGCTGAGTTACAGATGGGATAAATATAACAGTTTCTGTAGGTGATCATGTCATGCCATCTTTACTCTTTGCATCTCATCATGTCAGTTGTGATTGATTGCTTCACTCTCTCTGTTTAGTCCAGAGTAACTAGAATTGTGCTTACTACACAAATGCATTTCCCTCTCTTGATCAGCACTTCAGCTCTATTACACGTAACAGCAGTACGGGGAATCTTTTTCAGGTGCTGAGATTAACCATGACATAAAGAGTCCAGTTAAAATTCAAGGAGAACAACTATCTGAAAGAAAATACCCAAGATTCAACAGGGGTTGTGTGGAAAGGGGAATTACATGCCAACATTTTGGAAATCAGCTTAATGCTCTACTCCCTGATGGCCCAGGTGGAGAAATGTAAAAAGCATAAAGAGGAAAATAAACCTAAAATGTCAGTGTCCCATTGTTGAATGGAGTCAGGTAAGCTTTCTGGTCCTTGATTCTGGGCTTCCACAGGCTGATGGTATAGTCCAGAGAGCCCTGGACCTAAAGTCAGAAAGGCCACAGACACTTCCTAGCTCTGTGACCCTGAGGAAGTCATTTAACCTCTGCTTGTCTCAATTTCCTCAACCAGAAAATGAGGATCCAAATAGCACTCACCTCTCAGGGTTGTTGTGAGGATCAAATCAGATAATGTTTGTAAAAACTATTAGGCAGAGTGCCTAATATATAGTAGACAAAATATAAAACCTTATTCCCTTCCTAGGATATAAATGAATATGAAAAACAATGACAAATCAAAATGCAGATTATCATTTATTTTTATCTGGTGGGTGGATCTGGCTCTGTGATTTCATCAGTTTGGTGAACCCCCAGTATGGAAATTCTCTCCAATGATGCAAATTGGCAATTGCTCTAGACTTAATCATTTTAGAGAGTTACCAACAGCACTCAGAGGTTAAGTGACTGGCTGGGAATCAGATAATTAGTATGGATCAACACCAGTCTTTCTGACTCCAACACTGGTCCTCCACCCCAACCATCAAGCATCTGTGCCTCTCACAAACATTGAAATTGATTATATGTGCATATACATAATCCATAGCATATATGCATGCACATACATAATTTAGATATTTGTGAGAGGCAGCATATATATATGACTATGTATATACTCATATATTATATGATATATGTTTATACTTATATAGAAATTAATACAAATTAATAGCAAAAAAACACCTCTTCCACCAATTTCCAAATAAATTAAAGTAAAATTAATAATTGTGTTTTAGGTACTTAACTTATAAATTCTATTCTTCTGCCATCAGTCCTGATGAGTCTAGAGGTGACACCTCCATCAGCTTAGTAGACACTCTGCAGCTTCAAGGCCATTGTATTGAGTTTGAACTTCAGATCCAATTTTCATTCCATATCACAGGGCTTCTGGCCTTCTGAGAAAGGGATTATCCAGGCACACTTGGTTTTTCCATTGATGAAGTGGAAAGAGGAAGGCTGGGACAAAAGAATCAACTTAAACAAAATGGGGAGGGGAATTATACCTATATTTAGAGTCTAAAGATTTGGAATGTTAGAGTAGGTCTTTTATGATTTAGGATTGTAGGATTTTTTCTGCAAACACAATTTTATCTACTTATGACCTAGAGATTTGGACCTGTTGCCAAAAAAAAAATAGTTTGATATGTATAATAATTCAAAGAGATTGATTTATGTTATTTTTATTAGGTCATAAAAATTCCAGTGTTGTGGTATGTTTGTGTTTGTTTGGAGAAGTAGGGACGAGATAAACAGACAGACAGACACACACACACACACACACGGATATATGCAATTAGCTATATTGGGAAGAGCACTGCATTTAGAATCAGGAGAGCTAGATTATTTGATCTCTCAGGTTCCTTCTAGCCCTAAATCCTATTGTGCTATATAATGATAATTGAAATGTCTATGCCACATATGAAATGCTTAAACATATTATCTCATTTCATCCTTACAATAATCTTACAGTGTAAATAGTATGATTTTATGAACTCCTTTTTTATAGATGAGGATAGCAAGGTTCTAAGAACCTAAATGACTTGCCCATGGTCACTTCGCTATTAAATGTCAGAGTCAGGATTTGAATCTACTTCTCTCCTTACTGCAAGTCTATCATCACTCATTACACAACCCCAAGCTGCCTATGTGAATCCAACACTAAAATTCCATTCAAATACCTCCTTGTGGCATTGAGGCAACCCGAGGACCTCACAGATACTGCCAGGGGAGCTCATTCTCTAGAAGTTCCTACCAAGTGAG
>NW_020954566.1:48663-48780 GCF_900497805.2 Vombatus ursinus | reverse complement strand
ACCAGTAATGGACTCTATGTCTATTGTCCCCTGACCAGCTTAAGTTTGGAAAGGCTCATCAGCAGAGGGTTAGACACAGGGTATATTTTTTTTCACCATCATACCCATTAAACTCTT
>NW_020954566.1:48444-48615 GCF_900497805.2 Vombatus ursinus | reverse complement strand
TTCTAATACATCAAGGTTCTGTGTTATCCATAGAAGGAAAATCCATGAGGACACAGTCATTGTTACTTGATGTATTCTTGTCTCTATTTGTATATATTCATTTAGATATGTATGTAAACAAATTAAATAAATATAAATAATATAAATAAATAAAATAAATAATATAAATAA
>NW_020954566.1:43884-48404 GCF_900497805.2 Vombatus ursinus | reverse complement strand
ATAAAATATATAATATAAATAATATAAATAAATATAATATACTATATTATAATAACAAATAAAGATAAATAAAATAAATAAATAAAATATATAATATAAATAATATAAATAAATATAATATACTATATTATAATAACAAATAAAGATAAATAAAATAAATAAATAAAATAAGAATAAATAAAATATAAATAAATAAATTAGATGTGTATATAAAAATGCACATGGGCAGCTAGGTGGCACAGTGGCAAGAGTGCCAAGCTTGGAGTCAGGAAGGCTGATCTTCCTGAATTCAAATCTGTCCTCAGATACTTACTAGCTGGGTGACCCTGGGTAAGTCACTTTAATCCCATTTGCCTCAGTTTCCTCATCTGCAAAATGAGCTGTAGAAGGAAATGGCAAACCACTCCAGTATCTTTGCCAAGAAAACTCCAAATGGGGTCACAAAGAGTTGAACATGACTGCAAACAACTGAATAACACATAAGAATATACAGAATTATACATATATATAATATATATGCATTTATATGAATAATTGCACACATATATCTATGTAAATATATTCATATTAAGGAACATGTAGCTATGATATGTAAGTATGTAATGCACTGTGTGTGACATGAATGTATTACATGTAAATGCATGGCTCTAAATATGAAAATGCATGTTTTCATCTATATGTATATATGCTTTATTTTATTTAGACTTGTGTGAATGTATATATATGTGTGTGTATATGTGTATACACATATACACACACATACATGTATATATAGCTATCCATACAGTGGCACTTTATTTTGACATGCCACACCAACATGAAATTTGCAAATGAATATATCTATTTTCTTATACATGTATTTTTTTAATTTGCCATGTTGTACCATCTACATATGTATATATGCCTATGTTATATGTATATAACAATTCAGAAACCACAGGCACTAGCTTTCATGTATGAAATGCTACAAGGTTTTTCATCCAATATGAATGGTGAGTAAGAGTCATGCAAATAGATGGTTTGCCATATCCCCTTAAAATTGTCTCCCCTCATCCCTCCCTTCTAGTCCCACCTACCTCTGACCTTTCATGTTAGAACCCGTGGTTCTTCTTCTCTCTTTCTCACTCTCTACCTAACTTGAGCCAACTGTAAAATACACTATTTTGATTTATGATAGAAAGGTTTCCTAGGGAAGTTGGACACTAAATTGTTCAGTGGAATCTTTATCCTTTGATTATGTAGTTGACTGAACAAAAGGGTTTTGATTCATTCTGTTCCAATTTAACTCCATTTTCAACTGACCCAATAGCTGACCCATTTTTATGCTGAGTATCCTCAGGAAAACAAAAAATACAGTGATACTTGTTAATCACGACATTTGGTAGTTCACGTTCCAAGGCTTTGGTTTTATAAAAATGGAGAGCAAAAGTTATGCAAATAGATGGTTCGCCATATTCCCTTGAACATATTCAGCAATAACAGTATTTAACCTCCATTGTAAGTAAGACTAGTCAAAGTTTTATTAGAACAAAATGAAAAAAGTGCACTTTTGACTTCTTAATGGTTTTTATTCTGTAAAGATTAGAAATTATATTTCTATCTCTTTTCTGCAGCTGTTTTTTCTCCAACTATGTTTTATCTCTTTTCTTCCATCTTGTTAAAATTGTTGGAAAGAATCAAGGGCAGTGGAAACATTCCCGAGTTATTTCAAGTTTGGAAATATGTAAACATGTTTGAGAATGGTTCCATTTTTTTAAAAAAAAATGTTTATATCTGATAATACTTAGTGGTCAGATCATATGTCTGTTGAGTGGTTTGGAATACAAGATTTGGTTCATCAATAGATAATGCTATTATCTATATAGTATGTCGAAATTGTCAAGTGTTACTGAGTATTGTTTAAAGTCTCCTATTTCATTGGTGAATCTCTTAACACAGCATTTTGTATCATATTTTTAATCCTTTTACTTACATCAGTTTGTTGGGTGGGAAGTAAGGAGACATTTTAGTGTTTCTATCAATGCATAGAAAATAGAAACCTGTATTAGGAAACACTTCAGTATAAAACTACTGAATAATTAGAAGGGATATGTGGCACTAAAGATATTTTAGCTCTTACATTTTTTATCACTTTGGGGCTATTTTTTTTCTTTTTCCACTCTTATTACTAACCTTTTTATAGAAAATTGGCTTACCAAGAATTTATGAATTAATAAGTCTATTATAATGATGAATGGTAATTACCATTTAAATCCTGACTCATTCATCAGCTTGTTCACCATATGTCAGGTGACATAAGAGTGTATGAATACTTGTTGGGTGAGTATTTCTCAGCTGATTGTTATACTTGCTTAAACTTGATATCCTTATATCATTTTTTAAAAGTATAAAAATACAGGTAATTTGAGGGAGAAATTGGAGGCTAATGTAAAAATAACATAAAATAACTGCCACCTTTTTAGAACAATAATTCTTAGGCTTATGCAGTAAACATAGAAAATAGAGTTAGATCAAATGATAACATAAAGACAATTTGGGGGGTTAGCAATGAAATAGTTACTAGTCACTACTTGGTGAGTCAGCACTTGCGATGTTGCTCTGCTATGATGAGGTGACCACTTTTCAAAACTATTGTTTGCGTTTTTTCTTGCAATTTAAATCAGCCCAGGGAGATTAGATAGATTTGAGGAATAGAGGTGGAGCCGTGCAAAGTTTTTAATTAAGAGAATCAAAACGGTAGGATTTGTCTTCATTCATGGGTTGCACACAGCGTTCACCCACTGGGTAAAAGTCAATCACTATGTTTGGAGATTGAAAACATTTTGTTAAAATGGAGACAATTATATTTTGTGAGGATGTCTGAATCTTTAAAGCAGAAGCTCTTCTATTCCACTTCAGGTTCCAAAGAAGCCTTTTCGTGTGTGTGAAAATAGTGCAGAAATTGAGAGGACAATATATGACTGAGATCCTTGGGTTGACTTTACTTCTTTTCCAAAGTTTCCTATAACTAGAAAGGACGTAGGCAGATATTAGCGATTGTGTGCTCACCAAATAAGGCTGTGTTAAGCTGAAGTCTGTAATTCCAGTACTTATGATCAGACCTCATTTAAAGCACACATTTTTACAAGTCTGGCAAACATTTATGACATTGAGAGTCTTCTCATCACTTGCTCACTCCAAATTCTTTCTTCATTATTCACTGCACTCCTTCACACTNTACATTTTTACAAGTCTGGCAAACATTTATGACATTGAGAGTCTTCTTCTCATCACTTGCTCACTCCAAATTCTTTCTTCATTATTCACTGCACTCCTTCACACTGCTTGGTATAATTAGGTGGGAAACTCAGCACCAGTACACATAGGTGTTGTGAAACCATTCTAACTATCTATTGTGATGAATTGATCATTAGTGATTCACTAAAATGGCTGCTCAGTCAGTGACTGTCCAGAGGTATCAGTCACTCTTTTTGTTACACCATGCTGATAGGGGACAGCTGATCAGTTTTCACTAAGATTCACAGTACTGTAATGATTATGCTAGTGAAGATGCAGCCAAAGTAGCAGTGTGAAGCCATCCATCAGCCCATGACATCTGGTCCAGATCAAATGTTTATTGTTTTTTAGAGGAATTCTATTTGTTATGGGAAAGCCATGAAATACATGTCAGTGAAACCGAGCAACAAAAGTGCATGTTTCTGAAAAAATCAAAAGCATCAAATAATTTAGTTCCAAGACTGGGTCTTCCATTTTGTTTTTTCCAGAGTATCTTATTTCCCAGTTCTTTACTTTAGTTCTCTCTGGTGCTTTCTACAAATGTCTGTGGGCCTTCAGAGTACTATGCTATGAGTTTATGAAATTTAAGTGTTTGCCTCTGGATATGGTACATTTCGTTATTGAAATTTTTTGTCAGCTTTCCAATGACTAGCCCTTTTGGAAGTATCACTACAACACAGAAGTTTCCATAGCTGGATTCATATTTTCAAAGTTGAAGCCCCTATAGTCTTGTACTGTATGTCAGGCCTCGAACGAGGACTAGACCTAATAGGTTATTTCCATGTGCTCTACATATTTACTCAATGTATTTAATGTCCCAGACTAGATTCGCTTTTCCCATATGTATTATAGCATGAGCATACTCTCTAATCCTCCCTAAATCAAGACCAAAATACATGTAAGCAAAATATTAAGCAGATGAGATGATAAATTAATAAAACTAGTTTTCATGTGAGCCCTATATAATGCATCTAATTCCTTTGAAGTCAGAATATAAATAGCACTCTAATTGTAACATCAACTAGTTCTCCATCATCTATAACTAATGGGCCCACAGTTTAGGGTGACTACCAAATGCCTTCAATTTACTATGTATATATCTTGTATGTACATAGTCATTTGCTTATTGTTTCTCCCATTAGAATGTGAGTTCCTTGAGGGCAAGGGCTGTTTTTCTTTCTTTTTCTCTTTCTTTCTTTATATCTCTAGAACTTAGTACAGTGCCAGGTACATAGTAGGAACTT
>NW_020954566.1:43726-43827 GCF_900497805.2 Vombatus ursinus | reverse complement strand
GATAAATGCTTGTTGATTCTAAGGTCTCTTCCAGCTCTAAATCTATAGTATCATCCCATGACTACCCTTGGATTCTTGGCCCCATTCTTTGCAGTATGCTA
>NW_020954566.1:41576-43654 GCF_900497805.2 Vombatus ursinus | reverse complement strand
TGTTGCCTCTCTAAGTTGGATACTAAAATTGAAAGATAGAAAAAAATCAAAGCTAGAGTTGGGATGATGATGATGATGATGATGAGATGACAGTGCAAAAAGTGAATGACACATGAGTCACTAAGAAGGAGGTTAAAAACCCTGCTGCTAAATGGAAACAGGCAAAGCTCTTGGCCCAAGATAGCAGCCAACTTTCATCAGTTAAGGTTAACCTCTGCCAAATAGGAGCTGGATAGTAGCCATATCCCCTGAAAACTATTTGCTTATTTTGAGGGGTAGGTTCAGTGTTGCTAGACCTCAAAGACTGCCACTAGGAAGAGAGATTGTCAGCGATTCATAAAATAAATAAATAGATCAATCTATTAAATCTAATTTTCAGGGGTCAATGGGTTAGTAAGCCAAAAATGGAGTTATTAAGTGGTGGTAATAGTTGGAAGAGGGCAACAATGATCCTGAAACACATATTAAGAATGAGACAGTGATTTTGGCCTATACATTTTAACTGATGCCATAATTAGAAGATTCATTTGTACTGTCTAACCTGAAAGTTCTAAGTCTCTTTCCTTGCTTGTGTGGTTTTATATCAAAGTGAATTTGAATGAAAATGTATCATGGAGAAACTGAACACATGGGATCCCCTACAAACATTGCTGATGAAAAAAGAAAATGGTCTTCAAAGTTTCCTTGGGATAAATGGAGTGCTACCTTCCCTACATAAATAGTACTTTTCTTTTGTTTGAGTGAGGTATATTCAGGGCATAGACAGAGGGCTACCTTATTTGTTTGGGTGACTTGAAAGTCAGATTCTATCACGGTATAAATCACTTCCCAAGAGAAAGGGAACACTCTGATCATCTTATTTTATTTCCTTAGGTCACTGGAAAATGATAAATTCTAAGTATCAAATGGTACCCTGGTGCCCTGAAAGAGTTAATGCATTTTCTAAAGGGCCTTTATACTCTTCAGGACTCCCTTAGATACTTAAAATCTGGCTAAACAAATATTAGTTGATGATGACAACGACTCATGCTCCCACCACTTGCTAAATTCATTCTGTGGACTACAGGGACTTTTAATTTCCAAGGCTGTCAATCTGACACCTTTTATCAACAATAAGAAAGAAAACCTTGAGCACCAGGAAAGTCTGTGCATTCTATTCCATTTGCTCATTTATCTAGAACTTATTACCAGAGCAAGCAGCCCTTAACATCACTTGTAGAATAAATATGACGGCAGGGAGAAAGGAAATTAACATGGGGAAGACAGAAATGTTAAAAGAAATGTTGATGGTACATGGTTGGGAAGCTGTATGTTACTTCATGGAGATTATGTGCAGTTTGGGGTGGAATCTAGAATCTCTTTGATTAAGTTTTCAGGTAAGATAATGACCTTCCAGGGGTGATATTTGTATGATCTGGTTTTTGGTGGTTTTTTTGTTTGTTTTGTTTTGATTTTTGTTTATTTGCTTGTTTTGTAGTTTGGGCCTGTGATTTCACTGGAATGGGAACTCCTGGGCATGAAAGCTCCCTTCACTTAAAAAAGAGCTAAACATGAACCTTACTCAAATACTGTAGTTAGAGATATTGGCTCTGAGAAAAACACAGAAAATAGGCAGAACTATTCTTTGGGGTTGTGATTGCCCAGAATTTAGCACAGTGCTTGGCACATAGGAGGGGCTTAAAAGATGGTTGTTCATTTATTGAATAAGGAAGCAATAGAATATACAATGTTGTTAAAAGAGATAAAAATAAATTTCATACATTGGTTTGGACTTCCAATTTCATTGGTACAGGAAACTCTTTGATACTAAAACTCCCTCTATTGATGAAAAAAGGCAATCCACCCATAACTTACAGTCTTAGGGAGTAGCCTGGTACATTAATAGGTTAAGTGACATGGTCACATAGTCACTATGCATCAGAATTATGACGTAAGCCCAGTTCTTCCTAAAGACAAGATTAGCCATCTGCTCACTGACTTATTGCCATCTATGTATGTGTGTGTGTGTGTGTGTATATATATATATATATGTAATGTCATGTGCATATGTGATATACACATGACATGCATATATGATA
>NW_020954566.1:39170-41536 GCF_900497805.2 Vombatus ursinus | reverse complement strand
TGTATAGATAGATGGAGATATGATAAATTAATAGATGGATAGATAGATAGATAACTGATTTCATTGGTATAGCCATCTCCCAAGTGATGGTGAAACTCTCTTTAATAATTCATGATGGCACCTCCTCTACAACTTGGAGAGTTTTAGAGAGTTGACGAGAATACTAAGAAAATAAGTGACTTACTCAGGATAATACAGCCAAAATGGGACATAGGTGAGACTTGAACTCAGGTCTGCCTAGCTTCTGAGATCAGCTCTCAATACACTAAACTAAGGTTCCCCTCACATGTATGTAATACATACATATACATATGCATTTATAAATTTTTATATATAGGCCTACAGACGGAAATAGCAAAGATATAAAAAGTTACTACTAAAACTATTTTTTCTCTTTTCTTTTTGCTATATCAGATCTACCAAGGGTTTAACAGTTCATAAACTGAAGCCAACTTTCTGATTGATCATTTAATTTTTGAAATGTAACCATAAACTTAGAGGGAAAATATCTAGATATTAATCCTAGCAGCAGGCAGCAATTCTAGGCCCAGAAATTTAATGGGGCTGAGCTGAATGGGACATAACAAGACTGCTATCCTAACAAAATACAGTCTGTGTCCCTCAATGGCTGAGGAACATTCGTTCCCTATAAGCAATGGAAGGACATAAAGCAATGGTTAAACTGAGTAATGTTGCATAACTAAATTACAGGGTTTTTGCTCAGCTCCGCAACAGAGTATAAAATAGCTCCAACCTTGGAAGTATTGTTTTAATCAGGGGTCTGAGTGAGCAGCCCCTTGCACCTCTGAAAAATCTTAGTTTAGGACAGTGTTTTCTTTTATAACCCTTGACTCTCTAAGACAATATTCACAAAAGCTTCATGTTCATTTTAAAGTTACATAAAAGAGCTAGGGAGACATGTGGTTTTTTAAAGACTTAACTTTTAATTTTAGGAGAAAGCTTTTGAAGGAATTTAGGAGTGAATTAATTTGCAATTTGATCTTAACCAATGTACTCTTAAAAATGAAGATCTTTAACTTTGGCTACTGCCCTGGAAAATCATTATTTTTCTAATAGAGCTACACAATTTACATGATGTATGACAAAGCTTCGGAAGGCCATTATTGGTTTGACTGGGGGCTTTGTTACACAGTATGGGAGGCTAGAGCTCTGTATTTAGCCATCGAATGAACACAGCGGGGTGGGCAGCATGGCATGATTCTCCATTTTATCTCACCAGCATGAGTCAACCATGACCTAGAAGGCTCACCTGCAGAGAAGATGGCTTGGTCTCCATGACACATTAAATCTTTGAGCTCTCTGGTGTTTTGTGATGTACACACCTTTAGACATATGTCTCTATCATTAATGAGAGTTGCATGGCTGAATCCCTTAACAGTACTTTGGAGAATGGAGGGGCAGGTTTTTAACAAGCTAACCCTCCTGGCTATAACATGAAAGGGCAACTCTATGTTCAAGATACTGTGGGAACAAAACGGAGAGATAATTTGTGCTCCTGAAGAAATAAATACTAGTCCTACATTGCAATCCATTTGGCAGGTGAAGAAATAGGAGGATTGGTTGCCTTTTTAAATTTGTTTTAGAAAGTAATTATAGGAAATCAGCATTTCTTTTATTTTACTGGTAATGAATAATATTTGGGTGAGCTTTCTATAACCTGGACTATTAAAAGGACATACATATACATATATGCATACATATACATATGTGTACACATATATGTGTGTATGAGTATATGTATTGTGTGTATATATGAGATGTCTGTAAAGGGCTTAGCACAGTGCCTGGCATGTAGTAGGTACAACTAAATGTTAGCTATGATGATGAAGAAGAAGATGATGATGATGTATACATACATATATACATGAATTGTGATACTTTTAAAACATTTTTAAAGATGCAGTTATTAACTTTTTTTTTTCTACGTTTGAATCTGTCGTATAGGATACATGCTGCTGGGAAATCTTTCAGGTAATGGGAGATTGAGGTCAGCTACATAGGATCAGATCTTCGATTCTTAGCCTGACGGCAGGACACATCATTTGTACTCAGCTTCCCTCTTTTATATGTGCTGTGTCCCAGCTCTGGAGCAGTACAGGAGACAACGGTGCCCCCCTCCCAACACACACACACTGTATGACCTCCTGATCATCATGCCCATAGAGTCAGCAGCCAGAGCCTCACAAGAAAATCACAAAGGGAGATGAGAAAGGAAACTCAGACTGTGACAGCCCAACTATGACAAAATTTCTGGAGTCTTACATGACTTTTCATCCCCCATTTCTCTCACATCCTCTCATTCTCCCTATGAATCTCACAGATGTGGGCTGATTTGGTAATTGTGC
>NW_020954566.1:32572-39146 GCF_900497805.2 Vombatus ursinus | reverse complement strand
ACTGATCCTAAATGCATAGTTAAACTATCTCCTCTTCCTCAAAACAGGAGTGAGTCGAGCCTCTAAAATGTATCTCTAGCATGCAACCTATGCTGAGTTCTGTGAATCTGGATCCACTGGTAACAATTTATCAGCTCTTGACATAGGGTAGACACAAATCCCTGTAGGATAGAATAGATGATTTCGTTCTTGTTGTTCTTATATTGTTTAAATAACTCATCCATTGGATCATCTTATTTAATTTTTATAACCTAATCAGTTTATTAAATAAGACTCCAACATGGGCAAAATGACTGCTAATTTACTTGAATAGTTCACGTTCGTGACATGTGACA
This sequence comes from Vombatus ursinus, assembly GCF_900497805.2. Taxonomy (NCBI): domain Eukaryota; kingdom Metazoa; phylum Chordata; class Mammalia; order Diprotodontia; family Vombatidae; genus Vombatus; species Vombatus ursinus. The sequence continues at coordinate 38,811 of NW_020954566.1, read as the reverse complement.
TGTTTCCATTCAGTACACTATGTGTGATTATGAAATGTGCTTACTTGCCAGTTGTGTGGATAAAAAATGAAAAATTTGATGCAGGAATTGCACTTTGTTATGAATAAATAAATTAATTGTAAACAATTTATTAAGTACTTATATCCTAAGTGGGCACCTAGGTGGCATAATGTACAGAATGCCAGGCCTCAAGTCAGGAAGATTTATCTTCCTGAGTTCAAATCCAGCTTCAGATACTTACTACTTGTGTGACCTTGGGCAAGTCACTTAACCTTGTTTGCCTCAGTTTCCTCATCTGTAAAATGATCTGGAGAAGGAAATGGCAAAGCATTCCAGTATTTTTGCAAAGAAAACCCCAAACAGAGTCACAAAGAGTCAGACACGACTGAACAACAAAAATATTCTCAGCACTGTGCTAAGCATTAGGAACACAAATACAGTGTTGTAGTGGCAGTTACTCCCTTCAAATTTCTTGCATTCTTTATCCTGTCATATATCTTGTTTGTACATAATTTGTTTCTATGTTGTCTATGTTGTATCAGGTGGTAAGCTCATTAACAGCAGGGATTATTTTTGCCTTTTTTTGTACCCCCACCACTCAGCACAATGTTTGGCATATGTTACGTGCTTAATAAATGTTTGTTAACTTGGTTTCTAAAAGGAGGTAACAATGCTTTTGGGAAGTGGTGGTCATAAGACAATCTAACATTAACACACGCTTTCCAGAAACAATGGCAATTTTGTTTTGATTACTATTCCCAGATTAAGAATTGGAAAGTAAGGCAGAGGAGATGGGCCTGCAATCTGTCAGGGAGACCATGTGGTTGAGGGACGGGAGCCATCTCGATATAGTCACTAAATCACAGAATCTGAGAGTTGGAAGGGCCCTTCATGTTCATCTAGTTCAATTTATATATCAAAGAACTCCCCACAATAACTTACCCAGAAAGTAGTCATCTCCTCTTTGCTTGAAGACCTCCAAGGATAAAGAACCCATTACCTCTTTAGATAAGCCATTCCACTTTTGGACAACTCCATCATCAGGATTTTTCTCTCACATGAAACCTAAACTGGCTTTTTTAAATTCCACCCATTGTTCTTGGACACAACTAATTCATATGAAGCTTGCTGTCCACTAAAACCCCCAAATATTTTCAGAACAGTTAGCCTATTCCACTTCTTACATTTGTGAACTTGATTCTTTGTACCCAAGTATAAGACTTTGTATCTATCACTATTAAATTTCATTTTGTTTCATTTAGCCCAGTGCTCTAGTTCAGTGGCATCAAAGTCAAATAGAAATGGGAGCCGTGAAACCATACATAAAGATCCCTGAGGATTGCCTATTGACTTAGAATATTACATATTAACATCATGTTCTTTGGTATTTTATTTATTTTGTTAAATATTTCCCATTTACATTTTAATCTGATTCAGGCAGTACTCAGGGAGTGCTTCAGGCCACGTTGTCCACAGATTCCGTATTTGACACCCCTCCTCTAGCCTGATGAGATGCCCCCTCAGCTTTGCGCCGTCTGCAAATTTGAGAAATATACCATCTTTGCCTCATCTGAGTCATTGCTAAAAATGCTAAACAGCGTAGGGTCAAACACAGATCCTGGCAGTACATTACTGAACTATGAACAATTTCTTTCTGACCCAAGACCTCCACCTACTTCCAAACTTATCTGATTTCATCACCATCTAATCTATATCTTTCCATCTTCTCCACAAGAATAGGATGAAATACCTTACCAGAAGCTTTGCTAATTGTTGGTAGAGTTGTGAACCGATTCATCCATTATGTACAGAAGTTTGGAACTTTAAAAAAAACTTTGTTTTCTTTTACAATGTGACTAATATGAAAATGTGTTTTACATGACTACACATGTATAACCTATATCAAATTGTTCGCCATCTCAGTGAAGGAGTTGAGTAGTGAGGGAGAGAATTTGGAACTTAATTTTTAAAACAAATGTTGAAAATTGTTTTTACATGTAATTGGAGAAAAATAAATACTAAAAAAAAATTTAAAAAAAAGCTTCACTAATGTAATGGCAAATTGGCTAATAAGTCCAGTCCCCAGGCTGCATGAGTGCTTCAGCATACTGAGCTGATGTAATTCCCCAAGTGGAAGAGGCTGGGGAGTCTGTTTCTAGGACAGTTCTGATAGCATATACAAAAAAAAAAAAACACTTGGAGAGATTTGGAATATGTGGAGACATTCTGTTACTGGTTTCAGTCTATGTGATGAATGGCAGCCTCTTTAATCAGTTAAAGTTGTAGAACTAAAACTGGAGGAGCCCTTAAAAAGCCTTACTCAACCTCAGCCTCTCTCTTGGTTGGACCTCTTCTTTTGGTCTAACTTCTCTTCTGATGATTCCTTCCTGCAAATTTGTGTCTGGTGAGAGATAATGCCCTGGGCTTTGGGCTCTCTGGCCATGTGAGAATGACATGTAGACCTGTGAAATGGGTCTCATTTCTGTACCTTGGTATATGTTCTTTTATTTTAAGTGAAGCAGATTAATATAGAGACTATGACCTTGTGGGTTTCAAAAGATTGGAGCAGTCCAAGAGTTTGGGAGTCTGAACATCCAGCAATTGAGTGCATACTGGATTCGCAATCAATCCAGCAATGATGCTCCAGGGATTGAAGACTCAGCTGACAGTTATTTGGATATAAACTTGGTGAGACCAATGCTATGTAGGAAATGTGGTAAGTCAGAGCCCATTCTCTTCTAAGACTGAGGTGGCCTAGGAGACAATATACCCTTAAGCATTTGGGCAGGGAGTAATTGTACTTCTATTCTTGCCATAACTTTGAGATATATATAATATATATATACACACACACACACATATATACACATATATAAATGTATATACATATATAAATGTATATACATATATACATATATATCTTTGTAAAAGCTAATTGGTNCACACACACACACACACATATATACATATATAAATGTATATACATATATACATATATATCTTTGTAAAAGCTAATTGGTATGAAATGATTAAATGAAACTGGTGTACAAGTACATATGTGTATACATATGTACATATATATAACATGCTTTAAACATAAGATAACATATAACAGAGAGCTAAATTATGCAGTATAGCCTATAATTGTTGGAATCAGAAAAGGGAGAGAACAGTGCGTGAGGGAGTTTCCAGGAGAGACCTTACAGCAAAAGTGGAACTGGAGTCAGGCCTTTGTTAATGGGTAATATCCTGAAGAGGTGGAGAAGAGGGGGCAGTGTAACCAGGAGAAAACAATCTGACTATTCTTTCCCAGAGAGTGCTATTTTATGCTCAGCTTGTATTAACACTGTTGGTAACCTATGAGATCACACTTGTATAAGAATTCTCAGTGATATTTATCTTCCTACCTGTCCTGTTAACAGAGAAAGCAAGCAACATGTCTTATTCCTTGGCTTTGTGTATTTATTTCAGTGTGTAGTTCAGCATTTTACACACAGTAGATATTCCCTAAATATATGTTGTAAGCAAAGTGAATATTTGATAATTTTGAATATGTTAGATAGAAGTTTCAAATTCCTTCACCTGGATTATTTCTTCAAACTCACAACGACCTTGTGATATAAGTACAAGTAGTATTATTCCCATTCTGCATGTGAGGAAGTTGAGGATCAGAGAAGTTAAGTGACTTACCCATGGTGAGGCCCATGATCCACTTTAGGGTTGGTTTAGAAAAATGTTAAGGATTCAATATTTCTCATAAATCTCCCACATAAGGAAAGGGTATCATATTCCTAAATATATGAAAACCCTGTTATGAGAGGGGCCTTTCTCAACATAATCTCTGTATTTTGACCTACAAACAGTATTTCTTAGTGAATGCTTATCTAAAATGCATTGGAGTTAATTTGTGTGGACACGTTCCAGGAAAGTTTGAAAGAAAACTTCATTGCAAGTCCCTAAGGTAGGGTGGGTTCACTTACACATGCATTACTGATTAACTGAAAGGGTGTTGAAGTTTAAACAAAGTTTTTGTGAGTGCCAGCTCCCTTAAAACAATTTAAGTTCTTAAGGAAGCAAAGACTATTGCCCTAATAATCTAAAATAAACATATCAAACTTTGAGGGGGAAAGTGTTTTTAGTGATCATCTTCCAATATTCCAAGAGATCCATGATCTAATTAATGTGGTTATTCCCTCCGATCTGTAGATTACATCCCATCTTATCCAGTTCCACTCTTACGAACATCCTACCTTAAGGTCACCACAGGAAGTCTACCCAGTCTACTAAGTACTTTCCTCAAGTTCTCAATATATTGCAAGGTTAGCTCTAGAGCACACGGATTATGTCAGCTCTCCTTCACTCTCACTGAGCGACCACTTCAAATTCTTCTTTATTATACATTTATTTGATGATATCCTTTGCACTATACCTTTATCTCTTCTGCCCTCTGCAGCTAAACTCTTTGAAAACGTCATCTCCAGTAAGCACCTCCACTTTGTCTCCCCTCGCTTTCTTCTTATTCTCTTACAATCTGGCTTCTGACCTCATCATTCCAATGAAACTGCTCTCTCCAGAGTTACTGATGATCTCTTAATTGCCAAAGCCTTTTCTCAATCTTCATTCTCCTTGACCTCTCTGCAGCCTTTGACACTGGATCAGCCTTTCTTCCTTGACCTTCTGTTATCTCTAGGTTTTCAGGACACCACTCCCTCCTGGTTCTTTTTAAAACCAACTGCTCCTTCTCAAACCCTTTTGCTGGATCCTCACCCAGATCACAGCCTCTAACCAAAAGTGTCTCACAGGGTTCTCTCCTGGTCCCCCTTCTTTTCTCCCTCTATACTACTTCACTCAGTGATCTCATCAGCTCCTGTGGATTTAATTACCATCTCTATGCTAATGATTCTCATATCTACTCTAACCTCTCTGCTGACCTCAAATCTCTCATCACTAACTGCCTTTCAGACATCTTGAACTGGATATCCAGTAGACATCTTAAACTCAATACGTCCGAAACAGAATTCATTATCTTTCCCCCTAAAACTCCCCCCCACCACAACCATTTTCCTTTACTATTACTGTAGGGGGCAACACCAACCTCCAAGTCCCTCAGACTTACAACCTAGGAGTCTTCTTGACCCCTCAGTTTGTCTCTCACCAACCCCCACCCCCATCCAATCTGTTGCCAAGGTCTGTTGATTTCACCTTTGCAATATCTCTTGAATATGCCCCTATCTTTCCTCTGATGCTGCCATCATGCTGGTACAGGCTCTCATCACCTCCTGCCTAAACTATTGCAATAGCCTGCAGATGGGTTTGCCAGCCTAGCCTCAAGTTCCTCCCTACTCCAATGCATCTTCCATTTAGCTACCAGAGTGCCTGATTCTTGGTGAGTATTAATAAATGTTTACTGACTTCTACTAAATACCTTCTTTTTTTTGGTTATGAGTTGAAGCCCACATTGAGCCCACCATAAGCCTTTCTGTTCTGTTTGTGTAATCTTCAGCTTCAGTTCTTTGGACATTGTAATGTGATATGTCATGCAGATGTTTGGAATAATAATGGCATCAAAATATCAGCCTATATTTCAGTAAGAATCTTGGAGCAATGAAAATAACTGTGTAGTTTTCCAAAAATATTTCAGCCCATTCTCCTCATCCTGTACAATTATTGACCTAACTCAATATTTATTTACATTGTTTCTCAAAAATATTTGCACTGATAGATGACCTCTGTAAGTTTTCCCACTGCAGTTATTTCATCTGATCTTTTGTAAATACTTCTGGACAGTAGGTGTTATTTGTCCACTTGGTTTTTCTTGTGTGGATAGTTACAACAAACATTTTTGAGGAACTATGGATCTAGTTTAAGAGACTGCAATATGTAAGGGGTTGATATAATAAGAAAAATGTCATTTGGCAAAAGGAATCATTTCACTGTCTACAGGGAATCCCTCTTCAACAAAAGCTATGTGTTGGATCTCTTTCATGACAATTGCAAAATAACTTTGGTAAGCATATATTTCCCTGTTTTATATTCAAAAGGTTGTCAACCATGGTTGCCTCCAATACATATTTTGAGGGATTTTATATAATTTTGACATATTGACATATGGCATGAGAAATATCTTATTAGAAGAGACCCTCTAAGATAGTGTTTTGCCCTGTGTGGGGGGGGCTGGGGGGGGAATTCTTGGTAAATTAAATAAATAAAACCAGTGGGAACTTTTATTCTGTACATCT
>NW_020954566.1:31990-32503 GCF_900497805.2 Vombatus ursinus | reverse complement strand
TTAGATCAATTATGTATTTATAAAAATATGATCTTCTATAAAATGTTGCTTACAAAACCTGTGTTCTAATATCCTCATCAGGATATTTTCAGTGTATCATGTAGATTATTATCATTAAAATTTTATATAAAAATATACATAAGAATTAATAGTCAATGATATTCACTCTTTTGGGGTAATAATAAAGCCCCAATTTTTTAATGCAACTTTATCTAAATTTCCTTTAAATACCTTGAAAATTGATGCCTCAATGTCCTCAAAATTTTGTCACCTCCACTATGACCGTACTGCTCCATCATGTGTTCTCACTATTTTTCCCACCTTTGTTTTCTTCAATGTCATCTCTACTTCCTCTAGAAGCAAATTAGGCATTGTAATTTTAGGTCCAAATGTGATGGCTCCACTATCCTTGATGTTAAAAAAATTTTTTTGTTGTAAAAACTTTGAATATCATTTTTGTCTTTCATTTGTTTGTTCTTCACCTTTGGTTTTGTCCTAAAATGCCTTTTGCCC
>NW_020954566.1:30676-31951 GCF_900497805.2 Vombatus ursinus | reverse complement strand
GCCTTTGCTTATTTGGATCTTCTTTTAAAATTCTCCCTCCTCACTGTCTCTTGCTGTTTTATAAGTCACTACTACTCACAATCTTCTGCTTTCCATNACCTTTGCTTATTTGGATCTTCTTTTAAAAGTCTTTCCTCCTCACTGTCTCTTGCTGTTTTATAAGTCACTACTACTCACAATCTTCTGCTTTCCATCTCCATAAGATTTTAGAGATCAGTCTATGTTCTTAACTGGTATAATCTTTGGTTGCCATATCTCTCTGCTAGCAAATAAGTCACATTTTTGCTGAACAGTCTTTAGGCTATTCTTAACACTCAATTAATTTACATTGGCTAAATTTTCAAGTAGAGTTGTTATAATTTGTTCCAAAGTCCCTTCCTGAACCCATTTTCCATTTTTTAGCATCAATAACTCATTTAAAAAGGTCAGGTTCAATTTGTTTTAATTGCATATCCTGTCTTTTTTATGCATATATACTTTCTTCAAACTTTGTACTATTTTTTATCATTGTTCTAGTGAGTTGGTAATCTGACTAAACACAGACAGATGATTCAAGAATAACATCATAATGGTAATGAGTCTTTTTCTCTTTGTTAAAATGTAATGAATTTTTAGTTATCATTCATTACTCATTATGTCCAGCACTCTCTGGTTCTTTTCTTGAAGAAAGTATGCATGACATTTGTATATTCCTCTTCTGTGTAGTATACAAATCTTTGCTGTAGCTCATTCCTTATTTCTGAACTACATATTCTAACATAGTATTCATTGTCTTCCCATGTGTTCACCTTTTTTGCAAGATCATCGAAAGCATACATTCTTTTCATTTTAAGGGTCTTACTGGATTCTTCAAAGAATTTTTCTTCCTCTTTCTCATTTGTACCTGATATTGGCATATAAACTATAGTTAGGTAGCACAATGCTTAGAGTAATGGTCCTGGAGTCAGGACAACCTGAGCTCAAATCCAGCCTCAGATGTTTACTTTGTGACCCTGGTCAAGTCACTTACCCTCTGTCTGCCTCAGTTTCCTCAACTGTAAAATGGGTATAATAACAATATCTCCCTCTCAGCATTGTTGTGAGGATCAAATGAGATTATATTTGTAAAGAGCTTGGCCCAATGCCTGGCACATAGTAAGTGCTTAATAAATGCCTGTTCCCTTCTCATCTTCATGGTGATCTTTTTGCAAATACTTAGCGTGAGCAATACAATACAAGACAACCAAACGTCTCATGGAATAATTTTTTGGATGTATGACAAAAATAATTAATTCC
>NW_020954566.1:27759-30615 GCF_900497805.2 Vombatus ursinus | reverse complement strand
TTTATTTACCTCTCCTTGGAGAATCTTTGTGTCATTGTTCCATTGTGGTGAAACTTTCTTTTGACTTCTGAGTTGGTTTTATTGTTGTTGTTCTAACTGAGAATGGTAAAATTGATATAATTCAATCTCTTCAGTTGAATTTCTGTTCATTGCTCACATTAAAGTATCAGTAGATAAGTTAATGATTCATCATTTGAGGAATGATTGAACAAATTATGGCACATTAATATAATGAAATATTATTGCACTATATGAAATGATGAAAGGGATGGTTTTGGAAAAACCTGGGAAGATTTGTATGAATTGAAGCAGAATGAAATGAGCAAAACCAGGAGAATAATTTATACAACAACAAAATAATAATAATTTGTACAATAACAAAAACATTGAAAAGACAGCTTTAAAGACTTTTGAACTCTGATTGATGCAATGACTAACCGTGATTCCAGAGCACCAACAATGAAGCATACTACCCACCTCCTGAAAGAGAGGTGATAGACTCAAGATACAGAATAAGACATATAGATTCAGATATAGTCAGTGTGAAAATTTGTTTTCATTGACTATGCATAAGTATTACAAGGGCTCTATTTTCGTTCTTCAAAAAAAAAACAAAAACGGGGAAGCTAGGTGGTGCAGTGGATAGAGCACCTGCCCTGGAGTCAGGAGGACATGAATTCAAATTCGTCCTCAGACACATAACGCTTACTAACTGTGTGACTCTGGGCAAGTCACTTAACCCCAATTGCCTCACACACACACACCAAAAAAAAAAAAAAACCTTGGGGAGGGGAAAATACAAGAGACAGAGAAAAGAAATTCTTGTCAATTTAAAAACTAAAATACCAGTAAAATAAATTAGATGATTCTAACACCCTCTATGCCCTTTTCTGTCACTTGGTCATCTTCATTGCAGAAGTGGATAAGGGCCACATATGAATGAGGGCTATTTTATACTTTTCTTTGTTTCGTAGGTTGCCAAGGGCAATGAATTCATCACCAAGTATCCATGCTANCGGTCATCTTCATTGCAGAAGTGGATAAGGGCCACATATGAATGAGGGCTATTTTGTACTTTTCTTTGTTTCGTAGGTTGCCAAGGGCAATGAATTCATCACCAAGTATCCATGCTACTGATGATGAGAATCTATGTACTTAGCTAGACTGGTCCTTGGAAAGCAAGGACAGTCTGTTACTGAGACTTTACTCAAAGCCTTTCTAGTATGGTAAAAACCAGCTAGAGTTTGTATTTACATGACATAGTCTTCAAGAGCCCAGGATCATCTCCATGTCAGAGAGATATGAGAGACTGCAGAAGTACTTTGTGGGCATTTACAATTATAGCAGTGCAAAATAGAGGAGTTTAAATACACTAGCTGTAATAATAATAATAATAATAAGGATAATAATAGCATTTAACACTTTAAAGTATTCAAAGTGCTTTACAAATATTATCTCGTTTATCCTCATAATAATCTTGGGAGTTAGGGGGTAAAGATGAGGAGACAGAGGTAGATAGAAGTTAAGTGACTTGCCCATGGTCACACAGATAGTAAGTAACTGAGGCTGGATTTGAACTCAGGTCTTCCTGACTCCAAGTTCTGAGCTCTATCCACTGTACTTCCTAACTACCATAAATTAATTTAGGAAAGTCAGCCTTTCTGAATTTTAGTTCCCTCATATGTTAAATGAGGAAGTTGGAGTAGAAAATTCATAAAGTAACATTCTGTATCTCTATTTATTTTATTTTATTTTTAATGTAAAATGCTTCTTTTATTAGTTAGCTTTCTTATAATTCATCTAAAGAGGTCTAGCCATTTAGGAAACTGATTTTTCCCATGCCTTTCTTTGAGCATCAATAGATGTAGCCTAAAAAATAAAGGCTTAAAATTCAAATTTAGGGCCGTGCCTAAAAGTCCTGGTTCCCCTGAAGTAGCTGACTCACAAAGGGACCCCCTGAAAGTGTCTCACCGCACATCCTGACCCTCTTTGTTTTTGTTTCTCTTTGGGCATTATAATTAGATGACTATAGAAGTACATGGTAGAAGGGCACAAACAAGTGTCATGTTAATTTAATTTATATTTAACTTCCCACATCCTTTCTACACTTGACACTTTATTTTACTTGTAAGGTCCAAACTCTTAAGTTAAGGTGGTAATTTTTTAAGTTTCAAAACTCATGTTTGTTACTAAAATAACATCAGACATATTAATTTGTGTTAAGTTAGAAAAAATATATTAATGTAGAAAAAGGAGACGAGTCATTAAAATCACAATGTAAGTCCTTATGATCATTCACCAATCACAAGAATTATTGCAATCATTTTCATAATAGTACTGGAGAGTAAACTGAGTTGGGTCTCATCACCATTTTTTAAGTGGTAAATGTTTGAACGATGGGCATTTTGAAAGACTATTATATGTTAGACAAATAATTATCTCTTTAGAACTGTCTTAATAAATGTCTGATAGTATTGGCTCAAGATGATCAAATAAGTTCCTCTGGTTTCAGAATCTTTGATTTTAGGTCATTTTGACATATATATATATATATATAAATTAGAAATCTGATTAGAATAAATGAAATTAACAAAATAAAAGGAACTCTTTTCTTTGTTTCCTTCTTTTCATTTTTTTATAAGACATGTAGTTTCATTGTTGTGGCACAATTAAATCAGCAAGAACTAATTCCAAGAGAAAAAACAGAGAAGAACAAAGGATCAGAAGTATGAAAAAGGTTGATTCTTTTTTCCCACTTGAGAGAAGAAAGTGCTCCCTAGACTTGGTAGTTGGGAAGGATCTTCTCCATCCTCTTCCTGTATTTTCTTCCTTACCCGTCTAGGTACAAGAAGATAA
>NW_020954566.1:27597-27718 GCF_900497805.2 Vombatus ursinus | reverse complement strand
CGAACATCCCCTGAAAACTACCCTCTATGGGGGTCAGCAAAAGTACCTATCATTACTACACATAGATTTTATATGGAATTGGGACAGAAACCACAGAGAACATTGAAAATTCAAATCTTTA
>NW_020954566.1:25985-27519 GCF_900497805.2 Vombatus ursinus | reverse complement strand
GCCCTTCTATGACCTGTGGATTATGTACATGAAGGACTCAGGCAATAAGTAAGACTATAGAAAATATCCATGGACAGAGATGAAAGTTTATTCTTCTAAGATCTCCAGAGGTGAGAAAAAAAAAAACCTCTCTTCATAACAGATTATTTGCTCTAAGTTTTGATTGAAAGTAGACTTTTAGAAGAAAATTATATTTAACCAATTTAGAAAGATTCTTCTTTCAATGATGTTTGGGGTGGAGGTTTTATAATATTTATTTAGAAAAATAGGACAAATCCATGTCTTGTTTTTACAAGATACAAACTAATAATTAGTCTTAAAATAAAAGCTTGACTAATTGGATTGGATTGTCTCAAATTTTGTTTTAATATGGAACAAGTGTTATTAAGTCCCTGATATAGAGTATTCAGTAGAGATAAATATACAGAGACATGTGCAGAAAAGAGGAAGACCTTAACATAGTGCTGACAGTTGAAATGGAATTGAGTTGCCTAGGTATGCCCCTGGTGAGGCTGGTTTAGACCATTACTGATGATTCAGGTAGCTGCCATCTGGTAGGGGGCTAGTAATACTTCCATAAACAGCTAGATAGGTTTATTCCCAATTCGTTGATAGCAGGAAAGGTATAAATGATCAATTTTGTTTGTTTTTAAACAAAAGAAATGATTATTAAAACATGAGCATAAAGAGATGGTATGGGGAAACAATGGATAGTGAAACAATGGATTTAGTAGTAAAGGATCTAGGTTGGCATCTTCACACTTTTTTTAGATGTGGATCTGTGTGAGATTGGGCAAGCCACTTCATCACCACTGGTGTTCATTTTCCTTATCTGAAAATTCAATTCAATAAATTTAATTTAGCAAAAATTTCTTAAATACCTACTATGTGCCAGGCACTGTGCTAAACCCTGGGAATACAAATTAGAAAAAAGAAAAAAAAAGACAGTTCCTGCTCTCAGGGAGCTTATGATTTAGCGGGGGGAACACAACACACAAAAGGGGAAGGGGAAGGGTCTGCCTGAGGGAACCTATTTCAAAGGGCATCAAATTCTGTGGAATTCAAATGGAGCAGAGCATGGATGGAAAGTGGAGAATAAGCAATGAAAAATTGGGCTGGATGGTATCTAAGATCTTTTCCAGTTTTATGAATGATTACTAGAAGAAAGCTATAAAAATAAGAGAGCATTTAAAAATAAAAATAAAGTAAAACACTCCAAGGGACAATCAGGTGCCTCCCATGTCTAACACTACTTTTCTCATCATTATCGAACTCTCTTTATGAGTTGGAAACTTACACAGATCTCTCTCCTATGATGTTTCTCTTGGTATCAGAAATCTTCTCAGGCCTGCATGTTGTTGACTTCCTGCTAGGTCCCATGGAAGTTGGCAGCCTCCATCAGGACAATATTGTCTACTATTTGAGGGTTAAATTTATAGCTAATGAAGTTCTTCACCCCAGAGCATGGGAACCTGTTCACTGCCTCTGCAATACTTCTATTGGTCCTAGTCCTCTGGACCCCAAGTCTCAGGGC
>NW_020954566.1:0-25938 GCF_900497805.2 Vombatus ursinus | reverse complement strand
GATGTGTGAAGCCAGCTACACTGCTTTCTTTAAGAATAAATGCACTCACCCTTTTTTAACTCTGTGTGGATAGTCTCAGGAAGAAAACCTACTCTGTCTTTGTTTTGTGAGAGTTCTTGTAAATACAGATAGAAAAAAAAAGAGAAGCATAAGAAAGACTTGAATCATACAAGCGTTCCCCACTGTGATTTTCTACCCATTCAAGAGCCATACGTGATGTGTTTACTTCATGTTCTTAGTCTGATGCCCCTAGCTTACCATTTCAATAAGCCGTATTGTATCAATAAACTTACTCTTTCTTCATTCTTCCTTGGGAAACATAATCTATATTTTAGATATGATTTCTACTCCTCAGAGGGAAAAAAAATTTTAAAAGGGCCAAAACTTTCATCATTTTTATGATCATTTTAGACACAAAGCAATCATTTTTAAAAGATATAATTCCTTTGCCCATGGTATTTGAACTTAGAAAACAAATCACATCTGAGACTGTATTCACATATCAAAAACTAATTTAGAGAAAAATTATTAAATTGAATTTTCAAAAGTTCAACAAAAATTATATTTAAATAAACAGTTCCCCCCCCAAAATGGTTTATAAATACATAGTATCTAATGAGATTTGGAAAGAAATTGGATTTAATTGCAAAGATGAAACTAATGTTTGACAAGCATTAGTGCCCTTTTACATATCTTCAGTCATAGAATAATCCTAGCTACTTTCCCTTTAAAAGGTCAAGAATATGATCAATCAAAATATTTTGAGATGTCAGAGATATCACATGCTAACTTTACAAGCTAGTTATATATTTTTAATGCTCTGATGAAGGGGAAAAAACAAAACCTTCATAACTGCCAACATTGACTTTATCCTTTGGAAACAGTAACTCTCTATCACCTAGGTTATATAACTTTCCTTGCTATAGGCCTTATTTTCTACAATATAACCAGTGGGAAAGTGTAAACTTTCATAATTCATTTGCCTTTCAAATTCAGCATTTATAAAATCAAGGAAGGAAAATTATGAAAGAAAACTACTAGTTTGTTGTTATTTCTGGCAACAAATATAAATCTGAATGAAGAAGACTGAGTATAGTGAATATAAGGAAAGGAAAACATAGAAATTAATAGCATGCATGATGATTTGACCCACTGTGGAATTATCTACCCAGAGTTCCTTTAATCCAGGGATTTGAATTGCAGAATGGACATGGCCAGTTTCTACACTCTTGACTTTGCCTGGGAAAGGGATCCCTTATGTGGAGGTGATTCTGTAGTTATCCTTTGCATGAAATAAAAAAAAATATTCATGCCTTTAGGGGTTGCGGGCCCATGCTATGATTTACATAACTTATAGTAAGGAGGCATGGCAGGCACCAATTATAGGAAACTTTGGAAGGGCTCTACCTGTAGNATATTCATGCCTTTAGGGGTTGCGGGCCCATGCTATGATTTACATAACGTATAGTAAGGAGGCATGGCAGGCACCAATTATAGGAAACTTTGGAAGGGCTCTACCTGTAGCTCCCAGTGGAAGCCATATTTCTGTTCTATTAGGTCTGTACAGAAATGACAATTGAGAGGTGGGAGGGAGGAAAGAAAAAAATGGTGATGGGAATGTTAAAAGTAAACCTTTGGGAACAATAATGCATACAGTGTAGTGCACTTGATAGTGCCTTCTGTGGCATCTGGGAGAAGATACAAACCAATGCAAAGTCAGAGAAAATTGAAATTCAAAGTGTGGAGAGCAATCATGCGGCTCCACATCACTCCGAAGACCCTGCTGCTTTCTTCCATTGCAATGTGTTTGTGTATTTCCTTTTAGACATTTGGGAGGCAATAGATTTTTTTTTTTAATGTTGCAGATTTCTTTCTTTTTTTCTAAAGTAGGGGAGATAGAAAAGGGGAAAAAATCCTATGGTAGCTACTAAGGGGGAAAAAACCAACAACTAGGAATGTAAGGAAGAACCATGTGATTTTATTTCAAAGAGGAAAGTTAACACAGATCAAATACAACAGCCAGCAAAAGTTAAACTGTCCCCAGCAGGATTAACAAATGCACTCTACACTCAAATTAGCTCAAACTGCTTCACAGCAGATAGATGAGGTAAGGAACTGTGAATGCAGTGGGTAATAAGGAGATGAAGAAATATTAATCACTTAGTTTTGACTCTGTACATATGTTACAGTGTTTTTAGTTTTTTTAAGAGCCATATGTGCAATCATTATAACAATAGTTTACTGATTGAAAAATTATAAATTTGTACATACAGGTAGGGGAATTTGGTTAGAAAGCTGTACGGTACAAATTGTCTCTTTGGATAGACTGAGATCCTACATATTCCGGAGATTATCTAGGAACCTTTCCCCTACAAAGGAAAGAGAGTACGGGGATCAGACACAGTGAGGTGATGTTTCATTGTGGAAACTGACCCGTAGTATGTGGGTTGTCTCCACTGTCTCCTGGTGGGGATATTCCATTGTATCAGCCAATACAAGCAAAGCAGACTTTATAAGCTGGGAGTCCAAATAAATACAAGGGCACACTTGCAATATAGATCTGGAAGTCAAATGACCTGGGATCTCATTCTAGTTCCAATGATTTGTAAACTCTTGCTTTTCTTTTTTGAGAAGAAACATCTCATAAACCCTTTAAGAGATGTTTTGATGATATCAGTTGTTTTTCATCTTTCATTTTTTAAGAGGACCAATGACATCACAGGGTGTTATGAATTAAAGGTAAGTGAGGCAGAGTTGCACAAAGTCATCAGCCTCACTCTCTCTTCCAGACTCATAGAAGTCCAGTGGCAAGACGAAAGTCAAGATGACCGGTGATGACCCAGGATGCAGTAGATAACCTTGGCATCTTTGCTATCTGAACAAGTTCTAAGTGTTCCCCAGCACCTGTTTCAGCTGCCTTCATGGCCACTGGAACAAATTATTCTCACCAACACATTCAACAGGGGGAAGTTTTCACTTGCCTGGGGTAGACACCCCCCTAACTCAACGACAGGTTGGAGGCCTGTCGGTTACCTTCAACCTGATTTAACTCTTCTGCTGAGACATAGTAAATCCCTAGGAATGGAACCAATATAAGAAATGCATACATATATTATAAAGCCATCCTCAGAACCTTTGTCATGGGATTATACTGTGGTTGAAACAGTATTTTATCAAAGTAACTCCGCAGTCAACTGTTTTGGATGGGATGAGGGGTAGATCCCCAGTTACCCTGCAATCCAGGTTATGGGGATAGAGGTACTCTTTTAGCAAGACCAATATATTTATATATATGCATGTCCCTGNGGATGGGATGAGGGGTAGATCCCCAGTTACCCTGCAATCCAGATTATGGGGATAGAGGTACTCTTTTAGCAAGACCAATATATTTATATATATGCATGTCCCTGAGTGCTTTTGCTACCACTGTGCAAAGTAGAATTTGCTTATCAAGAGCAGAGCTATGCATAGTAACAGCATAAGCTTTGTAGACATGTTAATTTGTCCACCCTCCTTACAAGACAGTTTAGAAATTTCCCATGCTACATGTTAATACATTCTTAAGCCTTCTACCTCCCTATGTGTTTTAGCATTGATGAATCCACATGCACACACACACGCTGTGTAGATTTAAATTATCATTCTTTCAGTTCAAATAAAAGCAGGTGCTTATACTTATTAAATATTCAAATGCATGCAGGTGCACTTGGAAACTACGAGTTTAAAAGAAGTTAGGTTCTTGACTTCCAGCTGCATAGCATTTGATGTCCCAGGTAGACAAGACTGAACTATATGTATACATTTGCAAAACTATGTGTCTAACAAATCTTTATCTATGCTTATACACCTACACATAAATTTAATTCCTTGTGAACATTTGTTGTTGTTGTTGTTGAGTTGTGTCCAACTCTTTGTGACCCCATTTGGGGTTTTCATGGCAAAGATACTGGAATCATTTTGCCATTTCCTTCTCCAGCTCATTTTACAGATAAGGAAACTGAGGTAAACAAGGTTAAGTGACTTGCTCAGGATCATACAGCTAGTAAATGTCTGAGGCTGGATTTGAACTCAGGAAGGAGTCGTCCTGACTCCAGGTCTGCCACCCTATCCACCACCTAGGGGACCTTCATTTACATAATATATGATAAATTATGAACACTATATTTCATAGAAGCACAGAACTTTAGAGTTAGAAGAAAATTTCAAGATTATCACAGTAAGCACTTAATCAATCCATGTTCAATACATTTACTACCTTAACGGAGAAGCTAAGGACCAGAAATGTGAAGGTCTTTCATCTAGTTAGTGAGCTACAACTTCACCCCAAGTTTTGGGACTCTCACTACACTATTCTTCTTCCTATTCCCCACGTCTGTGTGAGAATAATGTATGTATGCGTTCAGGTATAAAAATAATGCTTTGATGAGTAATCTTATGGATTTGGACACTTCCTCAATCATGCGGACCAACAGTGTCAAACTCAAATAGAAACAGATCCATGCTGACCACATATTGTCTTAGAAAACTGCAAATTAACATGATTTATTTGTATTTTTTTGAACACTTCCCAATCACATTTTAATCTGGCTTGGCTCTATTCAGGAGTTTTGCAGGTCAGCAATTCTGACTCCTTTAGTATAAACCAGAACCCATCCATGCCTTTTCATCCTGTGCATTTCTTATCCATATCCTCCTGTAAATCTAACACAAGGAGTCCTTAACCTCACTCCCACCAATCTGTGGAGATTTCCTTGGGAGCTCTTGACATTGTGTGTTGTTGTTGTTTGTCCTTCGTTTTCAAAACTACCACAGAGTAATATCTTGACTTGTGCATGAATTGGATTTAAGTGAAACAGAGTTACACAAAGTCATCAGCCTCACTCTCTTGTCCACAGTCATTCAAGGCTTCTGGGAGCCTAGATGATGGAGTAAGAAGTAAGTCACTCTTATTAACCTCTGAAAGCCCAGAAAATATAGTCCCAGGAAAAATCCCAGGACAGCTGAACCAGAAGAAAGATGAGGTGTAGCAGTCTGGTAGCCCAGGTAGCTTGAGGGATTAACAGGAAAGGCCCCTCTTGCCCTGGGGNAACAGCTGAACCAGAAGAAAGATGAGGTGTAGCAGTCTGGCAGCCCAGGTAGCTTGAGGGATTAACAGGAAAGGCCCCTCTTGCCCTGGGGTAAGGGGAGCAGTATAGAACAGGAGGTGTACCAGCAAGCTAGCTGAAAGCCCCACCTCAGCATACCAGGAGGAGATCCTGAACCCCAGGTGGTAGAGCAGGCAAACACCAACACTAGGACTCCCGAGTGTCTCAGTACAGGCAGGGAAACCAGTGGCAACTGGCTCAAAAAACCAGCACCTGCCTCGGTGTTCTGTAGGAGTTAAGTCTCCCAATGCCTCAGCAAAACTCTGGGAAGTGCTCCAAGAACCCCAGGTGGAGAAACATCCTGCAGCAGCAAAACCTCCATCTGAAAGGAGTCGAAGAAAGCGAAAGAAGGGAAAGGAAATGCCCGGGTAAGTAGGCAACCTCCAGCAGCCAGACTACCTAATCCTACCCCTACAGTTCCACTGTTGCTGATTCCAGCCCAACACCAGATAAGCGGCAGAACCCTACAGCCTCCAACTGGCAGCAGTTGAGTCCCCAGCAGACAAAGCCATTGACCAGGCCCTGGGCTCCCAGCACAATAAGCTTGGGTCAGTGCCCCCTGCTCTCCAACAAGAGAGCTCAATTTTCTTTTTAAAGGTCAAGAAATAAGCAAACACCATGAGCAAAAAGAAATGTACTATAGAGTCTTATTATGGGAACAGTGAAGATCAAGGCAGAAATTCTGAAGAGGACAACACTGTCATCAAACCCACACCTGGAACCTCAAAAGGGATTATGAACTGGTCTGAAGCCCAAAAAAGCCTTCTTGGAAGAGCTCAAAAAGGATTTTAAAAGTCAAATAAGAGAGGTAGAAGAAAAATTAAGAAAAGAAATGAGAGGTTTACAAGAGAGAGTCAATAGCTTGGAAAAGGAAGGACAAAAATTTACTGTTGAAAACAAGTCTTCAAAAAATACAATTGGCCAAATGGAAAAAAGTACACTGAAGAAAATAACTCCTAAAAAACAGAATTGGCCAAACAGAAAAGGAGACACAAAAACTCACTAAGAACTCCTTAAAAAATAACATGGGCCAAATGGAAAAGGAGATACAAAATCTAATAGAAGAAAACAATTTGTTAAAAATTAGAATTGGGCAAATGGAAGCTAATGACTCCACAGTCATTCAAGTCCAATGGCAAGACAAAAAGTCAAGATGATTGGCACTGTCCTGGGATACAGTGCATGCCTTATTGTCTTCAGGGCCTGACAAAACTAAGTGCTCCAACAGTGCCTACTTCAGTTGCCTACATGGTCATTGGAACAAACTGCTCTCATCCACTCATTCTTCTGGGAGAAGTCTTCACATGCTTGGAGCAAAGATACTGGAGTTCTTTGTCATTTCCTTCTCCAGCTCATTTTACAAATGAGGAAACTGAGGCAAACAGGGTAAAGTGACTTATCCAGACTCACATAGCTAGTAAGTGTCTGAGGCTATATTTGAACTCAGGAAGATGAGTCTTCCTGACCCTGGCCCAGCACACTATCCACTGAACCATCTAGCTGCTCATATGTCTACATGGGTTGTCTAAATATACAGAGATGTCTCACAGATGGCAATGAATTCTGGACCACTGTTGCAGAAAGGAAGAGAGTTAGGGGAAAGCCAGCTTGCTTTAGATATAGGTAGTAGAGGGTAAGACAGGTCCCAGAAGAATGGTGTGATTAGGCACTCTTTTCACCAGTCTCCAAAATTAGTATTAGACTAACATTGTATGTATCTGCTCCCACAATTATTTCTGGTCTGGAAATGAAATAGGTTTGGAACAAAAGCTATTTTTGTAGTCACTCTCAAGGAGGGAAAGTTGACCTTATTTTATACTTACAAGTTTATTTCCTTTCCAAAAAACACTGGTTACACAAAAGACCATCACAAATAGTGAATAGTAAAGAAACTCATCAATCCACAAAAGTAGTAAATGAATTGGAGATGTTATAAAGATTAGATTATGCCAGAAAATAGACTAGAACAAATGAGCTCTTTAGACTGAAGAAAAATGAGATCTCAGCTCAAATCAAATCCAAAGTCTCTAGAGAGGTAAACTAGAAATTAAAATGCATGTTGAAAAGCTGTCATTCCTTACATTTTTGCATATTCCAAAGTCTTTTAGTGTTTCCCTTCCAAAAGACTATCTTGAACTACACGTGAGTCTCCCGTCAAGAAATTTTGGCCCCAACCAATTCTGTCACTTACATAGTGTCAGAAACATAACCATCATCTCTTGAGTATTCATTTGGAATTAATTTTGTTATGTAGAATAAATTACTGGTCTAAACAGACATTGTTTATTTTTATTTTATTTTAGTCAACTGGTTTTCAGTTTTCTCAGCAGTATCTTATTGAATATATTCCTTTCCCAAGTAGTTTATCTTCTTGGATTTTCCAAACACTGGGCTATTGAGTTCAATTGTTTCTGATTCTTATATAATATATACTACTGATTAGCTTTTATATCTTATATAACTTTTATATTTTTTAACCAATACTAAACTTGTTTTCATGTTTTCTGCTTTATAATATAGTTGAAGTCTAGAAATGCCATTTCTATGTCATTCCTTATTTTTGTCACTCTTTTCCCAAAAATTTTAGTCCTTTTGTTTTGTCACATGTATTTTGTTATTATTTTGTCTAGTTTTATGACCTAACTCCATTGTTTAATTGGTAAAGTACTAAATTTATAAATCGAGGTGGCATTATCATTTTGTTATGTAAATACAATTCAACCATGAGTAATGTATGGGGACTATACCTATGATTTCACTTGTATAAGAAACTCCTGGATGAGAAAACTCTGTATCAATGCAGGTTGGCCCCTTATTGGCAACATATAGTACTAGAGTTTCAATTAGAGAATTGAGAGTCATACAGTCAGTATATTTCAGAGGTGGGACTTGAATTCAAATCTTCCTGACTCTAAGGCCAGTCTTCAATGTTGTTTCCCCTTTGCAAACAATTAGTTTTAAATTTTAAGTATGTACTTTTTCATCATATGAAACAGGGCCCTAATATCCGTATTTTCTTAGCTTTTTTTTAACATAAATGAATGGTGTATTTTGTCAAAGGCTTTTTCTATATTCATTAATATAATAATGTAGTTTTGATCAGAACTGTGATATTATTTTTAATGATTAACATGTCAAATGTGTTCTAATGCTGACTTATCCTTACATTCCAGTTATAGTCTTACACATACACTAATGCATAATATAATATAATATAAAATTTATAGTTATATAACAATATGTGCTTACTTACACATATGTGTTTAAACAGTCAGTCCTCAACATTCACAGTTCAACTTTCAGGACTTCACGCATTAGTGTGATTTTATTAGTATTCTCATTTTTACTTTCTTATTGGCAATCTTGCATATTTGAGGATATGTGTAGTATACAAAAAAATGAGAGACACAATATGGCAAGTTCATGCAGCGGTTGGTATCCTACTAGGATGTCTTGCCATGATTGACTAGTTGGCTAGAGACGTTGAGGCTGTTGATCCCATTATTAATTGCAGCCTCAAGGTTAAAAGTGTACTCATTTCTTCTATGCTGCCATACTACAAGGCCTTTAAGGATCTCAAACAGCATACCAAGCAGATATTACTGACGAATTATTTCAAACTAATGCATCCTTCACAGTCTCCAACACCATCCACCAGTTATGAAGGAGAGAGTGTTGGAGGCAATGTCGAGACTTCACCAGTCTCAGTGTCTTTCTTCCTTGGTTTTCATGGGGTGGCCAAGGTAAAAAGGTTTACAACAGTATAGTATACAGTACAACACCATCACACTGCCTTCTGACACAGTGGAAGGTAAGATTCAGGATAAAAAATATTTCAGTTTAAAATTTTTTATTTGCTGTACAGTATTTATGATACTCTAGCTTTTGTCTTACGAAAAATAAATATTATCTGAAATCAATTTTTTTAATTAAGATGTTAGCACAAAAGATAACAGAATTTTAGGGAATTAAAAGGGAGAAAAAGTGTTTTGTCTGTTACCCATGTTATTTTGTGTACTACATTTTATGGATTATTTTATGGTAACTATATTAGGAAAAATGCATATTATCAGAATTAATGTTTTATTATAAAAATTGCATACATAAAAGTATGTTTTCAGCAACCTCTCGATTACAGTTTTGGGTAGTTTTGGGAACCTAATAGGTTCAATGTATCAACAGCAATATTTTCTAGGAATGTTACCCCTGCAAAAGTTAAGGATTGACTATACATAGTCACACACATATGCACATACATACACATATACACATACACATACACATACACATACATATACATATACATATACATATACATATACATATACATATATTAGTTTTACTTATGCTACCTTTATGTGAGTCTCTCTCCTTCCTAGTATTTCTGCATGTGCCCTAAATATATTTGCTAGTGTCATTCCAAGTTTACTTAAATTGTTAATTTCCCTTTCTTTTTATTTATCTGTCTTTCCTTCCTCCAGCTTGTTGATCCTTTCCTTTCCCTCCCCAGATGAATGTCTCTTCAATCTGTGCCACTTTCACAACTAATTAACTTATGAAACATTCCTTTATGGAACCTTTTTCTAAGAAGTTCCTCTTTCTTTGTCCTCCCCCATATTTTGATCCCCTTTTAGTCTGTTTTAATTTTCTTTTCTGGCAACTATCAATTATGCTATGTCTTCAGTACCCAGCACAGGCCCCAAATGCCTAGCACAGTTGTGTGAAAATTCTAAATCTTTACGCATCTAGGATTTTTTTGAGGTTGAGACTCCTTCTAAGAACTAGTACATGGTCTTTGAGAATTGTTATGCACAAAAAACTCAGTGTTCTTCAGCCAAACTAATTAGAAGTCTATCTCACCCTCACTAGGCTGGTCCCCAGAGAAGAGACATACAGTTCATCATTGGAGATATCCTTGAAGGTTTGCCAGCTTGATAAAGACTTCTAGGATCTGGGCTTCAGTGGTAGAGGTCTTGAGAATTTAAAGTCACCTCTGTGCTGTAATGAGGCATCACAGTAGGACCTTAGCGGAAGTCTTAATACAGCTGATACTTAATAAATATACTTTCAATTGAATTTAACTTTAACATCTTATTGGCTTGGAAGGTTCTAAAATGGAACCTCTCACTGCCCTTGATTTTTAAAGGAAAGTGACATATCACCTTAAATTTTTTGGTGGAAACTAGAATGGTTTGTAATGAAAATTCATAGGATGCAATTTGAATCTAACCAAGCTAATGGTACAAAATATTGGTCACCACAAAGCATTAATCTTATTTGGACTCAAAACATTGATATGGTCTATTGTGTAAATGACTAGGTGAGCCAGAATTTTCCTCAGAATAAAACATTTAGTAGATTATATGGATGGGTGCTACTTCTTCGAGATCATGGTTAAAAACCCATGGATGATTCTAGGTGTAATCTAACAAATATAAGCTCTTTGCATTTCTAGGACTATGACTTTGATACTATGCTTGAAATACATTCCCTCCCCAGCTCAACCTTTTAGAGTCTGTTCTTCCAGTACTCATCCCAAGCACCAAGTTCTACATGAAGGCTTTCTTGATGTCTTCAAGTGCTAGAACCTTTACTTCCTAAACTACCTTGTAATTATTATGTGTATATACCAACTATACATGCACATCTTTTCTGCCCTAATAGAATATAGATATTTGAAAGCATGACTTTTATTTCAGTCTGTGTATTTCCAGAACCCAGTATGGTACCTGACACACTGTGGGCTTTTAAGAGATTTTTTATTGATTGACTGATCTGCCCCTTTCTTGTTTTCACTGCCTTATGGCTTTGTCTCTTGATTTTGATTCTATCTGTGTCCTCATATCCTGTTGGTGGATTGGAACCTAACAGATTTGCTACACTATACTGTACATTACCCATATTCACCATCTGCTTCTGGGCCTTTTGGGCTCTAGTCTGACTCACTGATAACTACTTTTCAATAGATATACCCAAGTTCCTGCTGGGGTACAGCAATGCCTTTGTACTGTTTATATGCTATTGTGCCCCAGATTTGGTGCTATGAGTTCAGGGAGATATCATACCCAGTTGACTCAATCAAGGAAAGCTTCATGAAATAAATAGAATTTGAAGCAGGCTTTGAAGCATGGATCATAATAGTGAAGTTTTAACAGTGGAGATGGAGCGCAGGAGGTATTTCTAGGATAATGAATAGAGTAAAAATCAGGAAAGTAAAAAATATAGGTAGAGATGCTGAGTATTCTAGAATGAGGGGTAAAGGAGAGGGAATAAGCATTTATATGGCACCTACTATGTGCTAGGCACTAAGTGCCTTACTTAATATTTTCTCATTTGAAACAACAACCCTATGAGATAGGTGCTATTATTATTTCCACTTTATAGATGAGGAAACTGAAACACACAGAAGTTAAGTGATTTACCCAGAGTTACACAGCTAATAAGTGTCTGAGGGCAGATTTGAACTCAGGTCTTCCTGATGCCAGGACCCGAGCTCTATCACTGTGCCACCTAACTCCCTCTGAATGATTGAAACATAGTTTTATTAGGGAAGCAGTGCAAGAAAGAACAGGTTAAAGTGAGTGATGTCAAATTGTAGAGAATCTTGAATTCCAAGCCATTGCTTAGGAGTCAGTAAAGATTTTGGAGAAGGGGAATAATATAATCAGATCTTTGAAGAATTGGATTGGAACAGTGAAGGACAGAGAAAAATCAAAGCTGGCTCTGAGGTTTTGAGCCGAGGTAACTATAAAATTGATGGAAGGAGACCTATTATATATCTTGCAAGAACCATGGTCACATTCATAGAAATAGGAAAGTAAAGAGGAATGAGTTTTCAGAGTAGTAGCATAGATTCAGGACATTTAGTATAGATTTATTTGGCAGCAAATAAATGGCAGGTCTATCTGTGGCTTGGATCATATTTAAGACACAACAAATGCTGAGAAGGAGAATGAGATCATTTCCTCTGATTCCTAGAGTCTATCCATAGAGTCACCCCTGCTAGCAAAATAGTTGGGTTAGATGGGGCCAGTGCCTCTCTCATGAATTTTTTTTTACCTTTAGATTGAACACAAATACAACCTATTCCAAATTCATGGATGGCTCAGTGCATAAGGAAGGAAAGAGTAAAGATGGATGGAGTGAATAGGAAGAAATTTCCTACCAAATTAATTCCGACTCCTTAGCCTGGCATTTAGGGTTGTCTGCAATCTGACACTAGTCCACCTCTGCACATATAACTCTTACCTCTCCACTCTGATCCAGAAGTTTTTGAGGGGAGAAGGAGGCATACCTGATGTGCTACTCTGACAGGTTCATGTGTTTTGTTTTGTTTTGTTTTTTGGCGTGAATAATTTTGCAAACGTGCAGATCAATGCTATCTTGCCTTGTGTGTTTCAAGTTTATATTGTTCTGTGAATTTGACATAGAGGATTTACTCTATGCTTTGGAGACCTTCCTCTGGTTTTTCGATCATGGCTCATTGTGTTGCCACATTTGTTTTGTTTGAGTTGTTTCCTGTAGCTGCTATACCTCCCACCCCACCAGTTGAAATCCTACCCGTTTATTAAGGCCTAAATTAAAGGTCATCTGAGCTGTGAAGCCTTCCCTTATTACAAAAGTTAGTAATAATTCTCCTACCTACATATCACATCCTATATTGGGGGAAATCTATTAAGTATTTATATATCACTTTGTAGTATAGTCACATGTCATATGCTCTACTATATAGAAACTAGTGATTGAGACAGTTCATCTTTGTACCTTTGCTCAATTCTCTGTACTTAGGGAACATGTAAGCATTTATTGCAGTTCTAGTAGAAGTTGGTTCTTTGGACAGTTTGAACACTACAACACCAAAAATGGTGGTGCTGATAATGTAAGGACTGGCTTTTGGTTTCTTCACATGATTATGTTTCTGCCATTGTGGAATTGAGTTGAAACTTTCTCCTAGAAGTTTGTATTTACATTTCGTAGTAGGTATACTCCTGCCTCTAGCTCCTATTTACTTCTCCAACTCTCCTTTTTCTTATCTTTCTTGTTCTTCAGACCTCAGTATACTTGGAATGAGCCAAAGATACTGGAAATTCAAATGGGTCAGTGTTGAGATTGTCAGGCTGTGGTTGATGTCTGTTAAAATAAGTGATCAGAAAGCCAAAGAACAGGGATAAATAATCCATTTTTAACATTGTGTAATCTCAACCTTACTCCTAACATTAAAACACTGAAACACAGATTTCTTTTCTAATTGATCAACAAATTCTTTTGCATTTATTTGAGATAGTGTAGTATAATGGAAGGGGCACTGAACTTGGCTTTAGGAAGACCTGGATTCAAAAACTGAACCAGATATTTAATAGCTGTGTAACCCTGGGAAAGTCATGTCATCTTTCAGTACTTCAATTTTCTCATTTATAAAAGAAAGGGGTTGGAATCAGTAGCCTCCCTCCCAGATCTAAATCTATGATACTGTGATATTTCCCAAGAAGTTTTATGAATATTTAAATTAGTTTCTTAATGCCATATTCTTTTTTAGCTGCAACGTATGTACATAAACTCCTAGAATCTTTGGATGTTACAGAATGCTAATTTTGAATGCCAGAGAGTGCTAATGCCTATTCATGCTTAATAAATATCAATTGATAATTATGATTCTAGGCAGAGCATAGTGACTGAGTCCTAACCAGAGCAGAGAGGACAAACAAAACATGAGAGTCATGCAAAATAAGCAAATGGCAGGTTAGATGGAGGATGAATTTAACTAGAGAAAAATAAATTCCAGTTGTGCTAAAGCACTTAATCCTTTTTGCTTTGGACTTCTACAATCTTATTTTCCAAATTTTAGATGATTTAAATTATTAGTAAATTTAAAAATTAGGGGAAGGAGGAAGGCACTAGTTACTTGCTTGAAACTTTGCTGTCTTTCTTATTTGTGAACAAGTTGAGGTGATAAAAGACTAGTAGAAAAGCAGACATAAAATAATTTTCATTTGGCTTTGCAAATGTTATTAAGAATCAGCCTTGCATTTTCTCCTTGATAAGTCTTGTCCCAAAGACCTGCAGTGTCTACTGTGTTAAGTGTTGGGTTCAAGAGATTGAGGGCAATGACTGACTAAGGTTCCCTTTTCCTTCCATCTCCTTGAAATCTGACATCGCGATACATCTGTTTTGTTGATTCAGAAGAGCACTTGAGATGCTTTACAGTTGATTTTGACAAGTGCTACAATTTGATAGGGGTAGATAATTCTTGCTGAGATGATTTCAAAAGTACAGAAATTATACTTTTGAGTAGATATTACCTTTCTTTATGATCAGAATTTTCATTTAATATACTATGCACTTAAGCTTAGTAATCACATTTCCCTTAAAAAAAAACAGTATGTTCTTTGATCTCATCTATTAAAAGATAACAAATTAAAACACTATTCTAAATATGGTTTCCTTTTGTACTTTGAAGAAAGAAGATATAAAATCCTTTTTTAAAACATTTTCATTCCTAATCTCTTTCCTCCACAAATGTAGAGGTTTCTGAATTACAGAATCCCATTCAAAGGCTGAATATTATTACTAATTAAATAAGGTTCTCCTGGTCACGTAGCTGGGCTGGTTGAAGCAAATCTTAAATCTATTTTCTGTTGGTCTCTGTATTAATCAGCACTATTGCTATGACCATAGACTTATTGTGGTTTGAAGAAATAGTTTAAAAAATGAAAAAAATTCATGGCCATTTTAATTTTTCTATAGAGAATTCTTTTTATTGCATAAAATCTCCTATCACGATTATTTGTGTAAGGAATCAAATTATGATACAATATTTGCTATTTAATATTGAGAAAATTCCAGTTGGTAGATGAGGTAATCATTACTCTGATTGTTTCTCTCTCTCTCTGTCTCTCTCTCTGTCTCTCTCTCTGTGTCATATTATATAAAAGGCTGCAAATTTTAAAAAGTCATAAGGAACATATAATCATGTACAAACTAGTTCATAGGATAGTAATTCAAGGTGCCCTATTAATTTGTGAATCCAGGATTTTCAGCCTAGTTTTTAGTGCCCAGGTGTAGACACTCACCTGGGTCATAGAAATCTTTACCAGTGATAAGAATAATGGAATCACAAAAATATCTTCCCTTTGGATAGTATTTTATTATTTACAAAGGGCTTTCATAGATATTCAATTGTTTGGTTAATAAAGATATTTTATCTATATGATTAAAGCCATCCCAACTCTTCCATGTATTTAAGACCAACACATTTCTTCCCTTCCCTTCCATAAATTTATACATTATGCAAGAATAGATCAGACAGGAAACAAACAGCTCACATAGGGTGACCTTTACAATTGTATTGTATATTCCCTCTTCCCAGAAGGATAGTGACAACATTTCTACTTTATTACTAGATTTCAGAGGTTTTCTCCTTTGTACCTACCCTGTTATTTTAGATATCCTATTGCTGGTCCATATACCATCAGCATACCTGGTCCCTGATGTAAAGTCCCAACCTGAACTACTGCATAGTTTCTTCATAAAACAATCAAGTCCAATATCCCAACTAAATGTTCTTTACAATATCTTGTACCTGTCCCTTTCTTTCCATTCCCGATGCTTCCTTCCTGGTTCAGGCCCATAGCATGTAATATCTGGACTTATGTAATAGATGACTAACTAGTTTCCTTGCCTCAGACATTGTGTTCTTCCAATCTATCCTGACCCCGATACCTGATTAATCTTTCTACAATACTGGTTCCAACAGTTAGGCATCTGGGCTAATCTGTAACTTCTCTTCTAGCTTTAAGGAACCCATGAAGCCATGTAGGGTATTAAGGATAAAATAGAGATGGAAACTCAACCCACTGATGGTCAAATGGGAAGGGACCCTTTCTCACCCTTTCAAACTCACTGTGCAAAATAAATGTCTTGAAAGAGAAGTGGAGTGGAGTTGAAATTAAGTGGAACCAGTTGACATGTTAAAATATTGATGCCCATAACCATATGAGAAATTGTTTGCTTTCTTTTGCCTGTGTTAGACCTGTGAAATTGTACTTGTTCTGTGGTGTAACAGCTTATTAAATCAATCACTGATTTATTCAATCAAGAATTTTTAAGCCCCATTTTATTTTAATAAATTTGTTAAGAAGATAAGGACCAGTCCTAATTTGTATTGTTTCACCATCTGCTTGGAATTCAATAATTACATTGTATAATTTACCTGTATTCTCTAAGCTGGTATTGAATACCATTCTTATATAAATAGTAAAAGCAAAGAAAGTAAAGTAATACACCTATAGTTCTTAATACCTACACATATATGTGCATATATATATGTATGTGTGTGTATGACTATAGTTACTAACAATATTTCCCTTTATATTACATTTGAATTCATATATGTCAAAAATGTGATTTTATTTCTTTTTAAAATAAATTGGAAGTACTAGTCTGGGTGTATGATTATTTTATTAACTGATAAATCAGCTGGCTCTCAAGGGCATGGAGGAAGCAGATTCATTTAATTTACAAATAAACTGTCCATTCAACATCCCCAGCTATTGTTAGAAATATGTACTGAGTAGCAAATTCTCTTAGGTTAAATACAAAAGGTTTTTTTTTTTTTAATTCCACTGAGAATTGAAACAAACGTAGTGTGTCATATATCATATACATGTAGAGAATAAACCAGTTGAATTTTTTAAAGTCTTACATCTGGCATATGTATATATGCATATGTGTCTGTGTGTATTTATGTATGTACATGTATATGTACATATATGTGTGTGTGTGTGTGTGTGTACTGAACCCATGATTTCGTTAATAAGAGAACTCTTGAGTAAGGAAACTTTATCTACCAATGCCAGGTAATACCTTCTCTCCAATTTGTAATGTTTAATGTTTGACTAGAGCACTAAGAGGCCAAAGAACTAGCCTAGAATCACAAAACCAGTATGTATCAAAGACAGGATTTTAACCCAGTTCTTCCTAGCCTTGAGTTTACTACTCTATCCACTATGCAACATTGCCTCTACGCACACATATACATGTCAATGTATGTATGTATAGATAGATAGACAGATAGATAGATATGTATATGTGCATATGGATTAGTTTATTTAGACGAGTGATTTCATTGGTGAAGTAGAAACTCCTTCTAGCAATGCGAATTGGTGAAATGGCTATTACATTGTCTTAGAGTTGTCTTCGTTCATGATGACATGAATAGTATGTGTCAGAGGGAAAACTTGAACCCAAGTATTCCTGACTCTAAGGTTGGTCCTCTAGCTGGAACATCATGCCCCCCTCCCCAATGAATAAATTGATGGTGTGTGATGTTCATTCTTCATTTTCAAAGAGGACCAATGACATCATG
The DNA here is from genome assembly GCF_900497805.2 of Vombatus ursinus. Classification (NCBI taxonomy): domain Eukaryota; kingdom Metazoa; phylum Chordata; class Mammalia; order Diprotodontia; family Vombatidae; genus Vombatus; species Vombatus ursinus. The sequence continues at coordinate 8,430 of NW_020954566.1, read as the reverse complement.
GGGTGATGTCTTGACTCCTGTGTGAGTTGGATTTAAGTAAGGCAGAGCTGTACAAAGTCATTAGCCTTACTCTCTTTTCCTGAAACATCGAAGTTCAGTGGTAAGACAAAAGTCAAGACAAATGGCTGTGGTCCAGGACACAGTGGATGGCCTTAGTATCTTTGATGTCTGACCAAGCTCTAAGCATTTCACAGCACCTGCTTCAGCTGGCCAAATACTTAACCCATTTGCCTCAGTTACCTCATCTGCAAAATGAATTGGAGAAGGAAATGGCAAACCACTCCATTATCTTTGCCAAGAAAACCTCAAATGAAGTAATGAAGAGCTGGACTCACCTGGAAACAACTGAAGAACAACAATGCACAGGGAAATTTGCCTGTCATTGACAAGGAAACAGATCAGTTACCCTTGCGAAAGTAATGGATCCTTGCATCAATCAATAAGCATTTATTAAGCACCTACTTTGTGCCAGGTACTATGCTAATCTCCACTCACAAAAAGCTCATGTTCTGATGGAGGAGACAACATGCACACTTTTAAATATGTACACAATAAAATATAAAATGAACAAATACAAAGCAATTAAATACAAAATAGTTTGGTAAGGAGGGTACTAGCAGTTGTGAATCAGGAAAGACATCAAACAAAAGGCAAAAAAGATTTGCCTCTTGAAGGAAGAGAGGGATTCTGTGAGGTTGAGAGTATGTTTTAAGGCATGGTTAGTTACCATTGCAAGGGCACAGAGGTACTATATGGAGTGTCATGAGTGAGGAACAGAGAAAGGGTCAGTTTAGTTGAATCACAGAATGTAGGAGGGAGACAAGGTTAGAAAGAAAGGTTGGGATCAGATTGCTTAGAGCTTTAAAAGCTAAACAGAGGAGTTTATATTTTATCTTAGCAACAATAGGAAGCATAGAGTTGGATTATTGGGGAGTTACTGTAGTCAGATCTGTGCTTAAGCAAAATTACTGTGGCATCATTGTATAAGATAAACTGGATTGTAGAGAGTTGAGGAAGAGAAACCAATTTGAAGGCTTAAAATAATCCAGGCAATGAGGTCAGGTACTAAGGTGGCAGCTATATGAATGCAGAGATAAGAAATTATATGCAAGAGATGAGGTGGAGGTGGAAACAAATGATTTGACAAATAATTGGATATGTGGGGTGAGGGAGAGAGGAGTCAAGATAATGCTGAGGTTATAAACCCTGGAGCCAAGAAGGATGGTGGTACCTTTGACAGAAATAGGGAAGTTCAGAGGAGAAGGGGGTTTTGGAGAAAAGGTAATGAATTCTGCTCTGGATATGTTGAGATGAGATGTTTCTAGGATATCTAGTTTGAAATGTCTTTTGGGCAATTGGTGATGTGACTTTCTCAGGAGAGAGACTAGTACTAAATGAATAGACCTGTGAATCATCTGTATAGAGATGATGGTTAAACCCATGGGATCTGAAGAGGTTACCAAGAGAGTGTATAGAGGGAGAAAAGGCAGAACCTTAGAGAACACCCACATTTAGGGGACATGGTATGAATGATGAACTGACAAATTGGATTGAGAAGAGTGGTCAGATAGGTAGGAGGAACACAAAGAGACAGTATTCTTATGAAAACCCAGACAGAAAAGAATATCTAGTAGCAGAGGGTGGTCACCCATTGTGAATGAGTAGGATGATGACTAAAAAGTCAAATTAGAAAAGCTTAAGGTGTGAGTGAGAAAAGGGGAGGTGGTGCTTCCTTAAGGAATTTGGTTGAGAAAAAGAGAGATAATGATAGCTTGAAGGGATGATAGGATCTAAGGAAGGTTTTCTAAAGATTGGGAAATTGGATAAAATAGTTTTGTGCATAATCATTCACAAATGCACAAACATGTATATAAATACATATATACATATGTACAAAATCATATTTAGGCTAAAAATTTTTTCTTGGTGAGATGGGAAGGAACTCCCATCCCACCATTAGTGTTATCCCACACCTTCTACACATTATGGTTAGAAATGATTCAGCTATCCTCATCTAATTCTTATTTTTTGTCACTTTCAATTTTATTGATTTTTTTTTACATTATATACATTTATAGATTATTCCCACATCATGAGAGGTTTCTTGGAACAAGATAAGATAGTTAAGTAAATCTAATAATACAGTGACTTCATCTGAAAATGGGTGGACATTTCATACGCATCAAACCTTCACGTCACTATTTAAAAAAACAAACCAAAAAAACAAACAAAACCAGAAATCTATTTTCTCTCCAGTTTACACTAACCACCATGCCCAACCCAATAAGAAAGAAAAGAAATAAAACAAATTTCCTATAACAAATATGCATAGTTAAGCAAAACACATTCTTCCAATGGTGGTATGTGTGTGTATATGTACAAACACACACACTCACATGTGTATGTGTTTATTTATGTATGTATATACATATACATATGTGCATATGTCCATACTCCAAATCCATTACTTCTCTGTAATACATAGCATGTTTCATCATTGGTCTTCTAGAATCATAAATGATCATTTTATTTATCATAGTTCTTACAGTTTTCAAAGTTGTTTATTTTTATAGTGTTACTGTCATTACATAAATTTTTATCCTGATTCTGCTCACTTAATTCTTTTGCAATTTATAAAATTACTCAAAATTATCCTTTTTGTACTATTACTTAGTACTTTCATTTCATTATCTTTTTTTCTTTACATATTTTAAGCCTCAAGGTTGAGTAGGTATGCATGTGTGTGTAGGTAGATATGTTTGTGAGATTGCTAAACATCATTCTTGGGCTAATATCTATAAATAGAGAACCGGGATTAATAGATTAGTGTTTTGTTAAGAGTTTTATTTTTAGCAATTCATTCATTAACTTAAGTAAGACTGAATTTCTTGATGACAACTATTACTTTAGGATGAGAAAAGTTTGAGTGAAATGGGCCTCCCACAACAAAAGGCATAAAATACATATACATTTGCAAAATATAAGTATATTATCTCTTTCTGAGAGGTAACAATGATTTTAGTAAAGAAAAAGGATTTTAGTTCTATCAAATAAAAGTTTACAGTTGACAATAGCCATATAAAAGTAACCCTAATTAATGTGACACTCATTCCTTATTCATATAAGCCTAAATTTGAACTTTAGTTTCTCATGCAGGTGCGTATGTGCACAAACATACACACTCACACATACAGACATTAATACACTCAAACCTCTCTTTGTCTCAGTTCTTAAATCTCGAAAATGAAGAGGTCAGAAAATAACTCTCAGGTATTTTCCAGCTCTAACATTACCCATTTCCATGAAGTTATATGTTAATTCTACCTTGAAAAAAGCAATGTGTTTACTTAAATAAAATCATCGCTATAGAGAACTCCTGATGATAAAACTTTTATCTACCAAAGCAGATAAGCAGTTGTTCACAACTTGTGATCATACAGAATTGCCTGAGGGCCCTAAGAGGTGAAATGACTTGAAGATGCCTCTGCCTCAGTTTCCTCATCTGTAAAATGTAATATGTAAAAATAGCACCTACCTCTCAGGGTTGTTTTGAGGATCAAATTAAATAATAATTGTAAAGCACTGTGTAAATATTAAAGCACTATTAAATGCTAGCTATTATTTATTTGTATATATATATATATGGGTATATGATATTATATGCATATATATGCAAATATAAATGTATACATACATATATAGTGTTCATGTATGTGTAGAAAGGGCTGTCTTCCACATGTAGCATGGGTGTGTCATTGTGCCGCTTGAAGGGAAACAAAACAAATATCTCTAGCCTCTTATCCTCCTACCTTTCTCCAAAGGAGACTATTTCCTGCCAGGAAGAGAAGCAAGAAGTTGGGGTCAGAGGCTTACCACTATGTTCTCCTCAAAAAGAGGAGATACTGGGCTAGAATTATATCTACCTTTTCCCTTAAATATTATTTGTCTAGGGGATGCAGTTTTCATGTTCAAGCTAACTTTTGATCTCTGTTTTGTTAATTGAAGGAAAGCATGAGCACCTGAAGCTTTATATCCAAGGCTTGACTCCCTTTTCACCAAATCCAATTTCATAATGAACATACATAGGGATTTTCAAGAAACCATTTATCCAATTTGACAGTAAAACAAAAATCTGAGAAGGTATATACACATCCATGTGCAACATGTGTGCATGCATGTGCACAAACACACATCCATGCAAGAATATACACCAGACAATATAGATTGAAGAAGCTCTTTCATTGGGAAAGAAGTAAGACAGCCCAACCAAGAAAGACAGTCCTAGATCCCACCTTAGGAGAAGTTTCTTGAAGTGTAGCAAGTTAAGGTTAGGGACATGATGAACGAGGAGCAGAGGATAACTACAAGTACTAATGAAGCAGCTAAGCCAAAGCCAAAAGGATGTTCAGCTATGGATGTGTCTGGTAATGAAAGTCAGATGTAAAGATCAATATTGTGTAGGAACCTAGAATGTAAGATCTCTGAACCCAGGTAAACTAGAAGTGGTCAAACAGGAGATGGAAAGAGCAAAACTCAAACTTTTGGGTGTCAGTGAATTTAAATGGACAGGAAAAGGTGAATTTAATTCAGGTGCTCATTACATATACTACTGTGGGCAAGAATCCCTTAGAAGAAATGGAGTCTCCCTCATACTCAATAAAAGGGTGAGAAAAGTAGTACCAGGATAGGATCTCAAAAATTACAGAATAATATCTCTTTAAATCCAAGACAAACCATTCAAAATCACAGTAATACAAGTCTATTCACCAACCATTGACATCAAAGAGGCCAGAGATGATCAGTTCTATGAAGACCTACAATATCTTCTAAAAATAACATCAAAAAGATGTTAGATTAATCAAAGGAGATTGGAATACTAAAGCAGGAAATCAAAAGATAAGTGGAATAACAGGCAAGTTTGGTCTTCAAGTATAAAATGAAGGAGAATGGAGACTAATAAAGTTTTTTTTTAAAAAATAAATCATTTTATTGATAAACTACTATAAGTATCATGTGACTAACCATAATGGTTTCCACCTGACCACCCAAAAAAGGGTGAGGGAAGCAACAGGAAAGTCTAACATTATATACTCAGGATGACTCAGTATATAACATTTTACGCTCAGAATGTCTCTGGACAAACTGAGACAACATTAGAACAAAATCCATTCAGCAAAGCACGGGTCATCCTTAAAGAAAAGGTCTGCAATTGCAGCCATAGAGTGGATTAAGGCTGAAATCTATTATGTAGGCCACTAGGGCATACTAAGAGTAACAGCCAAGTTGACTATGGACAAAAAGAGCAGAAAGGAGTTAGGATGTTTGAGGGAATATCAATAAGGTTTAAATCTTGTTTGTAACCCGTGTGTCAGTAAAATGCTATGATAGAGTTTCCCAAGATAATTTTCACAGGTAGCAATTATCTTAATGGTTTAATGCCCCATTTTTCCTTTGTAACCTGGGAGTTGGAGTGCAGGTTGGAAGTGAGGATCTTTTTTTTCAAATTACATGTAAAGATAGCTTTCAACATTCACTTTTATAAGATTTTATGTTCAAATTACATATATACATATATATATATACACACAAACACAATCATATTAATCATTTTTCCACATCAGTCATATTGTATAAGAAGAGTCAGAACAAGAGGGAAAAACTCCGAGAAAGAAAAAACAAACAAAAAAGTGAAAATAGTATGCTTTGATCTGCGTTCGAATTCCATAGTTCTTTCTCTGGATGTGGATAGCATTTTCCATCATGACTCTTTTGGTACTGTCTTGGATCATCATGTTGCTGAGAAGAGCTAAGTCTATCATAGTTGATCATTGCACAATGTTGTTGTTACTGTGTACAATGTTCTCCCGGTTCTGCTCATTTCACTCAGCAGCAGTGCATGTAAGTCTTTCCAGGTTTTTCTGAAGTCCGCCTTCTCATCATTTCTTATAGCACAATACATTCATATGCCATATGTTCAGCGATTCCCCAATTGATGGGCATCCCCTCATTTTCCAATTCTTTGCCACCACAAAAAGAGCTGCTATAAGTAATTTTGTTCATGTAGGTCCTTTTCCCTTTTTTTATGATCTCTTTGGGTTATAGACCTAGAAGTGGTATTGCTGGGTCAAAGGATATGCATAGTTTTATAGCCCTTTGGGCATAGTTCCAAATTGCTCTCCAGAAAGGTTGGATCAGTTCACAACTCTACCAACAATGCATTAGTGTTTCAATTTTCCCACATCTTCTCCAACATTTACAATTTTTTTCTGTCATGTTAGCAAATCTGATAGGTGTGAGATGGTATCTTAGAGTCGTCTTAATTTGTATCTCTCTAATCAGTAGTGATTCTGAGCATTTTTTCATATGATTATAGATAGCTTTAATTTCTTCATCTGAAAACTGCCTGTTCATATCCTTTGACCATTTATCAATTGGGGAATGACTTATGTTCTTATAAATTTGATTCAGTTCTCTATATATTTGAGAAATGAGGCCTTTATCAGAAAGACTGGCAGTAAACATTATTTCCCAGCTTTCTGCTTTTCCTTCTAATCTTGGTTGCATTGGCTTTGTTTGTACAAAATCTTTTTAATTTAATGTAGTCAAAATTATTCATTTTGCATTTCTTAATGTTCTCTATCTCTTGTTTGGTTGTAAATTTTTCCCTTTTCCATAGATCTGACAGGTAAGCTATTCCTTGCTCTCCTAATTTGCTTGTGGTATTACCCTTTATGTCTAAATCATATACCCATTTTGACCTTATCTTGTTATCTGGGGTGAGATGTTGGTCTACGCCTAGTTTCTTCCATATTATTTTCCAGTTTTCCCAGCAGTTTTTGTCATATAATGAGTTCTTGTCCCAGAAGCTGGAGTCTTTGGGTTTATCACACAGTAGATTACTATAGTCATTGACTACTGTGTCTTATGTACCCAACCTATTCCACTGATCCACAACTATTTCTTAGCCAGTACCAAATAGTTTGATGATTGCCACTTCATAATGTTATTTTAGATCTGGCATGGGTAGGCAACCTTCCTTTGCATTTTTTTTCATTAATACCCTTGATATTCTGGACCTTTTGTTCTTCCAGATGAATTTTTTATTATTTTTTCTAGTTCTACAAAATAATTTTTGGTAGTTTGATTGGTATGGCATTGAATAAATAAATTAATTTAGGTAGAATTGTCATTTTTATTATATTAACTTGGCCTACCCATGAGCAACTGATATTTTTATGATTATTTAGATCTGTCTTTATTTGTATGAAAATGTTTTGTAGTTGTGTTCATATAGTTCCTGGGTTTGTCTTGACAGGTAGACTCCCAAATATTTTACATTGTCTACAGTAATTTTAAATGCAATTTCTCTTTCTATTTCTTGCTAGGATTTATTGGCAATATATAGAAATGCCAATGATTTATGTGGGTTTTTCTTATATCCTGAAACTTTGCTAAAGTCATTAACAAATAGTTTTTTAGTTGATCCTCTAGGATTCTCTAAGTATACAATGAGACTAATAGAGTTTTGTGATGATAACTCACAGGTCATAGTAAATACTCTTTTTCAACAACCCAAAAGGCAACTCTACACATGTACATCACCAGATGGTCAATACAGAAATCAGATTGATTATAAACTTTGCAACCAAAGGTAGAGGCTCTATACAGTCTGTTAAAACAAGAACTGGAGCTGACTGTGGCTCACATCATGAGCTTCTCATTGTAAAATTCAAACTTAAATTGAAAGAATTCAAAATTCAAAATTAAATTGAAGAAAATAGGGGAAATCCTCAGACCATCTGTTGTTTGTCCTTCATTCTGGAATAAGACCAATGATATTATAAGGATGATGTCTTCACTTGCATGTGAATTGGATATAAGTGAGGCAGAGCTGTGCAAAATCATCAACCTCACTCTCTCCTCCAGAGTCATGGAAGTCTAGTCACAGGACAAAAGTCAAGATGATTGGTGATGGCCCAGGATACAGTGGGTGATGCTACCTTTTCTAAATTCAGGTCTTTCCCAGGTGTCAGTTTGTCTGAGACAATGCCCATTCAGTGACTAATAGCTAGGCAAGAATTGAGACAGAAGGTGGCCTAGTTTACCATCACAAAAACATCAGTCTGCGAGGGGAAGACCCTAAGAGTTTCTGGCCAGAGTAGAAAAAAAGTTGATCTTTATACTCATTCTAAGCCATCAAAACCTAAAACATGAGCCATCAGACCATATAAGGATGACCCAAATAACAACTGTTATGAAGATGAAGTGGAACTGATGAATAGATTTAAGAGATTAGATCTGGTAAACAGAGTGCCTTAAGAACTATGGACAGAGGTTTGCAATATGGTACAGGAGACGGCAACTAAAAACATTCCAAAAAAAAAAAAGAAAAGAAAAGAAAAGAAAAGAAAAGAAAAGAAAAGAAAAGAA
>NW_020954565.1:7806420-7830796 GCF_900497805.2 Vombatus ursinus | reverse complement strand
CATAAGACACACATTTAAGCTCAATCTCCTTTAGCATTTTCCCCATCAGTTTCTTAGTCTACAGGACAATCAACAAAACAATCAATCAAACTCCAATTTGTAGAACATGCTGATTCCACAGGTATAAATGGTCAAATTGAAAATTTTAACAATAGGCCCCTCCAACACCTTTAAGACATCTCTGAAGTCTTAAGTCCCTCAGTCAATAAATATTTATTAAGCACCTACTACGTGTCAGAAACCATGCTAAACACTGGGAATACAAATAGGAAAATAGAAATACAGCCCCTGCCCTCAAGGAGCTTATCCAATAGAGTTAAAAAACAAACAAACAAACAAACAAAAGCCCCACAGAAAAGGATGCTGAAAGGGAGAAGCATAGAGGAAAACAGTAGAGTTGAGAAGGTACCTGACCCAGCGGCATGATGGAAAAGTCAGAGAAAGCTCAAAATAATGCAGCCAGAGGAGAAATGAAACTTTCTGAACTGATCTCCCTTCTTAAACAGAGGTTTTGGAAGGTAGGAGATGTGAGTAGCAGGGCTCATTGAATCTTGCAGAATGATGAGGTTCTCTCAGGTGGAAAAGTTGGAAATGACAGGGTTCAGATCTGGATCCCAGGAAGCAAAAACCCTGGACTTTTCCTCATGGCCAAATCTCCTCACCAGAGGCTATAATCCCATCAACTGACCTTTCATTGTGGCTACACCCAATCTCCCAATCTCTGTTACCCTTAACCTAGCCTAGACCTTCATCGTCTCACCTCCCAATGGCCCCTGGCCACTTGCCACCTTTAATCCTAGCTAGGTTTCTTTCTCCCTTGGCCACTTGGCCCAGGTCCCTGGCATTCTATTACCTCACAGTCCCCTCAGACCACTTGGCCACTCCTAGATCTCTCCCACACTTTGTATATAAGGTTCATCTTGTCTCCATTAAGGTGCTCAGGTTCTTAAAATCTAGCCAATATCTCACTAACGTTCAGACTCCTTAAGAATCTGGCCAATATGGAGGATGTTCTAATAAACCTTGTCTTTGGCTGAAAGAAGATTTAGGTCTAATTCTTTAGGGCAGGACTCACATGTTGTGATTTTAAATGGAGATTTGGAAGTCCATGGCTCCCCCTTCCAATCTAGGGGACACAGCTGGTGGTGATGAAGTAATGAGGCATGAACAAATTTATTTGCAGAGCTCATTCATGGACACAGCCTAACTATTTGATGTGCTTAGTACTTCAATGAATTTGGAGAAATCCACAGAACTACAGAATCTTAAGAATTCTAAGATATTTTACTTTACTTATACAGCCTATAACTAAAACATGGATACCCTCCTACAAAATCTCTTACAAGTGATCATCCATCCCTTGTTTGAATAGTTTCAGTCATGAAGCGCTACCTTTGAAGATAGCCCATTCTATTTTTTGGACAGTTGTAATTCTCAGGCAATTTTTCTTCCTAATTTAACACCCTTTAACATCTACCTACTGGTACTAACTCTGTTTTCTAGTACCAAGCAAAATAACCTGGCATGACTCTTTTCAGGTGGTCCCGCTTGCCAAAATGAAGTTTAATCCATTCGTGACCTCAGACCGAAACAAGAACCGCAAGAGACACTTCAATGCACCCTCACATATCCAGCACAAGATCAAGTCGTCCCCACTCTCCAAGGAGCTGAGGCAGAAATACTCAATGCCCATGAGGAAGGACGACTTGGATCAGGTGGTTTGTGGACACTACAAAGGTCAGCAAATTGGCAAGGTAGTACAGGTTTACAGAAAGAAATGCATCATCTACATTGAGGGTGTGCAGCATGAGAAAGCTAATGGCAAAACTGTCCATGTGGGCATTCACCCTAGTAAGGTAGTTATCACCAGACTAAAGCTGGATAAAGAGAGAAAAAAAATTCTTGAGAGTAAAGCCAAATCCCGACAAGTTGGAAAGGAGAAGGGCAAATATAAAGAAGGAACCATTGAAAAGATGCAAGAATAAAATGGTCTGCTGTACAGTTGTAATTAAAAATTCAAATTAAGAAACAAAATAATCTGGCATGAGTCGTAAAAGTTTGTTGTTGTTCAGTCATGTCCAACTCTTCAGAATGATCCCATGTGAGATTTTCTTGGCAAAGATACTGGAGTGGTTTGCCATTTCCATCTCCAGCTTATTTTACAGATGAGGAAACTGAGGTAAACAGGGTTAAGTTGCTTGTCCAGGGTTGTACAGTTTGTAAATGTCTGAGGCCAGATTTGTACTCAGGAAGATGAGCTTTCATGACTTCAGGCACTCTATTCACTGCATCACCTCGCGCGTGCACACACACACACACACGTGCGCACACACATGCACGAATGCAGGTAAATATAGACATGTATACATCTGTAAGTATATATGTATACGTACACGTGTATATGTGTGTGTGCATGCATGTACATGTGTATGCATGTATATTTATACATTACAGATATCATAAATTTTCAAATGATATAAGAACATCACAAATTAAAAGTAATCAGGAAAAATCTGTTTTACTGTTTTTTAGCACTCCATTCTAATTTGAGAACAGATAATTATTCTTATATCTCAGAAATAACAATTTCAAAAGTAATTACCAACATGCTTCATATTCTAAGGACATAATGATATCTGACTAGAATTTCTTTAAGTTACTAATTACACAACAAGATAAATGTCATTCCTTGTGTTGATAATCAGGTGAAAGTAAACCTTATAAGCTGATATATATTTAGGGTTGCTAGAATCAACTCTAACCACTTCTCCCTCATTGTTAAATTTTGGGTATGAGCATTTTCACTTTGGAAACACTCAAATGTTACACATCAGAGCTTGGTTTGTTTGTTTTGTTGATTAGACTTTAAAAAGTGGTGGAGAAAATGTTAATAGTGAAGAGTAAACTTAAATGTGTCATTTGTACTTTTAGCCCCAAACCGGTTGTTAAACAATAATCTACACACACCTGCATATGTGTATATACACATACACATACACATACATTACATAATTCCAGTATTATCTCATTATATCATGTAGTTGCAGTACTCAATATCATTGATTTTTTTCAAAGTAATTTGTCAATTACCAGGTCACTGAGAGCAAAACAAAACTTATCACCACTTATTTTACTACTTTATTTCCCATTATCTGGCAATACAAACCCCAAATCAAACTCCTGATTTGGAATGTTTTCCTCCTTTTTCTCAATACTGTCCATCCCTTAAGTTTCAATTTAACACCTATTTCTCCATGAAAATTTATCATCTACTTGAAAGCACAATAATCTTCCTTGTATTTAAATACTTATGGCAATAATCTACAGCCACATTATATACCTATATGCATACACACATATACTCACATATGTAGATGTATATATACATATACATACACATGCATAAACATACACATCCATCTAATAAATCTGTGGTGTATGTGCATGTATAAAGATTGGAGACAGACATTCATCTCCCCTATATGTGATTTCACTGATGTAGGGAACAGTTAGTATGGACATTCTCTCCATAGTGACAATTTATAGTCTTTGAGAGAGTTGCCTAGGGACCTGAGAAATTGTCACCCATGGTCAGGCAGCTGAAACATATCAGAGGCAGTACTTGAACCTAGGTCTTCTTTATTCCAAGGCTAACCTCTATCTACTCTGCTAGATCACCTCCCTTACTTATGTATTTATACAACCAATGGGAGCTATCATTATCATCATCACATCATTACATACACAAAACAGAGGACTGTATATAACCAAGTGACAAATTGTAAAAAAAAAAAAATCATACACACATACATGCATACACATAGGAATTACTAGTAAATGGTTAGTAACCAGATTTAAAAGAATCTACTCAAGGCACATGGATGTGTCCCTAATATATACACACATATATCTCACTTGTATATTGCATGTGTGTATATACATATACATTTATATGCATATAAGCAGCTATATATGCATATATATATATATATATATGGGCAAAATTCCTTTTCTTTCTCTGAGCCCTTCCAAATCTATTCTCCCAATTCCAGGCTATATATCATACTCAGCCCAGTTTTCCTCTCCTCTATTACAAACTTTAAGACGGAATGGTTGATTTTCCCCAAAGTTTTCATCATTTCAGCCTAAGCAACTAGGTCCTCTCTACTGGTGAAAAGCAGCATAAAATATCTCTTTTGGGGGCAGTGAGGTTGCGTAGTGGATAGAGCACTGGCCCTGGAGTCAAGAGGACCTGAGTTCAAATCCAGCCTCAGACACCTAACACTCAACTAGCTGTGCAATTTGGGGCAAGTCACTTAACCCCAACTGCCTCACCAAAAATAAATAAATAAATAAATAAAAATTAAAAAAATAAAACCCTTTTTGTCACCTCTACCTTTTGAAAGATGAAATTGTTATTAAGTTACCAAGAACTCTAACAGATGTCTAGAAAATTAACATTTCCCCATCACTGCTGGCACCAGCCACTGTTAGGCTCATAATCTGTATCCTGAACTTCCCACTTATTTCTATGCTAAGTGATTCTCAGTATAGTCTGATGACAATACTGCTTCTTTCTATATCTATCAAACTACCATGTGCCTTCACCCTGTCTCCTAGATTTTCTCTTTTATCTTCAATCCCTTATATACATCTCCATTCTATAACACCTCACTTTTCCTGTTTCTTTTCAATAGGTATATACTTTCAGAGCCATATTCCACTCAAAGGTCTAATCTACCAAGTTTCAGTAATATCTATGAGGTAAAATTTGCTATTTTATGTTAAGATCTTTAGTTTAACTTGCTTATTATCCACACCCATACAAAAACAAAATAACCAAGTTAGTCACTTTAAGAGATTCTTTAGGATCAAAACTGGAAGAAAAGCTAAAAAAACTACGTACAACTTAAAAGACTTGACTTTATGTAGATAGGTGTGGCCTATTTATAGTGGTGGTAATCATAAACAAGAATAATTTCGTAGCATCCTCCTCTCCCACTCATGTGCTACTGAACGGAACTAGAGGAAACTATGAAACTAAGTTCACCGGGTTTATTAAAAATGAATGCTAGTTAATCTTAATTGGACTGTCCACTTTAAGAAGTCCTGATTCACTCTCTCACTCACCATAGCATGTTTCAAATTATGTCTTTGTTCCTGCTTCACATCTCACCCTAAGCACCCTCTGCTCTCCTGTTATTAGCTGAAGAGCTTGCCTCATACTCAACTGAATATAACTGAGGCAGTTCACCAGCACTCCCTCTTCTCCTGCCCTTCTCCTCTTCATCTAACATTACTGACATCATCCCCCTAATATTTCCTTCACTGTGGTCTCTGATGAATTGGTCTTTCTGCTTGTCAAGGTCAAACCCTCTAAATGCTCCCTCTATCCTATCATCTCTTATCTTCTCCAGCAAACTTCCCCCACTATCAACCTCACTTTCTCTCTTATCAATCTCCTACCTACTGGCTCCTCTTAGATGCTGAGGTCTTCCTCATCCTCAAAAAACTCTCTCAAGAGCCTACCATGCCCAGTAGCTAGCAGCTATCACCCTATATTCCTTTGCCCTTTGAATGCCTTGAAAAAGCCTTCTACATTCAGTCTCCACTTCTTCTCTCACTTCTTTCCAAAACCTTCTGTAATCTGGCTTCTGACTTCATCAGTTGGTTGAGACTTTTTTTTCCTGAAGCCACCAAAGATGTATTTATTAACAAATAGAATGATTTTTCCTCCATCCTCAACCTTCTTGACTTCTTGACAGCAGAACTCTCCCACATACCTCTTCTAGTAAAGATCTAAAAAACACACCAGATCAAATATGGATAGATAAATCCAAGAAAAAAATCAATTATTTTTTCCAGCCCAGGTCAGCATTGGGAGATAGAGAGGTCTGAGGACGCTAGGGAATAGATCTGGCCAGAGGCATGCAGCATTCTGGCACACAAGAACTGAGAGAGGACTGAAGCTATGCCCAAAAGCAAGAAGAGATCCCAGTCAGACTCATAACAAGGCATAACTGGCAGGTCAGTTACTCATGACTCAGTTCTGGGTCACAAATGTAGAATATTACTGAGGAGGGGATCTTTGCCTAAGGGTGTCATTCTAGAGTGATGAAGGGTTAATGTATAAGATCTTTCCTATCCACAGCCTAAGCCATGGGACAAGGAACTTCCCTAATGTATTGTTCTGGGATTTGTTCCAACCCAGACCCACTTTGGGGAACTATTCCTTAAAAACAGGTCTTGAGGTAAACATCCAGGGACTTTGCCAGTTCCTGGGTATTGACCCAAGACATTTTTGACATAATAAAGATTGTTCTTGAGGTCAGAGGTTTTGGCCAAAACTCTCAGGTCCTTAAGATCATTCACCTTTCTTTGGCTCCCTGCCTTCTTTGTGTAAGGATGATTAAAAAGGGTCTCTCTTGGGAAAGGGACTTGGGGAGTCTCCCCTCAGAGAGGAGGCTCTGCCACAGGGACTTCCCCAACTAAGATCCTAATGGCTGTGATACAGGGCTCTCCCAGCCAGATGTTCAGGAGTTGGTGCTTCCTCGGATTGGTGATCTATTTCTTTTTCATCTTTCTGTTAATAGTCTTTGTTTCTAAGATTGTATAATCATATGTAATCACATTTATGTGCATGTATGTTTATGATTATTATCATTATTAAATCATTTATAAGCTAGGAAAAGCGTGAACGTGTCTTTGTGGGTACAGATCCGAACCTGTGAAACAAATTATAAGTGCTGTGCAGCCGGTAACACCTTACTGTTACAGGTGAGGGTCAGCCTAGGAGCACTCGGTATATGTACTGAGTGAGGAACAAATTCAGATATTAACAACAGCTGTGTTGCTCTGATGCTAGGAGTGGAGCAACATCTCAACTCCAGCTTCTGGTTCAATCTGAAATCAGCAGTAAAATAACCCCAGTAGAAAACCCAGATTGAGGGAAACTGCAGTTCTATCACTTTGAATCAGCAGTGCTTTCCAACTAGTTGATTGAGGCTGGTTGACCTTCCAACCAGGGGCAAGATAAAAGTAGGGTGATGGAGACCTAAACCCAGGTCAGAAACATATAGAGCTCAGGCCAGGAGGGCAGTGATCAGACTTTACACTGGATCAAAACATTTTGGGACCACTGAAAGCCCACAGGGCATCCATCCAAGCTATGTCTGAGATCTTGGAATCAATACTGAATACTCTTAGGAAAAAAAAAAAACCCAAAAACAAAACAAAACAGCAGAAGGACCCAAGAGGACAAAAGTTAAATTGAGACATTCCCCTCAGAATTTTACAGAGCCTGACTCTAATTTAAAATTTAGGTTCAGGAAGTAAGTTGAAGAATATGGGGAAAAATGTATCATAAAGAAGTATTACAGTATTACAGAAGTATTACATTATATCTCTGTCACAGAGATGCTCAAGATACAAATTCGGAAGAGAATGATTCAAAAACATCTAAAGCAAGTATTTAAAAAAAAAAAAGGTTGGGCACGAATCCAACCAAAACTCCTAGAAGAAAGCATGAGTTAAAAGGGAAAAAAAGTTTTAAAAAAATTGAAAAATCAAATGATGGCTCAAGGGGGAGAATGGGAAAAGAAATTAAATCCATGGAAGAAAAAATTTTTAAAAAAAATTTAAAGCTTAGAACAAAGGTACAGAAGATCATCCTCAACTTCATGAGATAAGAAAAAGACTGAAAAAAAAAAAACAGAAATCAAGGCAAAGTAATTTAAAAATCATTAGATTACCTGAAAGCCATGACCAAAAAGTGGTAGACACTATATTTGAAAAAATCTTAAGAGAAAACTGCCCAGATCTCTTAGAAACAAAAGGCAAAGCAGAAATTGAAAGAATCAACCAGTCACCTCCTGAAAGAAACCCCCAAATAAAAACTCCCAGTAATATCTTATAAGCAATGCAAGCAGTCAGAAAGAAAATTCTAGTACTGAGGAACCACAGTCAATCACACAAGATTCAGTAGCCACTACTATAAAGACAATTTGGACTGATACACCAGAAGGCAAAAGATCTAAGCTTAAAACCAAGAATAATTTATCTTGAAAAACAAAATATAATTGTATAGGAGACAAAGAAAAAACCCAAAAAAACCTTTAATGAAATAGAAGACTTCCAAGCCTTCCTGTATGTATGTATGTATGTATGTCTGTATGAGAGCAATTATAAGAGATTAAATAAGGACAAACTATTTCTATTCTATGGGTAGCTGGATGTTACAGTGAATAAAGGTCCAGGCCCAAAGTCAGGAAGTCATTTTACTCAGTTCAAATCTGGCCTCAGAAACTTACAAGCTGTGTGAACCTGGGCAAATCACTTAACCCTGTTTACCTCAGTTCCCTCATCTGTAAAATGAGCTTTAAAAAAAAATCTATAAAATGAGGAGAAATGGCAAACTACTTCAGTGTCTTTGCCAGGAAAACCCTAAACAGGAGAGTTGGACATGACTGGAAATGATTAACAAAAATTTATATTCTAATGTGTGGAGATGATGATACATGTATCCCCTCAGAATTCAATCTTCATCTAGGGTCATAGAATCTAATTAGACAGAGGGCCTGGGAATAGTTCTATTATATTTTGACGATCTTGAAGGGAAAAGGAATACACTCAGTGGGGGGAGGAAATGAGAGGAAGAATAGGGAATATTGGCCCACTTAATTTGGTGCATAAATAGAGGTCTATATAAACAAGGAGGAATGGATAGGAGTGGTGACACTTGAACCCCACTTTAATGTGAACTAATTAGAGGGAAGAATACACACACATAGTATTTCCAAATTCTAGATATATATTAGTCTTAAGAAACAAGGAATCAGAATTCCCAGGAATTCTTGGAATCATTTTTTCTGTATTTTTCATAACATTTTATTTATGTTTCAAAATAAAAATGAGTGGCTGTAATAATAAAGTGAATCATTTTTCTGTGATAAGCTTATAGTAAAAGTTTCTGAGATTTTCTTTAAAAAGATGCAATAAATGCCTGGTTTATTATAACTATTATATATATAGTGACAATATTATATGTATTTCAATAACATAAAATGATCTTTACTTGATAGACATTTGATAAGGGAAAATATTAAAAAGGAACATCAACATAACATCTAAAAATCATTTAAAAATTAAATACCACAAATATGTAATATTTTAAAGTTACTGTTCTTCAAATGAAATATTAAGCCTATCAGTATTTACAAAGAACTGAAGCCTAAAGTGAATATTCAAACATGGGAAAACACTAGCAAATATTATTGGGAAGTATTCAAATAAGGCAACATTTAGATCTGCTAGCAAAGTTAACAGCATTACAAAGAGTCACATCAAAATTGTCCATTTAAGGATTTATTTTGTCTCTATAATTTGGAATACCACTCATAGAATTTGTAAAAAATAATAATTATATATGTTAGTATTTATGTGTAAGAATAACTCATTTTTACCAGTAGATGAGATCATAAATACATACTTATAACATGGCAACAAATATATCAAAGATGACTAATTAAAGACTGTGACCACCTCTTTCCTATATGCTCCTTTTTTGGATCCTGGAAATCTTTACCTTAACCTTTGATTCTATATGTGTTTTCTGCTCTTGTTTTCAACTTGATGTCAGTAGATTTCCCTGAAACAGTAATGTGTCTATGTTGATTGCTATAAGCTTTAATTCTCACAGGAGAACTACCATACTTTTTCCTGATTTCTTAACTGATTTTTCTTGAGAATTGATATTTTGAAAAAAAAAACAAACCCTACATTTCTTGTAAAATAGTAGGAAGAATTCCCACAAAGAACATTCACAGTGGAGGACAGAAATACATTTCACACAATAGGGAAACATTAAGAAAATGGAGGGGGGAGGAAGAGCAAGTTAACCAGAAGATTTAGTCTTAAGCAAAATAAACTCAGAAAGGGGGTTGGGAAACAAAAGTTAAGAAAAGTAGGAGAGTAGAAAGGAGGAAAGCACACACTTAACAATTATATCATCTATGAATGTGAATGGGATGAACTCACTCATCAAATGGAACATAGCTGAACAGATTAAAAAGCAGAATCCAACAATATGTTGCTTATACGAAACATACTTGAAAGAGACATATACATACAGAATTAAAATAACAAGGTGGAGTAAAATCTTTTATGCTTCCAATGAAGTAAAAAAATAAAAAGGCAGGTGGGGTTGTGTTCATGATCTTAGTCCAAAGCAAAAACAAAAAAAGACTAAAAGACATAAATATGAAACCACATTTTGCTGAAAGTTATCATAGACAATGAATATCAAATAGAACCTGCTAAAAGTCATCCGCAGTAACAGAAGCTTTCTCACATTGTTGCATGCTTGAAATTCCATTAATTGCAAATTCATATGTACTAACATGAGTCTTTTCAAAAACCCAAAGGATTTTGGAAAGCTTAAGGGGTTATTTATCACTCGTTAATACTTTAGTGTGTGAATGGGTCCAATTTGGTTGCCTTTTTCTCCTAAAGTCCATTATTTTTTTTTGGGGGGGGGTTAGGCAATGGGGTTAAGTGACTTGCCCAGGGTCACACAGCTAGTAAGTGTTATGTGTCTGAGGCGGGATTTGAACTCAGGTCATCCTGAATCCAGAGCCGGTGCCCTAGCCACTGTGCCACCTACCTGCCTCAACTAGGGTTCATTTTTTTTTAGGGAAGGTTTTTGTTCTTTAAATTTGTCTTCTTTAGGTGAGATACGATTTGTGGTACATTGGGAGTTAGGACAGGCCTGTGTGGGGTATAAAATTTGGAACCTTGAAGCTGGCAGGAGGGCAATGTCAACTTGGGAAGAATACAACTAGATAATGAGAGGGGTATGGAAAGGGAGATTAGAAGATATCAAAGAGATGGCTATTTCATATTTTGCTGAGAGACTGAATACTAATTCTCTTGGTCCATAAGATTCTTCTTTAAATAGGATGAACAAATTCTACTTTTATTTCTTCCATCTGGCAACAAAAGATTTTCCAAATCAGTGATATTGTGGTATATAAATGTCCATGACAAGAAAAGGAAAAGAGACAGCTTACAAACAACCAAATAGGATTTATTGAAAGATATTCTTTATAGTTGACAGGAATCTCATGAGAGCTACGGAGTTTGTGGTAAACCTACATTAGCTGTCTAGGTGACCTAGATATCAGATCAACTTATGGGTGTGGGGCAGCAAGAGATAAAACATATCCTTCTAGCTCTTTTTTTTTTTTTTAATTATTAGAAAGGTCCCACCCTTTTTCTTACTTCCAAGAGTTTCAGGGGACTAATTGGTACAGTAGCAAGGTGTTAACTCTGCTCACAGATCTGTGCTTCTGATCTCTGGGCATGTAATTAATTAAGGGGGAAGGGAGAAAAAGAAGATGGGTGATGGAAAGAAGGGACAGAATCTGATTTATATGACCAACTCTGGCCCTGTTCATGAAGCAGCTTACTCTTATGGTCTTGGCTATTTTCCAAATAATTTTCCCCAAAACAAGTTGCTCATCCCCCAAACATTTGGCCATGAGCTTATGAAGGGGAATAAATGAAGAACAAAGTTACCGTTGTTTGTTCACCTGAAATTATGACTTACCTTAACTTTCCTGAGTCAGCCTCCAAATTCTAAAACATGTTATATGTGCAATAAACAAGTTAACATTCACTCAAGGAATTATGCTTAGTACTTCATATACTGGGATATTCTGAATCTATGCAATGGGCCAGTAGTTAATTGCTAATATGTATACAAGTTGTGGTTAAGCCTAATTGGGCTAATGTCAAGTGACTCCTTTCTCAGACCCTAATGGAAACAGCCCAAAACCCTGATGCCAAAAGCCTTTGTGATAGCAGTGCTTTTAGCCCAAGTGTCTGCAGTCATCATTCTAGAAATTGACACCTTAGTAATAGCAATGCTTCTAGCCCAGTGTCTGCAGTCATCATAGTAGAAATTAACTCCTGTGGAGATGCAGTCTGGCAACTGTTTCTGTAGGTGCTGTCACCACATCTTCTCAAAACCAACAAAAGAAAGTTCTTATCACCAATGTCATTGTCAAATGGTTAAATATCAAAAACTGATAATGATTTTATCAGTGGTAATACATTAAGAAGAGATATCACCATCTATTGTGTTACTGCATTCTAAGAACCATGAGACTTTTACATTTGAAACTGAAGTCTTCCATGTTATCTCCCTAATTAAAATGTGAGCTCCTTAACAGCAGGGACTTCTCATTTTTCTATGTGTATACTCATTGCTTTGCACATAGCTAATAGCTTAATAAATGCTTCATTCATTCATTCATTCACTATTGTAACTAGACATTCCAGTGGACCTCTATTCCCAAGACACATATATACATTTTCTAATGAGCAAAGTCAATTCATTTACATTCATAAAGGATTGCAGTTTCAAAACTCCTAAAGAACAAACATATCCTTATAAACATTTTGTGAAGGGTGATAACAACAAATTAGATTTTATAAAATGAATTGTAGTAGGTGTAAGTTTATCCAGCCCTTTCCAACAGATTATTGCAAGAAAAGGACACATTTTTCTACCTTATACACTTCATGACATTCTGTTACTAGGACCAACAACTCTAGTTCTTTCATTACATATAGGATAGTAGGTGTTTTAATATTTTATTTGTATCAATTAATATTCAATTAATAATTATTAATGATAATAAATTAATATTGATTGTTTAATTCTACACACTAGGTGTTTTAATATTTGTTGAACAATTCTATGCAACAAGCTTTTTTAATGTTTTATTTGTACCTTTTATTTTTTTATCGGTCATTTCTGGTTATGTTCCTATTTCACCCCTGCTCTCCAAAACTGAACCTACTTTTCTAATGAATGAAAACTGCTAGTATAAATTAAAGGAAAAACAACTACTAGTATAAAATCGGATGACAAAGTATGCAAATCCTGAAGTCTCCTCTCATAAAAATCCTGCTTCCCTCATAAAAATTTCAAGGGAAGTTCCATTATCTGTTCTAAGGGACCAAGTTTGGTCCCATTTTGGCTACCTTTCAGCATTACTGTAATTCCTGTGTTTACTCTTAATTCTATTTCACTCCACATCAGTTCCCACAAGATTTCCTATGCTTCTCTGAAAATCCTCATATTCATCATTTCTTACAATAGAATGATTCCATTACATTCATATACCACAAGATGTTCAGTCTTCCCTATCTGATGACCGTCCACTTTTCGTAGTTCTGCTTTCTACAAATATTTTGGTATATGTGGAACTTTTATTTATTTATTTTTTTAACTCTTTTTGGTCTTTGTCAAGTTAAGATTGCTAGGTCAAAGGGGTAAACTGATTTTTTTTCCTCGTAGTAGTCCAAATTGTTATACAAAATGGGTGAACGAGTTCATAGATCCACCAATAGTGAAACAGTGTGACACTTTCCCAGTGTCTCTCCCCAATCTCCATTTTTTTCAAATGGCTGTGATAGCTTTGGGCTCCTTTGAAAATCTTATTTATATCCTTTGATGGCTTCTCTATTAGGGAATGACTTTTAGTCATATACAGGAATAGGGACTGGTCCTGTAATTTCATCGGTATAGGGAACTGCTTGGTGAAGAAAATTCCTAATGCAAGTCAGCACCTTCTAGTCTTAAAAAAACTGCCTATGGCCCTAAGATGTTAAGTGATTTGCCCAAACTTTACTGGTTATATTCAATGCAAAATTTTTCACATTTAAAAGTTTCCCTTATTACTCAATATGCATTGGTTTTATTCCTATGAAACCTTGTTGTAATCAAAATTGTCTTCCATCTTTTACAAAGACTTCTATCCTGTTTACTTTTGACCAATTAAAGGAGATTTTAATCAGAAAAAGGATTTTCAAAATTTCACAAAGGATCATGAAGGAACAGTTATGGGTGATAGTGAAATCTAAGGGTATATATGATCATCCATCCCTAAGGGTACCTAAGGGAAGAGATAAGTTGCTGTTTAGAAGGTAAGGGGTAGAGAGAAGCAGTAGGAGTTTAGGAAGTAGATGATCTCAAATGCCAATGTACTTCTAAAGGCATAAATGTATCATATACTCATCTCCCAGTTCAGGGATTGGGATGGAGAAAAAGAATGACTTAGGTACCATACTTATATTTAAAGGAAAGAAATTGGTAGCAGTAAAGGCATGAACTGGATGATATGGACAGCTGGAGTGATCCCCAGAGGAGTTTGCTGAGCAATGGTAGCAGGTGGAGGTGTCGAAGTAGCAGAGGGAAGAAAGGAGTACACCAATTATTTCTCTTAGCCCAGAGTAGCAGGGGATGAGTGAATTGGCAATTAGCACTCTCCTTAGGAGGTGGCAATTTCCTTTTAACAATAAGAAAATGAGGAATTATAAGAACTCCAACTTTGAAGAGGAGTTAGGTAACAATGGAGTGAGGGTTCCATAAGCCATAATGGAAAAGGAGAGCAGCAGGTGAGGGACTGTGTGGTAGAATAGAGGTGAATAATTAAAATGAAGTACAAGAGAAACAGGATAGGAAAAGGGACTGCAGCCTATCCTTCTAGTTCCAGGCCTGTTGTTTCAGGTCCAAACTCAGGAGGAATTACGCCTCTGCCTGAAGTCCCTGTCTTTTTGACTCTAGATATACCCCCAAAAAAGGAGCAGGGAGGTGCAAGGAGGGATGAACTACAAAACAAATTTCCAGGAGACCAAATATGGAATCAAGAACAAAAGTAGAGAAGAGAACTCCAGAAATGTGTTTTGAGGTATGAAGGAGAGAAGAAGAGGCACTCATGAATATCCTTCATTTTCTCAATAGTAGGCAAGGTACTTTGAGAAAAAGGAGATAGAGGACTTGGAATGGAAGGATTAAGAAGAGGAATCAAACAGATACTGTGGGGAATAAACATTTTGCTACTAAACAGTGAAGACCTAGTTGAAACACAAAAATAAAAATTTTCTCTCTTGTACTACAAAATCAGGAAGATCTAGGTTCAAACTCTGCCTTAGACATTAGCTCAGTGCCTCTGGGCAAATCAACTAATTTGCCTGTGCCTTAGTTTCCTTATTGGCAAAAAATCTGAGGTCATTACAACCTGAAATCTATGCTCTTAATTTACTTTTGGCCACTGGATTTTTCTGACATGATTTCAAATAATTAATTTTGATAAAGCTTAAGAGAGGTAACTTTTCACTATTATCCTCTCTTCAGTCCTCCAATCTACTGTCTCTTGCGTATGTAATGTATGTTCCATGATTTATATCTGCACTCACTCACTGACCCAAACTTTTTGCCTACCTAGTCAAAGGATTTTCTACAGCTTATCACTGTTTCCATAATATTTCACTATCTTGAACAGCTTGTTATCTGCAAACATGGGAATTTTCTAACAATTCAAAATATGACTTGTTCTAACAGACTCTCATTTCTCTCTTAGAAAAAGCACTTATAAAAAGGGTCTTTGCATTTGTTTGTTTATAATCTAGTTTCTCAACATTCCACTGAGACCCTTAACTAATATTTTTCCAAAAAAAATTTTTGGTGTGGGATATTACAGGATACTCCCTACTACACTTGTTTACAAAGGTCACACCATTACTCCTGCATTCCAGTCCCAGAGAATTAAAGGCTATTGCAAGACATCTTTACCTGGATGTCAAACTGGGACCTCAGCCTCAACACATCCAACAGCAAACTCATCATTATCCCCAAACTGCTACTCCTTATTTCTCTAATGGGACATTAAATAGTAGCCCCAAAGACCTCAGTATCTTTTGCGTCTTCTCCCTCACGCCCCTTCCTATCCTCATGTCTATTTTGGGGCTCTATTTACCATTATTCTTTATTTACTACTATTCATTCTTATGTACTTACACATAAATTTGTTTATCATCATTCCTCTAGTAGTACCATTCTTAAACCTTTTGTTCATACAACTTCCTTTAACTTTTCAAAAGATAATTGGAAAACCAGCACATGAAAATTTTACACAGCAGTGAAAATTGGTTGAAATTAAGTGGTACAGGAAGGAAACTCAACATTCCATTCAGGTCAGTGTTCAAATTCCCAATCTGAAATAGGAGTTCGTGAAAAAGCTCTAATAGGTTTTTTTTTCTTTAAATATGTACATAAGTTTTTTAGCAACCATGTAAAAAACGACAAATGGCAAAATTTAGAATAAAAGAGATCTGACTTTAGAGTCAGAAGATCTGAGTTCAAGTCTTGATTCTGACACAAAATTTACAATTTAGCTTCTCAGTGCCCCAGGAAACTCTCTAAGGCTACAAGTTGCACAGCTGGTGCTAATCTGCATTGGTAAAAGGAGTTTCTATAATGTGATTTCCCTATAATAATAAATATTGACAATTCAGTTAAAAAAAAGAAACTTACATTTGGAATTTCAAAATGATTCAAACTGTATACTACTTATGATTAAGTTAGGACTACACATGAGCAGTTCTCTCCAATAATAGCAATACACTTAATCCCTTTTTCTGAACACAAAAAATCAAGACATATTAATGGAAAGAAAATAATTTATTGGAGGTATAGAAAGCTGACTAAAACAAATCTGCTGCATATCTTCCAATAAGATTTAAATGCATTTCATTTAGTTTTTAAATATATTTTTAAAGCTATTACGCACAATTCAAGAGTCCAGATGTTCAAGTTTCTTCTTCTCAAAGCTGGAGAATGCTTGAAAGATATGGAATTCAAAAGGAACCTAAAACACCATAAAAGCCCATCAAAAATGAAAATTATTTTAGTAGAAATATATTTTTATATATTATAAATGTATTAGAAAGCTAAAATTTCAGTACTTAGAAAATTAGTGAATCAAGTCAATATGACTATATAATTTGATTTTTATAGGTAATCATAGTTTATGTGAACCAAAATTGAATCAAAGAACCACAAGTAAATATATTTTAAGGTTTCCATAAAGCAATGTAAATAAATATCATGAATTCAATTTACTCTACTGGTCTTTTTTCACTTTATATACAAGTGTCAATGACAATTAATTAACTACAATCTAGATTTTCTGGAAGTTATCAGATGAAAAAGTTTGGTTTGATATAAGCATTCATGATGTTTTCAAGAGGTTGAGGATGGAAAAAAGTGGGTTTTTACTCAATAAACATTTATTAAGCACTGTGTACAACAATACACTATGCCACTCAAATCAATATGCATTTTATTAAGTGCATACTTTGAGCCAGACTCTGGGTACAAGAAAAGATTACACGCCTTCTATCTGAACAATTTTTAAGAGGTTGAAGTGGTGAGATGAAGTGTTTTGGAAACCGTTAAGTTGTTACACACTTCGCTTTTGCAGTCATACTGTAGTTGCCACCATTAATCGACATAAGCAGAATTAACTATGTTATTTCTTTCAACTATGTAACCACTATAGAAGAATTTGGTGTTTCCAATTGCCTCTTGCCTTAATAAGGGGTGATTCTACTTGCTCCCTACTTCAGTAGGGATTTAAAAAATTTAATATCCTGGATTTGACTGTCATCTGGTATTTATGTCACTTAGAAAGCCAATAAGAAGACAATCTTTGGAAATCAACTTCTGTTTAGATTTTCTATAATATCTTATTCCCATCCAAGCAGTACTGATATATTTCCTATACAACACTGCACAAAAATATAAAAAGACCCAAAACAGGTATTTTAAAACCACCAAGTCCATAAATTACAAAAATTAAATTTCAGGACAAAGATAAATGTAAAGAGCTAAGATCAAATTCTGAGTTAAAGCAACTGTCAAGCATCTCTTTAGTAAATTTAATGACCTGATTCACTAACTTTCCCTGGAATGAATTTTCTTAAAATAAAGCACATTATAGACAAATTTAAACAAATACAGAAGGAACATCAAATTTTCTTCAACCTAACATCAAACAATTTTGAAAATGTTACTTCTAGAATGAAAAGTTAATCTCCAATCTACATTAGGGAAAAAAAAAATAAAAAATTTCTACAGAAAAGCACTGCCCCAAAAAGGATACAACAAGAAAGGATACACTTTGCATGACAGTATTACTGCAGTATTTACGCAGGAATGCTTCTAAAGAAGAACAGCAGAATGTAGTTTAATTTTCCTTATTTTTCAGCATAGATTTATAAAGATTTGATATTCTATCATAAATGAATATGTTTTGACTGCTAAAAGCTTAATCCCTTCACTCTAGGGTATTTGAAAATCTTCAGATTACAACAAAATTGGGATAGTAATGAAATACAAATGTTCAAGGCATTTTACTGAGTGACTATTAGGCAATGTTACAATTTTTCATTTATTTCAGTTGAAAGCTTGGGACATTTTGGCCCATCATTTAGTCTCCTCTTCAATCCACAAAGGCAGGGTTGGTTTTTTGCTTTATTTTTAAAAAAAACCAAAAGGACTATATTTCAATTCAGTGTTAATACTTCTAACATAATTCTTTCCCACAGAAAGATCAAAGAGGAAACCAGTGAAACAAATTTTCTAACTAAAAATGCTTAATGCAGTAATTTTATTAAGCAGGTAATGTTTCTAAGTCTTTTATAAACCATTTTTGTTCTTATTTTACTAAATACAGACAAAAGTACCATAGAAGTATAAGCTTGACAAATGCAAAAGATTTTATCAATTCCTAAATTATGCCTAACTTTCATTTGGTGAAATGTTCAGAATTATTTTCCATACATGACTTATGCAACTGTATTTTTCATGATGTTTTAACTACTAGACTCAGTGAACTTTAGCTTTCTATTGGGTTAAATATATATATGAGTTCTTAACTTGCCACTATGTAGAGAAACAATTTGCAAGAGCTCTTCATTCTAAAATTTGTTTTTGAATCTTTTCCCATGAAAACATGTTTTCCTACATGATTTTACAATTATTATTTCAAAATCAATAGCAACAGTTCTCCCCGTTCCCCACAAAAAAGGTCTTTAAAAACTTGAGACATTTGAATTACTACTCTAACATGCATATTCTCTTTATTTTCCCTTAAAGAATGATGATTTACCTTTATTATATAAAAGTCCACACTTACCTTAGCAATTATCTATCTTTTTCTTTTTCCATCTTTAGCATCTTGTTTTGGTCTAGCAGATCGAGCAAACTGCTAATGGTATATTAAGGATTTCTTGGCGGAAAATATGAAAGTCACATTTGCAAATGATATAAGTTCTATGTTCTTTGGACTATCCATTCACCCAATTCTTGGAAAATCCTAGCAACAACAACCCTGTATTAGAGTAAGGTTGTTTCTTCCTACTACCCTTTAAAAATTTTATTTATTCCCTGCTCTGACTCTCATGTCAATTTTTTTTTCATTTTTTATTTTTTGCAAATCGAATTATACCATATGCTATAGGAGGATCAATTGAAGGGACTGGGGATATTTAGCTCGGAAAAGAGTACGATGGCCTGGGTTCAAATCCTGATTTTCACTTAGCAACTGTGGTGACCTTAGACAAGTTATTTGACCTCCTCTGGACTGTTTTCTCATATAAAAAATATAAGGGATAGACTACATTAGTTGTTCTTAACCTGAGGTCCATCAAGCTGATTTAATATCTTGATAATTTTATTTTAATGTATATTTAAAAACACTATTCTGAGAAGAGGTCCATGACATACAACATCCTTGGATTAGTATTATTAGTATTAGTCCAAGGCCTGGACTTAATGACAGTGACCTAAAGTCCCTTTTAGCTGTAAATCCCATAATCTTAGGAAGTGTTGACTTAAGAAGCAGTGGTTTGTAGAATTGTGATAGTTCCTTATTTTCTGTTTATAACTTTTCCAACTCTAACACATACACATTTTTGCAGCTGAATTAGCTACTGAAAGATAATGCTACACACAATACTTTCTGCAAAATTACCCTCAACAGTTTTAAGCAATATGTATTTCACTTCTACCTCAATTCGCCTTCTCTCAAAAATGTAAGAACTAAGGAAGGGAAGGAAAATGTAAGCTTTATGCATAGTATTTCAATGGTTGTTGCCAGCATTTAGGTATGCTCCAAGAGAGAACTACAGCAATTCAATAAAATAAGGCCTGAAATTCTTCAAGTTTATCCTGTCATCAGGAACAAATGTAATGGAAAGAACTTTGAAGCTGTTACTTACATACTGTGTCTCCAGTTATCATGTAAACCAGGGCAGGGGCTGCTTTATCTTTCTTTGTATCCTCAGCACTTAGCACAATGCCTGGAACATACTGAGACCTTAATATAGTTTTGACTGAGTGTTCCTAGTGGTTCTTACTATATTGTAGAAGCCAACATTAGTTGTATAATCTAGCACAGGGGTGGGGAATCTGTGGCATTGAGGCCACATGTGGCCCACTAGGTCCTCAAGTGTGGCCCTTTGACAGACTCCATACTTCACAGATTTGTTAAAACGTTAAAAGGATTTGATTTGTTGAAATGTTAAAAAGAATTCGTCCTATGAATTTTGGATTCAGTCAAATGGCTACACTTGAGGCCCTACTGGGCCACACGTGGCCTCGAGGCTACAGGTTCCCACCCCTGACCTAGCATATTCAGGGAATAAATGATATTTATTGATTATATTTACCATACAAATTACACCTAGATTAAGAGTCTGGTCACCCATAAAACTAATCTTTCTCTGATAAATGACTGGTCTGACATTATCCTTACTATGTATACCATATGTCACTTTTCTTAAAAAATAAATCTTAAACAGCAATATTACTTTTTTTCCCACTTTCTATAAAAGGATACCAGAAATATAACTACACAGTGTCTTCTGACCATGCATTTTGGACTATTCTAGATTTAACTACACAAATTGGTGCCTAAACAACAAAACATATGCAACTTTAAAAAGGATACCACCACCATGGGTTTTCCAAAAAGTACATATCCATTAGCTTCTTTTAAAGCTTTAGCTGCAGCCTTTTCATCGGGAAATCCAATAAAAGCTTGGCCTTTCATGCGACCTTCTTTCATCAAGCGTATGTCAAACCTAGAAAAATTTATGAAGAATGAAGTTCTGTTTCTAATTAACATCAACTAAATTGTTCCACTAACAAATACATGGGAAAGATTCTGTTATCACCAGCCACCTCACGAGTTCACTATCTAAAACCATGCATTTACATTCTGTTCTAAAAAAGGTCTTTAAAGAGAGCTAATCTAAATTTATTAGATTTTTAAAAAAAATTAGGAATCCATTTGAAACTTTAGAAGCTATAAAAAAATAGTAACTAAAATGGAATGCATATGTTGCAAATGTTTTGTCCCATTTTAGCAGTTTCCCATTATTGAAGTAAATGGGCTTAGTTCGCTCTGATCAAGATAGGAAACAACCCACCACCCAAGGCAAGAAGAGATACTGAATGTCTTAAAAGAAGATAAAACTACTGGATGAGATCTTACAGACTTAGTCTTCTTATTAAACAACTAAGGAAACAGGTTCACTAATTAAGCAATATTCCTTTCCCAATATCACAAGCTTGGTTCCCTTGCAGAACCAGTGTCTTGTTTTTGAAAGTCAGTGTTCAAAATGATAATGTTAAATTCACTAAGAAGTATAGGATACTGGAAAATAGTGAAAAACTGAACTGTTATAACTTGGTACACAGACGTAAAAACTTAGCACTTGCAGGTGCCTTATAAGCACTGTGCATTCAGAATCTCTTATTCTTCCTGAAAAGTTAAGCTCATGGGAACTGGAAGTAATACACATGTTTATATTACTGTTAAGAAAGCTGGCCTTCAATACTGTTTCAAGGACAGTAATGAAGTAAAGGGGTTGGCACCATGTACTTCGATAGCAAAGGAGCATTTAAAACTACCTATATTGGCACAAAATCACTTCTGAAACCAATGAGAAGTATAAAAATCAAATTTTAACAATAAGTTAGCTGGGTACATAACATCTGCTTGTGGATTCTTCTTCCTTATTTCCTCTCTTCAGTATTACAAAGGATTATGTTTTTCTTAAGTAACATAATCTTCTTTTTCCCCTTCCTTGAAAAGAAATTGCTATTGCTAGAATAGATTTCTCAAAGCAGGATATACTCTGTGTTCTCCAGTGCAGAAGAAATAAAAAGGTCAAGTTAGAAGAATAGAGCAAATACTCCTTAATCTCAACAATTTCTCCTTAAATGTGTTTCATTACTTCCTATTTCTTACTTCTGCCTTCCTACTACTCCAAAAGTTGGAATGTGGGGCTACCGTCCACCTGAAGGCATCTTTCATTGAACCAAACAGCTTAAGTCTTAAATTTTACACTTTAAAGGAAATCTTCCATATGCCATGTTTCAAAAACTTACAAATCATGTTTTTTAACAAAGACATTATGCTTAAAAACAATCTTCTGCTAAGCCAAAAGGGACTGCTAAAGAAATAAAAGAACGCTAAATCTGGATTCCAATTAACTATGCCACTAATTTTGAAAGTTGTTAGGGGTACAATCCTAAGCTGAAAGAAAGTTGCTTTCGGTAGCAAGAGATCATGATCTCCATGGCTTATTGTTTGTTATGCAATCCTCACTCACTTTGTTTTAGAGGGAAAATATTAGGGAAGATATGAGGATAAATGAGATGCAAAACTTTGCTTGAGATGACTTACATGATTCGTTCCGTTTGTGATGAAAAGTCAACATATCTTCCAAAAATAAACTTAAGATCCTAGAATTTCATCAAAAAGGAAAAAAAAAGAAAAATCATAAGGAGGCCAAAAAATAATTTTTTTAAAGATCAATTTAGGGAATTATACTTACATTTTCTTCAACTTGCTTTGCTAAGTTCTTTACATAAATCCTACAGTTTGGATCCCCTGGTTCATAACTTTTGAAAACTGAAAGTGTTTCCATTTCTTACAGCAATGAATAAAAAAGAAAGGGGAAATTATAATGTTTTAACCAATTTCAAAAAATGAATGTAACAAGTCATAAAGACAATCAATTCCAAATAACATAAAGCAGCCAATATTCAGTTGAAAACCATATAGTGGATAGAAGCTAAGTGTATATGGATAGAGTGCTAGGCCTGGAGTCAGGAAAACCTGAGTTCAAATCTAACCTCAGAGCTTATTACCTGTGTGACCCTGGACAAGTCACTTAAACTGTTTACCTCAGCTTCCTCATATGTACAATGCAGATAATAATAACACCTACTTTCCAGGGTTACGGTGAGAATCTGGCACCTAGTAATTGGTGTGTAAATGTTAACTGTTATTAAATAAACTGCAGAAAATACTATGAAATTTTAATTACTGTTTGTTTGTTGCTAATTCTTCTAGAACTAACTCAAATCGAGCCAACAGTGATTAAAAGATGCTATTAAATGAAATGCTTTATGAAAGAAGGTTAAGATAATTAGCAAGTCAACTGTTTTTGTAAAAAAAAAAAGTGTTTGAAAGTTTGTTCTCTTAGTATTGTAGACATTTCTATTATGACCTCCTTTATTAGCTTAATAACTGTTTACTACATGCCAAATATTGTGCTTAGCAATTCTGGTTTCACTCACGAAACTTAATGATCAAAAAATGAAAAAGTTTAAATGACTTGAAGGGAATGGTTCAGAGCTTCAACTACCAGCACCTCCCTACTTAGTCCAACACAGCAGACTTAAGACTTTATAGTAAGACTTAATTTTGTTTAAAGTGTATTTCCAGTATAATTATGTATATAACATTAAAATTTCAGAACATCACTATTCCTAAAATGAGGAATTTGGTGATTACTGATTTGGACCAATGAGTTCAATTGTTCACTTTTACCAACGTAAAGAGCTTTACCATCATCAAAATAAAAAACAGGCAATAATATTTTATGGTAGACCAAATAATTACCTTCTTTAGAAATTCTGCCTTTTTCCAACTCTTTTCTAGAGACAAATTCTGCTGGTATCTCTTCTGAGTCTTCTTGAATCTCCTCTTTGTCATTCAGAACGGGAGTTGGAAAGATCTTTCCAAATCCTCCATTGGCTGTATCTCCAGGAGCAGACAAATCTAAAGTAGTTTAATATTAACATTATTCATGTAAATGCCTAATTTGGAAAAATTTCAAGTTTTAAGAGGAAAAGTATATGGTAAGGTATATGGTACCATTATCAAGCTAAATTCTAGTTCTAGATTTATCACTGATAAAAGTTATATAAACCTGGTAAATCATTTAATATTTCTAGACCTCTACCCTTTCTGTAAAATGAATGAGTTAGAATTTATCTAATATCCTTCAGGGGGACAAATGGACATTCAATGAGATAGAGGACTTTCAAGCATTCTTGACAAGAAGACCAGAGCTGAATAAGAATCTGACTTTCAAATATAAGACTCAAGAGAATCATAAAAAGGTGAACAGGAAGGTAAATCATAAGGGACTTAGTAAGGTTAAACTG
>NW_020954565.1:7749870-7806407 GCF_900497805.2 Vombatus ursinus | reverse complement strand
TACATTCCTACATGAAAAGATGATATTTGTAACTCATAAGACCTTTCTCATTATTAGGGTAGTTAAAAGGAGCATATACAGACAGAGGGCACAATGTGAGTTGAAATAGAAGGGATGATATCTAAAAAATAAAATTAAAGGGTAAGAGAGGATGTACTGGGAGAAAGAGAAAGGGAGGTAGAATGGTGTGAATTATCTCACAAAAAAGGGGCAAGAAACACCTTTTACAATGGAGGGGAAGAGGAGTGAGTGAACTTTACTCTCATCAGAATTAGCTCAAAGGGGGAATAAGATACACAGGCTATGGGGTACAGAAATCTTTCTTACCCTACAGGAAAATGGAAGGGGAAGGGGATAAGAAAAGGAGGGGGAGTGATAGAAGGCAGGGCAGATTGGGGGAAGGGGTAGTCAGAAGCAAAAAACCTTTGAGGAGAGACAAGGTGAAAGAAGAGAGAGAGAATAGAATAAATTGGGGCAAAGGGAATAGGATGCAGGGAAATATAGTTAGCAATAGTAACTGTGAAAACAAAAATTGAAGCAAGCTTCTCTGACAAAGGCCTCATTTCTCTAACATATAGAGAAGTATCAAATTTATAAAAATAAGAGCCACTCCCCAATTGATAAATGATCAAAAGACATAATCAGTTTTCAGATGAAGTAATCAAAGCTAACTATAGCCACATGAAAAAAAATTCTAACTCACTATTGATTGGAGAAATGCAAATTAAAACAAATCTGAAGTACTACCTCATACCTGTTAAGATTGGCTAAAAGAATGGAAAAGTTTGTAAATGACAAATGTTGGAGGGGATGTGGGGAAAATGAGACTTTAATGCACTGTTGGTGGAATTGTGAATTGATTCAACCATTCTACAGAGCAATGTAGAACTATGCCCAAAGGGCTATAAAATCATGCATACTCTTTGACCTAGCAATATCACTACTAGGTCTGTATCCCAAAAGCGATAAAAAAACAAAAAGGAAAAGGACATATGTGTACAAAAATATTTATAGCAGCTCTTTTATGGGGGTAAAGAATTAGAAACTGAGGGGATGCACATCAATTGGGAAATGGCTTAACAAGTTGTGGTATGTAATTATGATAGAACACCACTGTAGTGTAAGAAATGATGAGCAGGATGCTCTCAGAAAAACCTGGAAAGATGCTATCTATTCTCAGAGAAACAACTGATGGTGTCTGAACACAAACTGAAACATACTTTTTTTTTAAACTTTCTTTATTTTTTCTTGAGGTTTTTTTGGGTCTACTTCTTTCACAACATGACTATTATGGATATGTCTTGCATGACTACACATATATAACCTATATGGAATTGCTTGCCTTCTCAATGTGGGGGAAAGGGGAAAGGGAGGGAAAGAATTTGGAACTCAAAGTTTTAAAAACAAATGTTAAAAATTGTTTTTACATGTAACTGGGGGAAAAGTAAATACTAAATAAATACAAAAAAAGAAAAAATACATTAAAAAAAGAATATATCTAATTATTCTTCCAGCTTTACAATATTTTGAGTCTGTGACCTAGATATCTAGGATTAAATGTTAGCTTTAGGTGGCTTGAGAATATTAGCATTGAAATCCATCTCTAGGTCTGATATAAAGTTATATTACATAATTTAATGAAAAATACCAAATTAGGCATATAAAATACATCTTAAGTATAATAAAACATTAAGATAAAGATGTATGTATACACACACATTTTACTTTTACTAAATAAAACATGGTAAAAAGAAATGCGACTTGATTTTGCAAGGTATTATATAAAAGAACTGTAAAATCTCCTTACCACTATTTTGTTCTCCCTCTAAATCTTTTACAAACACAGCAGGTATCCCAGAAGATATGTTGAATTCTATTTTTTTATGCTCTACAGGTTGTGGCTGCTCAAACACATCTGAAGGCAATAGCGCAGGGTGTAAATTACTGTTTAAAAATAACACCAGGTTAGTCTTACCGAAGTGGGGAAAATCAACTCTTCCAATTAGTGACGTAGGATGATGCCATTCAAAAAGTCTTCCTAAATATTGATTTCTGCTATTATTTTAATTAAGATCAGAATGTACTTATTTTGGATATTTTAAAATGAGCACTATGAAGGTGAAATAATTTCTCATATTATTTATACTTAAGGGAAATTAAAAATTGTGGCAGAATTTCAAAGACAGCAATATAAAACATGACAACAGAATAACTTTAAGTATCAAGCAAAATAAAGTTATATTCTTGAAAACAGGATTATTGAGACTTTTCCTGACTAGTAAGTATTTCTCAAACCTTCTGGTTACTTAATCCTTCAGGGGGAAATCTGACTAAAAGAAAACCAAAACATTTAAATATAACTTTTGTATGAGTTAACCTAACAAAATAAGAAGTATTAGATGATAAGGCTATATGAAGTAATAGGACAATGAAGGTGTAAAAAAAAGGAACAACTTTTCAAATGTCTTCACTTCAAAAAAAAAAAAGTCTCAAGAATTAAAAAAAAATTACTTTGAAACCTAAACATTTCTAAATCAAATTCTATTATCAACACAATGAAAAATCTAGAGTGCACTATCACAGTTTATTTTAACCAACTTTAATGAAATTTCCCTACAAAAGAAGGCCATGGCTATTTCTTAAAGTTTAGAAGATATAACTCATATTTCATTATGCTATTTTGTAATCTATAAAGCGATGAAATCACAAGTCTGAATTGGAAACAAAAACAAAAAAACAAACCAACAAAAAAAACTAGAAACCCTTGAAATTACCTATGTGAAGAAGATGCAGGCATATTCAACATGTCCTTTATCTTTTGCCTTTTTCTTACACGGCGTTGCTTTGCAGTTGCTGGTCTTTTGGGTTGAAAATTAGCTAATTCCATCAGTTTTGTCATCCTAAATTAGAAAATAATATATCTTCCTTATCTAGGACTTATCTACATGTTATCATTTACAAAATGCTTTATTTTTTGTTTTTTTTTGGCTAGGCAATGGGGTTAAGTGACTTGCCCAGGGTCACATAGCTAGTAAGTGTTACATGTCTGAGGCTGGATTTGAACTCAGGTCCTCCTAAATCCAGGGCCAGTGCTCTACCCACTGCACCACCTAGCTGCCCCCTTACAAAATGCTTTAAACTGTTCTTTCAAGATAAAGTTTTTAAGAAAATCCCAACTAAAAATTATGCATACTATAAAAAAGTATAATTAAGTTTCCTCCAACTTCAAAAGAAATTCTAATCATTTTTTTTTTTGCAATGGCTTCAATCAAATACCTCTATCAGTTAGTCAATCAGTCTATTATATGCTAAGAACAGTATTAAGTGCACAAAGAAAGGCAAAAGACAGTCCCTGTTCTCCAGGAGCTTTTAGTCTAAACAGGGAGACAATGTGAAAACAACTATATACAAACACATTCATTCTCTCTCTAACTTTCTATACATACACATACACATACATACATACACACACACACACACACACACAAACACATGTACACAAATATGATAAGAATGGAGATAATCAGCTGAGGGAAGGCAAGAATTAATACAGATTAGGAAAAGCTCTTTGCAGAGGGTGGGAGTTTTTAACTAGGTCTTGAAGGAAGCCAGGGAAGCTAAGAGATAGAGATGAAGAAGGAAAACATGGGGGAATAAACAGTGAAAATGTCTAAAGTCAGAAGATACAGGGTTGTGTTCAACAAATAGCAAGAAGGTCATCATCCCTGGATGGCAGAGTATGTGTGGGTGAGTAAGATGTAAGACTGGAGAGGAACAGATTATGAAGGGTTCTGCACACCAAACATAGGCTTTTATATTTGATCCTGGAGGTGATAGGGAGGTACTGGGATTTTTTGATTAGGGTAGTGGTGACATGCTCAAATCTGTACTTTAGAAACAACAATTTGACAAATGAGTGGAAGATGGACTGGAGTAGGGAGATCAACCAGTAGACTATTGCAATAATCCAGGAATAAGGTGATGAAGACCCACATCAGGGTGTTGACAATGTCAGAGAAGGAGACATGTATGAGAAATCTAATGTAGTTAAAAGCTAAAGGATTTGGCAACAGATTGAATATGATGGATGAGAGTGAAGAGGCAAGGATAACACCTAGGTTATAAGCCTAGATGATTGGAAAGATAGTGTACTCTCCACAGCAACAAGACAACGTGGAAGGGAAAAAGTTTTGTGGGGAAAGATGAATTCAGTTTTGAAAATTCTGTGTATGGGACATCCAGTTTGAGATGTAGAATAGATGCCCAAAGATACAAATCTAGATGTCTGATGAAACATTAGGGCAGGATAAGTAGATCTAAGTACCACCAGCAAAAAAGATGATAATGAAATCCATGGGAGCTAATGAACAAAAAATATAATGAACCAAGTGAAACAGTACAGATAGAGAGGAGAATAGGACACATAATAGAGTCCTTGCTAACGATCACTACTGACAGGTATGACCTGGACAAAGATTCAGTAAAAGAGATTGAGGAGGCTTGCTCAGACAAAAAGGAAAATCAGGATATAGTCACAGAAAGAGAGAAAAGAATGTCAAGAAGAAGGTGACTGCCAGTGTCAAAGGTGGCAGAGAGATCAAGAATGAAGACTGAGAAAAGGCCATGTGATTCGGGAATTAGTTTATCAATGATAACTTTGGAAAGGGCAATTTAGGTTAAGTAAAGCTGAAAGTCAGACTGTAGAAGGTTAAGAATGAGAAGAAAGCACAAGTAGACATTGATTATAGATGGCCTTCTCAAATTTGGTCACAAAACGGAGAAATTTGGAACAACAAATGACATGACAGCTAGCAGGAATGGACTGATCAAGCAAGGGTTTTTTGAGAATGGGGTAGAGATGGGTATCAATATAAGGGAAGAGACTGAAGATAAGTGAGGCAGTGGGGGGATGACAGGAAGGAACAATCTGCTAGAAGAGACAGAATGGAGTGGGATTATGTGCATGCAGAGCAGTTTGCTTTGGTAGGAAAGGCCACCTCATTATGTGAGATAGGGCTGTGAAGGAGTTGACAGTGGAAGAAAGCATCTGAGTGATGTGAAATAAGGAAAAAGGGAGAAGAAGGAGCTCTAAGGGAATAGCCTCAATTTTTCCAGTGAAATATGAGGCAAAGTTCTCAGCTAAGTAAGTGGGGTGGGGAAGGTTTGAGGGATGAAAAGGTTTGGAAAAGCCTCTGTGGACAGTAGGACAGTGAATCAATTAGGGAGATATAAAAAAACAGTTTTGCTGTTAAGATTATGTAATATAAATTCATACTGGATCCAGCCAATACAGTTTTATGATTTTCTTTTTTCTTTTTTTTTTGGGGGGGGGGTGTGAGGCAATTGGGGTTAAGTGACTTGCCCAGGGTCACATGGCTACTAAGTGTCAAGTGTCTGGTCTCAAACCAGACTTGAACTCAGGTCGTCCTGATTCCAGGGCTGGTGCTCTATACACTGCGCCACCTACTTGTCCCAAGGGAAAAAGAACTATGATTTTCTTTAGCTTTGTTCAGTGGCACTTGAATAGGAATGAAGGAAAAGGATGGGTAAGAGTAATCAATCCAAGGCTGGGGGCTTGACAACTCATTTGATAAGAGGGCAAGGTACTGGAGTAAAGAGTATAGAGTTGGAATAATTCACTAAAAGGTCAAAATGAGGAAAAGAAGTCAGTGGAGCCAGTATGTAATGGCCCAGGGAAAAAAACAAACAAACAAAGCTGAGGAATTAATGGTTATGGTGAAGACAAAGAATAAAGTTTGGGGAAATGACCGCAGAATATGAACAGATAAGGGAACTATAGACTTCAAGATGGAAGTGGTACATACATGGGTAATGGCAATACCACGGACATGACTCTCTGTGTGTAACTGGGTTGGGGTAGAGGACTAGGTCACAGGAAATGAGTAAGCCAAAAAACTAGGTTAGGCTGTTTCAGGGAGTTCAACATTTCTGTTGAAATTCCCTCATATGAGGTCAGGAGGTGGGGAGAAAAGAAAGACCATAAGCCAGATACTGAACTCCTTGAGGAAAGAAGAGCAGTATCCTGGAAGTCAGCAGACAATTTCCACACTACAGTCACTTTTGCTTTTGGTTCCTGATGACTAATATCTAAAGCTCTCCTAATTATTAGTCTCTCC
This sequence comes from Vombatus ursinus, assembly GCF_900497805.2. Classification (NCBI taxonomy): domain Eukaryota; kingdom Metazoa; phylum Chordata; class Mammalia; order Diprotodontia; family Vombatidae; genus Vombatus; species Vombatus ursinus. The sequence continues at coordinate 7,800,270 of NW_020954565.1, read as the reverse complement.
ACAAAACTGTGTTTTAATTCTTTCTATCCAGTCACTCCAGACCTAGCTCCCAGACTCTTACTACCCTAGCGACCTGATCCCTTTCTGTTCTGACCCTATTTTAAGTCTATTATAGTCTATTAATAGTCCACGCAAGCCATCTGCTCAAGCAGATGCTACTCTTATGCTACTCTCTAACCCTGAATTAATTTCCTTGCCCGGAATCTAAGTACTGACATATCTTTCCCTATTTTAAATGACCTTCTATGCTTTGACTGATCCTATTATCCATAGCTTGGATCATAACTGGTATAACAACATTCCTTGTTGCTGCTTTTATCAGTCTGCCCCATTTGCTCCCACTCAACTGCTAATCTGGATACTTTTAAATATCAAAATCTAAAATACCAAGATTTAAGCGTGTTTTAGTTAAAACTAGTTGAACCTTAGGGTCTTTTTATCCTTGAATCCCCTGTCCTATCCTTTTGTAAACTCCAACCTTAGATTACTCCCATATATGCTTTCTCTAGTCCTACTTACAAACTGCCAAAAACAAAGGAGGAAAGTTAAATAACTTGATGTGTGATGACTTCATCTGCTAGAAATATATGCTAATCACAATTGGACCCTTACTACATTAAATTCCTTTTAGTTTTCCTATATTGGTTCCAAATTGTGCTCCCCGGTATCAGTTCCAAACTTTCTGTTCTTAAGCTACCTATACCAACCACTCCTTCTTAACAGAGAACTTAGGCATTTATTTTAACAGGAAAACTGAGGCTTTGCCAGAAGTTTCTCCTTTCCAATTTTTTTGGACAATGGGTCTCCATAACTCACTGAGGTTACAAGTTCAGTAGAAACTCAAAGGCCCAACCCAAATGATGGGCACAGGAGTTTTGACTTGCTCTGTTCCTAATCTAAACCAGTTTGTCCCTCCTTAGGCAGCCTAAAAGGCTCTCCATTCCCAGAGGATCACCATATTGGTAACAGACTTAGCATGGCCACTCCACTGGTTTTAGTCCTACTGCAGCTTAGAATTCCTTAACTCGAGCAATATACCAACCTTAGCTGCTCCTGGTAGCAATGTATCTCTAATGCTCACCTTTCTCTATTCACTCTTCCTTTGTGCTAATCTCACAGGAAGAAAGGGTCCTTCTCCTTAACAAGGCCAACTACTCTTTTTGTACTCTACATCTCATTCCCTACCATCTCCATAAATTTTGCCCTTCCACCATGCTCCTTCTTGACTTTCAAATCTATATTCAAGATTTAATATACTTAATTTTAATTGGTCCTTTGCAACACAATACCTTCCTAACTTTCTAGTCTTCTTATACTTGTCTCCTTTCCAGATACCTACCCATGTTACAACTACTCTGGATTACTTTTATTTATTCACACATAGCACTCCATCTCCAATCTCCTTGCACAAGCACTGGCTATCCTCCACATCTGGAATGTTCTACCTCTACTTCATGATTTCCATCTCTTCCTTTAAGACTCAGCTCAAATCCTATCTTCTGCAGGCCTTTCACAACCTTTACTATCCTTTCGGATAGCACCCTTTTTTACCCACTATGTATATTTTTTGTATGTAATTAACTATTTTTATGTTGTTTCTTCATTAAAATATAAGTCCCTTGAAGGCAGGTACTGCTTTTGTCTTTCTCTGTATCGTCAGCACTGAACACAGTGACTGGCACTGAGTAAGAGCTTAATAAAAACTTACTGACTGAATGATCCTACCACTCCCAATTAGTGATGTGTTCTTATAAACAAAGTAAAAATCTGAAAGGAAAAAAGATCACCTATTTCAGATTTCTCATACCTCAGACTTATTTATTACAAACCTCTCACGGGCTTCATCATCACCACTTTCATATTCTGATTCTTCTCCACTAGATCCTTCACCTTCTTCTGGCACAGGAGGCTCTTCAGGTGGCAAAGGAGGTACAGGGGGAAGAGGCGCATGCACTGGCATATACTCTTCATACTAACCAAAAGAACCAGTAAGTACTGTATGAAGTAACATGTAAATATAAATTCAACTAGAAAAGACATCGATTTCTCTATGAACTATGTCTAACAATCTCCTACAAAAGTCCTACACCAATGGCTCATCTTGATGTGGAAATGGCCCTATGTTTTTACAGACTGTACTAGCATGATGTAAGCTCTGGAAGACTCTATCAAGATGGAAAGACTTTGAGTATACTCCCCACTGTCCAACAATCACCCTAGATAAGTACAAAGACACTAATCACCAATGGATTGTCAACTAGTTTATGCTTTTTCTGACCAGAGTAACCCACAAAACAAAGAAGAACAGAAAATAGTCTTCAGTATTAAGGAAGTCAATCCTCAAATTATTTCTTTAATATAGTAGCAAAGTAGTGGAAAAGAGAATAAAATGTCCAATGAGGTGTTTTTAGGTGATATATGAAGATCAATTAATTGCCAAAATGCTAAATGTGAAAACTCCATTCAGTAATCAAGTAGCTGCTATGTCACTAGAGGAAGAGCAACTAGGTCCTGAATTAGTTTGAATAACGAATCCCCTGAAGGGGTCTCATTATTTGCATTCATATTACATATTTCCATTACGCTGGAAATAATTACCATAGTTTGCATAGTTACAACTTCAAAGAAGGTGAATTAAAATACATGGGACTACTTTAGGGGATTCATTATTCACACTAATCAAGATATACATCAATACTGACATTCTGACTATCAACGAAACCAGAAGACAGATAATTTGCAAGCTCAAGAAAAGTATATGTGAAAAGTTCTACTTGTAGAAGCAAACAGATGGGGTGAAGTCAGGTTTCATCATGTGCCAAAAGATAATAAAAAATACCAATTACTGACCCAGTCATCTTTTCTGTAGTGGTCATGATAAATGTTGACAAGGGCATCATCACACATATAGTTGCAAGGGATGAAGAAGTAGAAAAATGGCAACTGTTGACTTTAATAGGCAAACAGGTTCAGATGATGGGGAAAATACAGCTTGGGATTAAAATGAAGGAGATCAAAGGTTTGTAGATTACTCAGCAATGATATGGAAAGAACACTGAATTTAGAATAAAAGGACCTGGGTTCCAATTCTGGCTTACTACTTTTACAGTCTTGGGCAAATAACCTTTCTTGATTTTAGTTTCCTGGAGGCTGGACCTGTAAGGTTTTTTTCCCAGCTCTAAATATATGATCCTATAATTGTTACTATTTCCATCAAAACTAGTCTGAGAGTCCTGGAGATGGATGCAAAAAAGTCAAAGTGTTTATATTATGACAGAAAATAAATTGGTACTGACTTAAGAGTCATTTCTAAATCAACTATATTCAGTAATCAAACAAAAAGAGCAAAAGTAAAACCAATAACAAATTAGAAGGATAAAGATGAGAAGATAATACTGCATACAACTATAAAAGGTTGATTATAATCAAACTAGTTAAACTCTGCAAAATGGGAAATGAATAAATATAAAGACACTGACTGATCATTAATACTTCTTAGAAAAGTAAATTGTTCCATAGTAGTCATCATAACCATAAGGGTAAAAGAGGAGACAAAAGACTCAGTCAGTAAACTCTTAATCTCCATTCTCAACAGATACATAGCAGCCAAGAGTCTTACCAAGTTAGACTACTTTGCAAAACACTACAGGAGAAGGAATCTTTGAATCTGTCGTGTGACTGAAAATATGGTCTGTAAAACTGACTGCAAAAGCTTATTCCTTTCTTATAGTTTCATTAAGTACTTATACAGATCATTCTCATATTGTTTTAGAGATAAAGTAAGTATACAGTTTGGTAGTTGCTAGTATCTCCTCGGTAACCTTAAAAATTGATAATACTTTAAAAACTGAGTGGGAGAAGAATCACAAAAGGTATCTCTATTTGCTAACTTTATCAATGAAACTAAGGTCCATGGAGATTATGAATTAACATGGGTGGTGTCAGAGATGTAGTTCAAATGCAAGTCCTCTTACTCCAAAGCTAACTCATTTTTCCATCATTGTTGTCTTTCCAATTTCACATCTAAATCCTGCTGGAATGATCTGGATTAGATCTCATAACAAGATTTTTATGGGCTTGTTTCCCCCCTGATAATTTTTAATGTTTTTTTGAGGTAATACTGCTTGAGATTTTTTTTTTTTGGTCATCTCCTATTCTGAATTTTCAGATATTTTGATGTTCCCTAACCCAAATTTGAACCAGAGTCAGTACTTATTCTTCCACCACTGAAGACTGCGTTAATGCTAAAACTTACTATATCTTTGAAAGTTGCTAGTCAAAAAATGCACCACCAATGTAAGCCATGGTGACAAGTTTTACTAAATAAAGTCAGATTGATCCTTAGTCCATCACTGGACTCAACCCTTCTGAGTTGTTAGAAAGTGCCAGAGTTTGTGTTCTATAAGTACAGCTGCTGAAAACCCAAACTTATCTCAAAACTACAAATGCAACAGAACTCAGAAGTGTGTTCTGTAGTGAAAAAAAGTAGCTATTTTCTTTACGAAAATTTTCTTCTATTTAGAGCTTAGTAACTAAAAGATGTTGTCTTGTCTACAGAAGAACTGCTTTAAAGAAAAAAATTCCCAAAATTCTTAAAACTAAAAGATGGGTTTGAAATCAGAGGATATAGTTTCAACTCCTAGATCTACAACTTTTTATTTGTATGACCAAGTTATTTAACCACTCTGAGCCTCAGTTTTCTTACCTATAAAATTAGGAGATTGGACTAGACAACCTTTAAGGTCTCTTCTAGCTTTAAATATATAATTCTATGATATAGCTTGTTACATGATAATTATTGACTTACATATGAAATGGTATTTTAACAACTGCCCTAAACATCTTCCAGAAATAAAACTGTCTACAACAAAGCAATCTCAAAATGAGAATAATGAACTCTTTAGATATTCATACCGAGTACAACAGTACTTGTTAAATACCAAGAGAAGCAACCAATGAGTTAGTTATCATTGATGAAATCTACTGTTTTTTTCTCTCTTGCTTTTCTTTATAAACTTATTTGCATATTATCTTTCATTCACTTTTATTCTTTTCACTCTTTTTCTATTTTTTAAAATCTCAGGTCTTTTAGCATTAATTAACTTCAACAGATACTCTCAAGAGAAAAGAAGTTGTTGATCCTTACTCTAATTACAATAATATAAAAATATTTAAGATACTAAACAGCAGAAATATATTCTTACCATGGGAGGTCGGGCAGTAATTGGTCCAAAAGGTGTGGGTAAGTTCATTTTATTCATAAGATGAAGCACCTTAAAAAAAACAAAAACACTTTTCTAAATGATTTGGAATTAAAATGATTATTTTAACACATACATAACATTACATTAGAACCTTACAATAACATTTGACAGAAAGCAAATCCATCTTTAAATCCATCATCCAGAGTTTAGTTACTGCAGTATCAAAGAATTTTAATATGATACACAGAAAATAATCTATTTCAATGTATTTCTAACAACATACATATTTATTAAATTTTTACTAATTTGGCTTGACTGGGATTATATGAAGTATTCAACTGTAAATAGGCACGTGTCTTTTTAGTATTCGCTGAATGAAAAAATACTTTAAGTGCTATTTTTTAACGTAGTGCTAAAATTATAGGCACATTAAAATTAGTAGATGACACTGCTTTATGAATTTATGCCAGAAAATGTTTTTTTAAGAAAAAAATCATAATCAAGATAATAAAGCCCAATACCTTATAGTCCCACATTAAATATTACTATTATTCTCAATGTGGCAAGTGAAAATTTCTAAGGGACAGAATTTTTGGGTAAATTATAACTGATTTTATTAATTACAGCTAGCAGATAATCCATAAAATGAGGCCAGTTATCCTCTTGGTAACTCAAAAAGACACATCATAGAGTTTCTTGAATGCTTATAAAGTTTTTGGTAAGAGGGTGCACCTGAAGGTGGAAATCAACACTGATTGGTTAGCAAATACCTAGAGAAAGAATATTATATTGAGAGGTGGGCTTATTCTAATGAGGGACTGGGAGCCATGACTCTGATCACTCAGTCTTTGGACAAAGAGACTTATCTCTACTCAGATCACCCCCTCACCTAGGGCAATCTAGACAAAGGAGGCCCACCTCCACTCAGACCTGTCTAGACCACAATGGGGCAGAATTCACCTAGACTAGGATCTCTTTACCTTCTAATCAGATCTAAGCTTTCCGACTTGGCTAAGTCTAGCCCAAGATTTCATTTCATTATTAGCACTGCCCTTCAGAGAAATAAGCTTTGACCTAATCTCCAAATGATGAAATAGGAAGAGAAAAAATCCTGGATCTCTCCAATATTAACAAATGGTTATTTAATAATCATTTCTCTTATAAAGGAACAACTGACACATTTAAGTTAATTAATTCCAAATTTAAGGCAATTCAAATATAGTAATGAAATTATGCATAAGGAAAAAAAGATAGAAAAAAATTCTCTGAAAGGCAACTCAGTACCTGTAGGGCAATATATTTAGATAGTGTTAACAGGTAAGGAATTGTTTTTCCCCCATTTCAAACCTAAGTTGGCTTTTTTGCAACTTCTACTCATTATTTTCAGTTCTGCCTCTGGGACTATTGTTAGTAGCCTATTTTTTACCATGTGATAGCCTTTTACATAACTGGAAATAGCCATCATGTCTACCATTTCAAGTCTTTTCTAGGCTGTAAGTTCTCAGCTCCTTCAACTGATTTTCCCACAGTATGCTCCTTCTTATGACTGCTCTCTGATCTCCAGGTTATCAATGGACTTCTCAAAATGTGATGGTCAGAACCAAATCTCCAGATGTGGTCTGATAAGAGCAGAGTAGAGCAACACTATCAACTTCCCTAGTCTTAGTATACCTGTATTTCAATGCATCCTAGACGGAATTAAGCTTTCTGGGCTGCCATTTCACACTGTTGACTCATTATTCTTGTAGCCCCTTAATTCTTAGATTTTTAAGGATTTATGTTACACAATGTCACTACAGGCTGTATTAAATAGCAGCATGCAAAATTAGCATTCAATTTCAAAAGTATAAATTTTCTCTACTTGCCTGTACATAGAACTTAGGCACGCTTGCCAAGGCACTTGCTATGTTGGCTAGTATTGTGCTTGAAGGTGGTGGATACAGGTATTTGAGGCATGAATTTAAAGGAAAAGTTAGCCTACAAAAAGAAAATTAAATTCTTGTCAAATTTTAATATAAATTATACAATACTACTAACACATTTCCCCCCCAAAAAAATTGAAAACAAAGTTATTCAAGGCTTTTCCTCAATAAATGGTGAAAGAATAGGCAATTTTAGAAAAATAAACATCCATTTGACAATGTTCAAAATCACTAATAATCAGAGAAAACCCCATTAAAACAACTCATGGTATTACCTTTATCAAATTGGTAAAAATAAAAGGAAAAAAATTCAATGTTGAAAGGGTTGAGAAAATAGGCATACTAACTCAGTGGTAAAATCAGATTTGTTCTGATCATTTTAGAATATAATACAGAATCCTGGAAATATTCATATTACTCACATTACAAGGCTGTTGTTAAGTGCTTTGCAAAATTAAAACACTACATGGTTATTATTATATAAAATCTGGCAATTTTGTTTATTTTTCCAAGTAAATTTATTTATTTTACAAGTTCAGCCTATTTTTGAGTCAATAAAGTAGAATATTTCAAAAATATATTTCTTTTCTTAATGCCTTGATTTAATTTTAAAACAACAGCAAAATCCCACCACTTCTTCTACAGTAACATAGCAATTGTTTTAGTGGATGTTTATTTAAAAAATTTAATGTTAATTAAGTTGACTACTCACAAAGTTCAATCAATTTTTAAATTCAATTATATTTTGTTTTCAGTTCTGAATTCTTTTTCCCCACTTCTCCCTTTGTCAGCTATTAAAGCAAGAAAAACAAAACCCATTAAAAATCAGAAGAGTCAAACAAAATAAATTCCTGCATTAGCCACATCAAAAAAAAAAAAAGGAAAAGAAAAAAAATGTTTTGATCTGTACTCTAAGACCATTAGCTCTCTATTTGGAGGTAGAAAGCATGTTTCTTTATGAGTCCTTGGAATGGTGGTTAATCACTGTGTTGTTCAGAGTTCTTAAGTTTTGCAAAGTCGTCTAGCTTTACAATATTGTTATTGTATAAACTGTTCTCTTGGTTTTGCTCACTTCGCTTTGAATCATGTAAGTTTTCCTAGATTTTTCTGAAACTGTTTCCTTCAATTCTTTTTTCCTGCGCAAAAAAACATTTTATCACATGCATACACCTTCTTCAGGCAATTCCCAACTGATAGGCACCCCCCTCAGATTTCAATTCTTTGTCAACACAAAAAAGAATTACTATAAATATTCTTATTACACAAGTCCTTTTCCTCTTTCTTTGCTCTCTTTGGGGTACAGACCTAGTAGTGGTATCACTGGCACAAAGTATATGCATAGATTAATAGCTTTTGAGGTGTGGTTCCAAACTGCTTTACAGAAAAGATGGACTAGTTCAGAGCTCTACTAGCAAAATATTAATGTACCAGTTTTTCCACATCTTCTTCACTATTTGTCATTTTCATTTTATATCAACTTTGCCAATCTGATGGATGTGAGGTGGTATCAGTTATTTTAATTTACATTTCTCCAATTATGACAGCAATCAATGTACTTTTAATATATACTTATTACAGACATATCCATTAGATGTGTTACAAAGCACTGAAGTATAAATCTCTAACTTCCAAACTATTTTACTTTCATTAAATCTCATAAAAAGCACAAAACTGTTTAAAAAAAAAAGAAAAGAAAAAAGAAGAATGCTAACCCATGATTTGGTGCAATTCCATTTTCTATGGTCAAACAACTTGGCTCTTTTTTTTCTTTATCTTCTTCTACAGGTTCATCAGACCTAAAAAATAAAAGATCAAAACTGGTTTTTTTATCAAGAAAATATATGCAACAGTAAATTGTGATACATGAGGTTAATTCATCTAATAAACAAAAGTGTACTGTGCTAGATGCTACAGAAGATACAAAAGCTAAGTAAATCATAGCTGTCCTTAAGATTTTTATACAACTATTATCTTACAATGTAGTAGTAAGATCTGGACTCTTAGGCTAGGCAGCAGAGTTGTCACAATACTGGGCTTGGCTGGTATGCAAACCTGGGCCAATCATCTACCTCTTCTCTTCCTCAAATTCGACACATGTGAAATGCCTCGAGTCAGAAAGACTCATCTTTCCGAGTTCAAATCTAGCCTCAGACACTTAGCAGCTGTGTGATCCTGGAGACGTAACTTAACCCAGTTTGTCTCAGTTCCTCATTGGTAAAATGAGCTGGAGAAGGAAATGGCAAAACAATCTAGTATCTTAATAAATTAAGTAGAATTTAATGAGTGCTTAAGAGACTGGGATGCTATGTATTAGAAATTGAGAACATAAACAAAAAATCCCTCCTCTCAAAGAGCTTTTGTTTTAAATGGTGGAAACAATACGTAAAGATAGATAGATAAATTGACACAGCTAATAAAAATAAGGTAATTCAGGAGAGAGGGCACTAGCAATTGGAAAGTTTAGGAAAGGCTTCATGTAGAAGGTGGTACTTGAATTGAGTATTGAAGGAAGAGAGGGATTCTATGAAATGGAGTCAAGGATGGAGGCCATAGTAAGTCTAGAAGACAGTCCTCAGTATAAAGTCTCAGACTAGAGAGGGAATGCTGTGAGGAGCAGAGATAAGGTCAGTTTGGTTGGAACCTGGAATGTGGAAAGGGCAGTAGCATATAACAAAGCTAGAAAGATAAGCTGCAGTCTGTTTGCCAAGGGTTTTAAAAGTGAAACAAAGGAGTTTATATTTTATTCCCAAAACAACAGATAGCCAGTGTTGTTTATTGAATAGGTGTGGCACGGTCAGATTAGCACTTATAAGGAAAAAAAAATCACTTCAGCAGCTATGTGAGAAACACTGGTAGGGACACCAATGAGGAAATCATTGCAAAAATCTAAGTCAAGGTAATAAGGGCCTGAAGTAAGGGTAGTGGCTATATGAGTAGAGAAAGGGTAAGATGCAAGAAATGTTATGGAGGAAGCAACAGCAAAATATGACATCACTGAGGAGTCTAGATATATCTATTAGATGTGTTACAGACCAGAGAGACTGGGTGGTTTTGAGGAAAAGATAGGAAGTTCTATTTTAAACATAATGAGTTTGAGATATCTACAGGATATTCATTCTGAAATGTCTGATTAGCAGTTGATATAGGACTGAAGCTCAGGGGAGAAAATAGGACTGGACATATAGATCTGTCAATCATCTGCAGGAAGATTTTAAATCCATGGGTGCTAATGAAGTCATCAAGAAAGAGAGAGAGTAAAGATAAAGAAAAGGGCCTAGGATAGAGTCTTATGATATAGCCACAGTTAGGAGGCATGATATGGATAATGATCCAGTAAAGAAAGGAGTAATCTGACAGGTAGGAGAAAAGAAAGAAAGAATGGTTATCAAGAGTACTTGGAGAAGAATGCCCCAGAGTAAAGGTTAGCGGTGTCAAAATCATCAGACAAGTCAAGAAGGATGAAGACTGACAAAAGGCAGTCACATTCAAAAATTAAGAGATCACTGGTAGCTTTAGAAAAAGCAGTTTCAGTTGAACGATGAAATCAGAACCCAAACTGCAATGGGCTGAGTGAATGGGAAGAGAGAAAATAGAAGTAATGAGTGTAGACAGTTTTTTTTTTTTTAAAGAGTCTGGCTAGAAAAAGATACAGGATGACAGCTTGAGCAGGCTGTTAGGGTCTCGGAGTTTGTAAAGGATGGTAAAGACTTAGCCATGTTGAAAAGTAGTAGGGAAGTAACTAGTGGGTAGTGAGAGGCTGAAGATTAGACTATGAGGTTACTGAGGGTGTCATTTTCTAAAGATTAGAGGGGATGGGATCAAGAGCAAATATAGAGGGACTTGCCTTGGCTAGAAGAGCCATTCCATAATCAAAAACTAAAGAAAATGAGCAGAGGGTGAGGGATGAGGTCCAGGGGTTCTAAAATGAAGAGAAGGGGAGAAGAGGGAGCTCATGTTGAATGGTCTCAGTTTTATCAATAAGGTAAGAGGTGAAATTTTCAGCTAAGAGATTAAAGGCTGGCAGTGGAGGTGAAGGTGTGGGAGACTGGGAAACTATGAGAAGATTTGGCATAGATTGTGTTGGAGAAAGACAAGGAGAAAATCAGGGAAGAATGTATTGACTGCTTCAGTGAGGGTCCAATTAAAGTTGTAAACCATGAATTTATAAGGTACAGGGCCCAATCAGAGTTGGAAATCATGAATTTATCGGGTACTCAGTAAGGCCCTGGAGCTCTAGTCAACAGAATGTGCCCAAGGAGGATATGGCAGATAATGGAGACAAATCCAGGATTGTTGTTTGGCAAGAAACAAGCAGCAATGGAACACAAAGGCTAGAGGTTTGAGAGTTGATTACAGGATGGAAAGGGATGAAAATAAATCACTAAAATTCCAGCTCTACCACTTACTATTTGTGAAAATTTGATCAAGTAACTTAATCTCTTTTATTTTCAGTTTCCTTATTTCTAGAAAAATTAATCACCAAAAATTGATCACCTTTATGGTCCCCTCTAATGCCAAGATTCCAGGTCAAATATTTTTCAGTGAATGCCATTATAGGAAGCCCTTAACTTATAAACAAGTTTTGATATAAAGTTTGTTTGTATCTTCACTGTTTGATTTCTGCTGTACTTCCTATACAGTTATCAACAATGTTAGGTTTCTAAGCCAACATACAAAAACCACCCACAATTCAATGGCAAAACAGAAACCTAGCCATAATGTGTAACAATGTTTCTACAGGAAAAAATCATTCAGAGTTTCAACTTGGGATGCTAGGACAGGCCTAACAAAGCATTCATTTTTTGTGTGCTGCCTGAAACCCTGTGCTAGGATCATTTCTCTTTTTTTTCCTCACTCTCACATCCCACAACTACATACTCCTGTGCAGCAGGAGCGGAGACTTCTTTCTCTCTCCAAGGAATCTAACATTGAGGGAAATCACATAGCTGGGACTACTCAGCCTACTATATATGTCCACTATTTACTCTGAACAAGACCCTCACTGCTACACAGAAATCCTTTTATTCTTACCTGATTGATTCCCAATAGCACTCTCCACCAGCAGCTATTCAAACCCACTCTTCTTTTCTCAAAAGACCAAACACCACTCCTCCCAAACCTCTCTAGAAAGAGGACCTCAACTTAACTCCCTCCCCCAAAATGAGGTTATAAAGAGAAAATTCCCTTTTTCTTCAGTGCTGCACCTCAAATCTGTCAAGTAAATATTTGAACTGTAATAATACATTTCTAAATGTGTTCATTAGCACAATATCCCATAAAAATGAGTTCGCTTTACTTACTGGCTTCAATAGCTATAAATTTTATTCAGCAACTTTCCCCCCCAAAACCATAATTTCCTAAACCCTAAAAATGTGAGGAAAAAAACAAACAAACCTAATAACCACATACCTTTTCTTTTTCTCTGAATATGAAGTCTGACAGAAGGAGGAAGCTTGGTCCTGCTCTTTTGCAAATTCAACAACTAATGTGTGACCTAAAACCTTCAGCTGATGCAATCTTGATAAAGCCTTCAAATGATACAAAAAAGCTAAATTTGATAATGTAGCAAACATTTTAAATTCACTTATTAGCAACACATTTTTAATTAATGTTCTCCATCCCAAATGCTCTATCATCTAAATTCACAAGTCATGATTCTTGAAAACAGACCAAAATTTTAAGTATGTGGTCATTCTGGGAAAAAAAAAGTCTTTATGATAGTAACAGAGATAAGACAAAAATCTAATATCTGATTCAAATATTTAAGAAATTAAGAAAATATAACTAAAATTAAGAAAAATATATTTCAACATTAGTGAAAATACCAGTTATTTAAATCCAATTTTACAATAATGATTTGTTTTATCCATGTGGCTGCTTTGTCAAGAATTACTTACATATTCAGCTTTTATTTTTAGTAGCAGAACTAGAAAATACCATCAATGATACTCAAGTCAAGAAATATTTACTGGGTAACTATGTGGGTTGGCTAGAATTGCCATTATCAAATTCACTACCTGAAGCACAATAACTTTATATCATAACTATTACTAATCCTATTACCTCACCCTGGTTTCTTAAAATCTCTCATTTTCTCCAAGCTCAGCTCAAGTGTACTTTCTACATGAGGTCTTTTCCAGTGCTGCCAGTTGTTAATTCGTCCTCTCAAAACCACCTTATATATTTTACTCATGCTTAGCTATGTCCATGTTGTGTTTTCCCAACTAGACTATTAGTTCTTTGAAAGCAGGGGATTGTTGCTGATTTTTTTCTTTGTATCTCTAGTGCTTAGTACAGAACCTAGCATCTACAATATGCTTAATAGTGGCATATATCATAGGAGCATAAGTCACATCTACATTAGAGGTACAAAGCTCAACTTTAGTTCAAATTTTGGCTTCTATTCAATCCTCCTAATAAACAGATAAAACCTTCTACCTTGGGCAACATGAATCACCACAAGCAGATCTACTACACAATTTCAGGACCACAAAACCTTCTGGGAGAAAGAAAAGGCACTGAAAAATGTTCCAACTTGTTCTTTTTTTCTTTCTTGTTCAGAAGCCTCAGTGCACACAAGCAAGGTCTAGCAACTTTTTTTCAGTTCAATTTAAATATCTGCTTAAATAGTTCAGTTTTTGCACTTCAAATGAGTAACTATTTGAAAATGTTCATTATTAGGTATGCCCAGTGGGCACTTCTATGCCCTTAGAGAGGCTGAAAGAGGGAAGGAATAAAAGGGTAGCATAAAAAAGGTCAAGAGTATATGTCAATAGGCCTCAGCCCTGTAGTTCAAATTTGATAAGTAGAGATAAAATGTTTAGTGTCAAGAATATCACATACCTTTATTGCTGCTTTTTCATTAGGGAAAGTAGCAAAAGCAGTGTGTTTCTGAAAGATAATCATAATACACATAACTCTGAATAGCACCAAAGTATACTCAAAAGCAAGAGTTACATCCATGGCTAAAAGACATAAAATCATTAAATGCAGGGAAATCTGAGAGGATCATCTACTAAACTATACCAAATAAATAAAAATCCATAGTATTTTAATGTCCCTCTTAACTTTTATCATTAGTGGGAAAATCATTCCTTATGTTATTACTTAAATATATCCCTTTTGCCCGTCTTCATGGGAAAATTCAATTCTAAAAATTATAGTTTAAAAGGATAAAAAAATATAAAAAGTAGCAAATATCAAGTTACTGTGTTATTAAGCCGGATAAACAAAGATCTTGTCTTTGCTTATCTCAAAATGAAGTGCTGCATTTTTAAACAACACAGATCAGTCTAATACTAATTTAAATGAGTTTCAACTGAAGTACTTCAGTTGAATTTTTAAATCTCTCTCTATATATAACACTTTTGTTATATATATATACATACACATAACAAATGTAAATGTATATATATATTACTTATATGGAAAACATCACACTGGCATATAAGTCATAGAATCACATAAGGAGTGTGGTCTAGTAGAGAAAGCACTAGATTTAAAGTTGGAGAAGACATGGGGTAAAATCTAACTCTGTTACTTAGACATTATTTGTCCCACCATTTTCAAGAATACCTTGGACCTTTTATTAGAAAGGAAATGAGGAGCATTTCATTGGATTATGAGATCTAAAAACTGGAAGTTAGAACCCCCTTAGAATCCTTCATTTGACAGATGAGAAAATTGAGGTAAAGAGAGGCAGGGGCTTGTCCAAGGTTCACCTCACTGCTTAACAAGTATCAAAGTCAAGATTCTTCTGACTCCCAATACAGGTAGCAAGGCACAGAGTTAAGGTATAGCTGGTTTTGGAACCGAGACATGGATTAAAGCTTCTACCTCACAGTGTTGCTGTAAAGTTCAAATGAGATAATGTATGTGAAATGTTATGGGGACTTCAGCAGGTATACTGATCCCCCTTTTAAAGCAGACGAAACCAAGACTAGAAGAGATTAAAAGACTGGCCAAGTGTCATTTTGCTTGTCGCCCTCCCTCCACCCCCACCCCTAGCTTCCTCTCTGGGTCTAGTCCAGATGATCTCGAAGCTTCTTTTTGGCCCCAGGTTCCGGGGACGTATTCACTGGTTCCGAGATACACGGACTCTCTGCTCTGTCCGGCACAATTATTCAGGTTAGGACCAGGGCAAGGCCGGCGGGCCTCCAAATCGGGCCTCTCCTCTTCCCTCACCCCGCCCTAACCAAGCCTTGTCCTCACCGCACCTCCGCCAGACGCGGATCGGGCCCTGCGGGACATCTAGGGGGCTGCCCGCGCTGGCCCTCCTTACCAAGCGGCCCTTGTCGGACAGGACCCGCACGGCCTGGGCACCGAAGTGCTTCAGGAGATGCTCCTTCTCCTCGGCTGTCAGCTCGGCCGGCAAGTGCCGCACCAGGAGGGTCCTGTTGGCCCGCGGTAGCGGCGGCGTTGAGGAGCCCTGGCAGCCCCGCGACAGCGGGACCTGCTCTGGTGCAGCCATCTTCCCACACAGCGCCGCCACCTCCGGCGCGAGCGGCAGTGACAAGAACCGGAGAGGTCGAGCACGGACGGCGCCTCCCAGACGACGACCGGAAGCGCAGTCTCAGTGAAGACGACGCGAGAACTGGAGCGTCTTCTCGCGAGATCCTCGCGGACTAGCGCGCCGCGCGTTTTGTAAAGGGTTTTTCGGGTCCTTCTGCTAGCAGTGATTGCGACCAAAAAGTGGCCAGAAAGCAAAACGTGAAGATCTGAGTCCCCGGCCAGACCTAAGCTTACTTTGTCTTTTCGAACACACCGTAGCTTTCTGAGACTCGGGGGGATGGAGGTGGAAAGAGAGAGTTCTGCTTTCATTAAAAAGTGGAGGATGAGGGGGCTTCGTTAAATCCCCATTTACCCGTGGGCGGGACTGCCTCTTTACGCACGCGCAACGCTATTAGGTCGCGCCTGTCCCGGAAATAGTTCTAGTAATCTGCAGTGGGCCTTGAATGAGTCTGCAAGTTTATTCAGAGCTCTTGTAGTCTGGACTTTTCGTTTTGCGTGTTAGGAAACCAAGGCCCAAAAAAGCGTTTGAGGTAACTAGATGTCCTTTTAGATAGTGTGCCGGACATGGAGTTAGGTCAGGAAGGTTTAAATCCGCCTCACGCCTTAGCTCTGTGAACTTGGACACGTTTAACCTCTGTGCCTTAGTTTTTTCATCTGATACATGAGAAACTCTGTGACCGCTAAAGTCCCTTTCAGCTCTAAGTCTCTGAACCTGTGAGGCTTTTGTACTTCCCAGGCAAAAGTCATGTGAGGCAGCTAGCTGTGGATAGAGCACCATCTCGGAGTCAGAAAGACATCAGTTCAGGTGCTGCCTAACTTTGTGGCTCTGGGAAGGTCACTTACCTCTCTTATCCTCACTTTCCTTATCAATAAAATGGGCAAAATAAGGATCAAATGAGTTAACACCTGTAAAGTGCTTTGAAAACCTTAAAGTAATCAACATTTATTAAGAGCCTGCTATGTATCCTTAGCCATTCCATCTCCCATATCTGAAATGGACTTGCCATTCTCCACTAATCTCTTATCTATTGAAGTTTCCTCCTTCTTCAAGACTAAACTCAGGTACCACCTCTGCCTTGAAAGCTTCCTTGTTCCCTACCTGCTAAAATGAGAATTCTTATAGTATTTTGCCGGGACCTCTTTTTTGTAGGTATTACACAATTCACATATTATAGTTAGAGTCACTGAGAATCACAGGATTTTTAGTTTAATGGGACCTTGGTTTCTGTCTAGACCTTCTCATACCTGAAATCCTCAATTCTGCTTGAAGACCTTCAGGAAGTGGAAACCTAACACCTCTGTAGACATCCCATTTCACATTGGCTGAGTTCTACATAACTGGATAGTTTTCTTGATGTCAGGACTGAATTCTCTTTACTGCTTGCACTCTTGTTCCTAGTTCTCCCATCTGGGGCCAGACAGGTCAAATATGATCACTTTTCAACATGAAATTTTTTTCACTACTTGAAAACAGCTATCTTGCCACCACTCACCGAAATCTTATCAGCCTCAGGGTAAAAATCCCTGGTTCCTTCTGTCAGAATCCCCATGCCAAGACCACCCTTCTTTTTTTATTCCTCTTTTTACTATTAGGAGACACCCTTTTTTCCAGAGCTAAGGCCCAGCAAGCAAGCTGTGCCCTAAGCTTGGCATAACAGTAATCCTTTTTCCTCACCTTCTGGATGAACTTTGCCACAGCAAAATCCCAGAATTGTTTCTGCACCAGCCCCAGGTGGTCCTGATGCAGTTTGGGGTTGCTGGGAACCCTAAAATGTCAGGCTCCGGTGTCAGCCTGGAGTGAATTCATGCACTCAAGCCTTCTTCCAGTCAAAGTGGTAAGGTTTATTGTAACTCGAATAGTGAAGGTAACATTCCTAGTGAATCTGCAACTTGATGGGGGTAAGACTGGTGTATACAAAAAGGAACAGTGAAAAGATCTGGATGGGATTAAGGAATGGTAAATCATTGGTGTCCCCCTCAACCCTGCCCCCCTGCAACAGTGAAAGGGATATTAAGTGGTCTGAGATCAATCAAGAGCTGCTGTGCAGGGACTGTCAAGTATCTATGTGGACTGGGGTGGGCCAGATGATCTGGCCTGCTGTGATGTGTGGGAAAATTCAGGGACTGGGTTGCTTTCAAAGATAATAGTCTTTTCCTTTTAGGGGTCCAGGTCCCATGACCCCATCAGTCCCTGAGCTCAGACAAACACGTTCAGGTACTGCTTTCTGGTCAGGAAGCCCTGCTATGAATAAAACAATGTTGCTGTTAGCCCTCATTGCCATGGCTTCAGCTGACTGTGTAGTCACTGGAATATAATGGTGGGTGATGTTGCTTCTGCATATCACTCAATCTGGTGTTGAACGCCTAGTGACAGTATTGCAGTCAGTTTAAACCGGGAGGGAATGTGAGAAATAGCTAGTTTTTTTTGTTCTTTTTTTTTGTTTTTTATTTCCACAAAAGTCACTTGCAACCTAAGGCTAGGAATCTGAGTGGAAGTTAAACAAAGGAAGCCATATTAGAATAAGAAAACACTATTGGTGGTGAATAGACTAACTGAAGCAGTTCTGAGGTTAGGTATAGATCAACATCAAAAGGGGCGTTCCCAAATAAGAGCTGGGGTCCAGAATTGTGGAGAGTGGGAGATGTAATTAGGGGTGGAGACTCAACGTGGGGAAATTAGGCACTTCGGATAAGCTATAACCTCTATAGTACCCAGCCAATGGGAAAACAGGAAGGGAATCCAAATAGGGAATAGGAAATAAAAAGGTTTTCATCTGTAGACACATGTGCTCTCACTTCTTCCTAGTTCAACAGTGGCCTAGTGGAATTTGTGATAAAGCTAACACCATTGCCATATGTTTCAAGATTTGGCCTCACTAAAGCCCATCTCCTCCTAGAGGAGGCCCTGTCACATGTATCTGGTTTTATTTTGATTTTATTTTATGTGTTGGAGTTAACTGAACTTGTGATAACCCGTGTGAGCTCTGGTATTTTCAGAGTTAACAGCGGTTGCATAACCTCTGTGATTCTTTGGTCATTTATTTTCAGAGTTTACACTCTAAGAGATTCTAATATGATGTGGACTTAAGACTCTTCATTATACTGGTGGCCCCCTACTGAACACTCTCCAGCTTATCAATGAACTTCCTAAAATCTAATACAACACCCCGAAGTTAGGTGGTACAGTGGATGAAAAGTTGGACCTGGAGTCAGGAAGAACTGAGTTTAAATGCAGCCTCAGACATCTACTGGATATGTTAACCCTGAACAAATCACTTAAGCTAAATATAGAGGAAATTTTTCAGTTTCATCATCTGTAAAATGGAGATAGTACCTACCTCCCATAGTTATGAGGAAAAAAAATGAGATAATATTTGTAAAACATTCTAAAGTAGCTATATGAATGCCAGTAGCTAGTATTGTTATTGTCACTCTGAACTGACTATAATACCCCAGATATGATGTGACTAGGATATAGTATAGAGGAATTATTACTCATCCTCTCTCATTGCAGACTAAGCTTGCTTTTGAAATTGAGAGAACATTTGCACTTTTCTCATCTGAAGGTAGCTGTGGCATAAAGGATTGAGAGCTGGCCTGAAAGCCAGCGAGATGAAGGATTTAAAGTCAGTCCTCTGGTACATAACAGTTCTGTGATTCTGGACAAGTCATTTAATCTCCCAGTGCTCCAGGCAACTTTCAATGACTAAGATTCAGAGAAGATGCCAACTTGTATTGGTAGACAATCTCCTCTTCTGGGAATCCCCTTTATCAGTGAAATCACAGGTCTAGTCCCTGTCCTTAATCTTGTGATACCTTTATCATTTTCCACAATCTTATAAATATTACAGTTGTTCAGCAATCACAACTGCCAGTTCTTTCTGTGCATATCCAAGGATGTACTTTTTCTGAGACAAGTGATTGGCAACTCTGTGTTCCCATTCTCAGCTTTGATATCAACACCCTCTTAGCCACGTGTGTTCTTTCATTGTCAGGGAGAGCAAAGGTTTCCCCGGGAAAATGTAATCAAAATCAGAATTGGGCAGTTTGTTGTGCCCTGTGCTTGTTCTTCCTACACCAAGCAGAGGTTCTATCTCTTTGACCTTTTGTTGTTGTTGCTTTGTTTCCCCTATTCTAGTGAATATGCCCTGTTCTCTCTATCCCTGGGCCTAGCTAGCCACATTTGCCCCTCAAGAGTTCTAGAGCAAGCTGAGAGGTTGGTTGAGTGTATTACTTCCTATTTTTAGCTGCCTGTGACTAGTTCTCAGTTCCACTTAACCATTTCATACCAGATAGCTTTTATAAAGAGAGATTTACTTTAAAAAGATTTAGCAAGAATGAAATATAAACCATTCTCCTCAAATCTTCGGGGGGAAAGTAGACTCAATTTATTTCTGCTCAGCTCCACCAAATTCCTGTAAAATGGAGGCTTTGCTGCAGGATAAGTCCCAGCTGCAGCTGGGCTGGGGTCCCAAAGATCACCTGGGAATATCACTCTTTTCTCCCCAGGGGCCCAGATTCTGTTCTCTCTGCAAGCTCCAGACTCTTTAACTGGAAGATGCAGATGTATCTCCAGGCCATTCATATTCACAAGATTGGAGACTCCACTCCTTTCACCAATCACCTTGAGTGATGGGTCAAGGAGTTCCCCCTACGGAGACTGAAGCCAGGCTGAAAATGACACACTTTTTGAATCCCTCTACCAACCAGTAAAAAACAAACCAACTCTTGCTCACATGGGTAGCTGACCAAAACCAGTTATAAAAAGTGCCCACGTGCTCCACAGCCTCTTCTCAGCATTTCTATTCCAGGTCATGTACAAGCATGAAGCACCTTCCCCAGAATCTCCACTTAGGCAGCTGTTATTAGAGGCACGTAGATTATGTGCCAGACTCCCATTATACCAAGATAATTAAAAACAAACCCTTTTCTCATCCTTCACCAGCCATAGATAATTTTGAGTTTTAATATTAGTGATGCTTTTTAGCAGATTGTGGCATGCTCTTATATTCATTCTGAGTAATATGTGCCCTTGCTTCTTTAATCAAAATTAGTTACTAAGTGTGAGGTCTTGATTGGGGAAAATCCATAAAAACGTAAATTCTGTGAAAGGTGGAAGCCCAATCATGGTGATCTAAGTATCATAACTTAGATACTAAGTACACTGAGTTATAACTTAAGATACTATGTATGACCTATGAAAGCCATAATAAGAATATCATGACCGGTACATGATCAATACAGAAACTTATGTTTGGGCATAGCATTGGCTTAACACCTAAACTCATTACTAAGCAGAACACCCCAAATATCCACCAGTCAGTAGTGATGCTCTTTCTAGCTCCTCTTCCCTTTGTTTTCTATAATTACCACAGGGATTTTTGGGGTCCTTGGCAGGGATCTCCTAAACTGTCTGTCTACCACCCCAGACCGAAGATTGCCCCTTGTTTGTAAGTATTCATAGTGATTAATTAAGCTACTACCTATTGACTCCATTTAGGATGCTAGCCCGACAATGTCAGGGTACAAGGCAGTTACCTGGAGTGAATTCACACACTCAAGCCATCCCTTAGTGAAGTGGCAAAGTTAAATATTAAAGCTTATATGGAAAAAGGGACTGGGAAAGAATACCAAGTATGCTGATTAGGTGATGCAGGGTGGGATTACTGAGTAGTCAGCATATTCAAGCAGTCCAGGTGCTGGGCTCTTGGAATATATGAGAAAACTCCGAGAGTCCACAGAGATAACTTTGTTAAAGGGACGAGACAGAAGGGTAGCCAGAGCTACCACCTGGGGGATCTGGCACCTGGGGAAGAGCTCTTGGGCCAGGCACCCCTGAAATAGCTTTTATCTGAGGAATTACAGGGTCACTCTGTGCATTAACAAGGGGAGACAGTTCTGGGGGAGATATAGGGATCCCCAGCCAGGGAAATTCTGAACCTTATACTAAGTTTCCTATAAATCCATGTTATCTTTCTAGATAATTCCCATTTTTTTCCTCACTGGAATTTGATGTCTTCAGAATTTCACTGTTGAGCATTTCCCATCCTTCTTTGGGCTGAGTTCCCAAGAATTTTAGTTCACAAGATCCTACCTAGTCTTCCTCTAAACCCTTTGAAATCTACTTTCTCAAAATTTAGGTTGTGTCAGACTATGCCTGAATTTCCTGTCCTTTTCTATTCCAGACTCTATGAGGAAATATCCCTCCTTCCCTTTTCATTTCTATCTCTGCAATTCCTCCTTGATAGTAAGGATCAGATCCAGAAGATAATGTCTTCTTTTTGATTCCTTCATTTATTAGAGGAAAAAAAATTGTCATTAAAGCAAGTCACATTTTGGCAAAGCTCCAGCAGAGCCCTGTCTGTATAACTGAAGTCCCTGTCACTACTATATCATGACTGGACCAGGCTTGTGATATGTTTCCCAAGCTCCTCATATTTCTTCTTTATGTTCAGGTTGTATGTAGTGTACTTCAATGAATAAACTTCTTTTCTTTCTCCCTGTATTGACCTTCATACAAATGCTCTCTCCAAAATCCTTGCCTCTTGTTCATAGATTTTCTCACAGTGGAAAGAACCTTCTTAATATACAATGCTTCCCTCTCTCCCACCTCATTTTACCTACTGTGTTTCATTTGATTAAGGTATACCCATCTAGAGCCACATTCCAGTCATACCACTCAGTCTCTAATATATATAGGATCAAATTTTCCTGCTTGCATTAGGACCTCTCATTCCTTTTGCTTATTGTCTAAACTCTGGATATTTGTGAATTGATATTTGAAGCCCTGGTTTTTCCTACTGGCTCTTTTCTTTCATTGTAGCTACTTTCCATTTTACTTACCTATGAATCTTTTTCTTCAATCTTTTTTTAGTTTAAACCCATTTTGATAAGATAATTAATAATAACTAGCTATGTGACCTTTGGCAAGTCACTTCACTCTGTTTACTTCAGTTTCTCATCTGTAAAATGAGCTGGAGAAGGAAATGGCAAACCACTCCAGTATCTTTGCCAGGAAGACCCCAAATGGGGTCATGAAGAGTCAGACTCAGAAAAATGACTAAACAACAAAGCAATAGCTATTATTTACATACCACTTTAAAGTTTACAACATGCTTAACATAAATTATTTCAATTTATCCTCATAACAATCTTGTTGTTATTATCCCCATTTTACAGATAAGGGAACTGAAGTTGAGTGAAGTAAAATGACTTGCTCAGGGTCACACAGCAAGTAAGTATTTGAAGTAGGATTTTAACTGAGATGTCTCTCACTACAGGTCCAGCCCTTTGTCTCCTGTACCATTTGACTGCTTAGATATGCAAGACATCTGATATATACAGGTACTAATAAGTTCTGAACAGTCCTTTCTTTGCGTCAGAGTGGTCCAGTGCCCAGGGCTCCTCTTCACTTACTGGTCCTGTGGAATATGGGCACTCATCCCAAAACTTAACTTATAAAGGAAAAATTCAGCCTGAGGATCTAGGCATGGGCCCTAAATTCCTCACTGCCACCAATCTTTACCACTTTTAAGATGAAAGTATTCTCTTCTTCTTCCCCAGGCTACTGAAAGTCCCCTCTCAATGAAAAATCCACATTCTTTCTGATTCTTGCTGACTGTGGCAGGGGTACCATACCTTTATTTATTCATCTGTGAACATGTTGTATGTCCCTAGTAGAATGTAAACTCTTTGAGGGCAGGGAAAGTCTAACTGGTTTATTTGTATCCCTACCACAGAACACAGTGTCTTGAATATAACAAATATTGTTGATTAACTGAGGGAGAGGGAAGAAAGGTACAAGTGCAATCATCAGATTTCAGGATCAATGTGTATGAGAAGTTAGTAAATTTTCTCATGTAACTACAAATTATTTTACAGAACAGCTGGCTCAATTCACTATTCCGTCAACACTACAGTAGTGTGACTATCTTTGTACAGTTACTACAACATTGACTATTTCCATTTTCTGCTCTTGACTGCTTTAATGGCTGTGAAATGGTACCTTAGTGTTATTAAATTTCTCTTATTTTAATGTTTTGAAGCATTTTTCATAGTTTGTATTTCTTCTTTTGAAAACTATTAATATCTGACCAGATATCTATTAGAAGATAACTTTTATTCTTTTTATTTTTGGCTAGACAATGGGGTTAAGTGACTTGCCCAGAGTCACACAGCTAGTAAGTGTTATGTGTCTGAGGTCAGATTTGAACTCAGGTCTTCTTGACTCTAGGGCTGGTGCTCTATCCACTGTGCCACCTAGCTGCCCTGATAACTTTTAATCTTAAAAAAAAAAATTAAATGTTGTTGTTCTTCCTTTCTTCTCCAAGAGGACCAATGACATCAGGAGGGTGATGTCTTGACTTGCAGGTGAATTGGATTTAAGTGAGGCAGAGCTGTGCAGAGTCATCAGCCTCACTTTCTCCTCCAGAGTGATCGAGTCTAGTAGCAAGACATAGGTTAGGACAACTGGAGATGGCCCTGGATGCAGTAGGAGACCCTGGCCTTTTAAGCTAAGGTCCTTCCCAGGTCTCAGTTCATCTGAGATAACATACATTCAGTGATTAAAGGCTAGGTAAGAATTGCCTCAAACCTTCCCAAAGAATCAGTCTGGCTCAAGTACTTCGTTGTCCTGTAATCCCTACATTCAGTGGGAAGTTTTGATGCTTAGAGACTCCTAAGGTAAGTGCAGCTTGGAGCCTGGCAACATGGAGACCAATAATGGCTATAACCATTTCTCCCCTATCTCAGCATTTAAAAATCTTCATGTAGTCTAGTGTCCATACAGTCCATATAACATATGTATATACATATATATATATATATATATTTTTTTTTTGGCTAGGCAATGGGGTTAAGTAACTTGCCCGGGGTCACACAGCTAGTAAGTGTTATGTGTCCAAGGCTGGATTTGAACTCAGGTCCTCCTGAATCCAGGGTCACTGTGCCACCTAGCTGCCTCCAGTCCATATAATATGGCTACACTTTTTTTCGTGTCAGCCTGGGAGGTCCAGAAGACTAATAAAGCTTTAAGCATGGTATTTGGGTAAACTAGATACAGCACTAGCAAGTTATTGACAAATGCTTTTTTGATCATATTAAGAAAAGAGTCTTCTAAAACCTACCCTTTCTTTAAACATTTTAATATGAATACATTTTTATTTTCCATAGGCCTTTTCTGCGACTATTGATATAATTGTGTAACTTTTAATGTAATTTATTTGTTTCTTATGTGATTAATTATGCTGATTATTTTCCCTGCTGTTGAGATTGGGGTTCTTGAAGGCTAAACTAGCAGAATGCAAGATTTATTGTTTTATCTCATGCTAGAAAGGCTCCAAGCATGAACCTGGTAACAGACTGGATTCCTGTTAACAATAGTGTCAAATGGCAAGGAGAAATCAAGAAAAAAAAATACTGAGAAAAAGTCACTAGATTTTTCACTGAAGAGAATATTGGTAACTTTGTAGAGAACAGTTTCAGTTAAATGATGCCAGAAGCCAAATTTTAGAGAGTTTAGAAGAGAGTGAGAGGAAAGAAAGTGGATGCATCCAGTATAGACAGCTTTCTCAAGAAGTTCAGTTGTAAATGGGAAGAGAGAAGAGTGGTTTGTGGGGATAGCCCCATCAGTTAAGGAGATTTTAAGAATGGAAAATGGGAATATTTTGAGCAACTAGGAAGGAGGCAATAGATAAGTATAGATTACAGAGAAAGAGTTGGAATGATAGTGGCAGCAATCTGCTGGGAAATATGGTAAGGGTTAGGTACATCTAGAGAGGTTGCCTACAGTAAGGAGAAGGGACTACACTGATAGAATTATAAATTTTACAAATATTTTAGACAAGGACTAGACTTTTTAAAATATTAAAAAAAAGAAGATATCTTCTTGCAAACCAGATACATAAGGGAATTTTACCTTAGAAATAATGAGAAGACTGAAAAGGTTTTGGTTTCGGAACACCAGGCTGAGGAAGGGATGTTGATAGTTTAGCATCTGGTAGCTGTTGAGAAGGGAAGGAGTTAGAATCCTGTGCTACCACTTATCAGTGTATGAAAATATTTTCTCTCCAATTATTGCTCCCCTAAGCAGGGCAAATAAATAATTGGAGGTTTTGGATATGGTCTATAAGAAAGAGGAAAGTACCAATATTAATAAGTGGAAAACTAGTAAAATAATAGGTAGACAAAACCAAGGCAAAGTATACTCAGTAATAATAATAGCTAATATTCTTAAATGTGTACACAGTACTTTATATACATTTCATTTGCTCTTTTATCACTTTAACCTATGGTTATCCTCATTTTACAGAAGAGAATACTGAGATTGAGAGGTTATGTGACTTAGTCATACAATGTATACCTGAAACAAGATTTAAACTGTTTTCCTAGCTCTAGCTCCAACACTTGACTATGATACATATTCTCCTAATAGAAAGGAAGCATGTATGTAGTGGAACACCTCTAACATTAACCTTTTAAAAAGGAGTGGGATTGAGGGATAAGACATTTATAAAAATTAATAAACCTTCCCTCATCTTAAATCTCTTCTTTCATATCTTTTCTGAAATTCACTAAGATCTCGCTCCTTCCTGATTACATGACATTCCTAGCCATCTTTTTCAGTACTGACTGTGCTGTCTTTCATACCCATTACTCACTGGTCTTTTTTGGAGGGTCAATATCCTCCCTTCCTATTGCCACTTCCAGACTCTATCTCTACCACTTTCTTTTAGCAACTGCTCTCCTCCTTTGAGGTTCACATCATCCAAATTTATCACTCAATACCAATGCTAGTACCGATGCTAGTAGTGACCATTATCCACCGACTCCTATTCCCCTTGACATTTTTCCTCCTTTTTCTATGAATTTAGTGCCCAGTTCACATTTAATGCCCTAATTCCTGTCTTCATACTAGCGTATTTCAACATATGTATTGGTGTTCCCTCAAATACCGTAACTCCCCAGTTCCTCAGTGCCATGCCCTATTCTACAATTTACCTCAGCTACAAACAGAAATGATCTTTTCCATAATCTTGCAATCGTGTTCCATTTCTATATTTATAAACCCCTAGGAGGTTGCCAGGTGGCACAGTGGATAGAGCACTTGGCTTGGAATCAGGAAAACTCTTTTCCTGAGTTCAGATCTGGCCTCAGACACTTTTTCACTGTGTGACCATGGACAAATCACTTAACCATGTTTGTCTCCATTCCTCGTCTATAAAATGAGCTGGAGAAGGAAATGGCAAACCATTTCAGTATCTTTGCCAAGAAAACTACAAATAAGACCACAAAGAGTCAGATACAACTGAATTGACTGAACAACAACAACAAACTCAGCAACTAGATGTATTACCCTGGGCAAGTCACTTAACTTCTGTTTGCCTTAATCCATTGGAGAAGTAAATGGCAAACCATTCCAGTACCTTTGCCAAGAAAACTCCATGGACAGTATTGGCATGCTATCATCCATGGGGTCATGAAGAGTCGGACACAACTGAACAACAGAATTCCATGATCTGATCATAATTTTTTATTGTGTCATCTTTCCCAATGTCTTATCATACTACCTCTTCTTCATTCTTAGTTGTTTCTCAGCCCATCACCCCATTTACTGGCTGTACTGTCCTCCCTTCCTAATCCTAATCCTTAGTAATTCAAGTTCAACTTTCTACTATCCTCTCCTCCAGAATCTTCTGCCCCTTGACCTACCATGCCTTGCCAGACCTCAACCTTAGATCACTGTAATTATCTTTCTCCTTTACTCCTACACATCTGCTGCTGAATGGAGCTGGGGGAAGTCATAAAACCTTGTTATCTAAGCTCAACAGGACCTTCACTAAAAGAAGCTAATCATTCTACTCCTCTTTAATCAGTTCGCTATCTAACTCTCCTGAAGTTCTTTCTTTCCTTAGCATTTTTGACATCTATACCTTTATACTTATTTTCCCTTATGTTATGATCCTTATTTTTGTACTGGTCCTTCCATTAGTTTGTCAGCTCCTTGAGAGCAAGATTGTATAGTTTCTGTCATTGTATTCTGAATACCCAAGAAAGAGCATTATTTGTACTTCTGTAGGGAGACTAGTGAGATTGCCAGAGATTTTGTTGGTTCTCAGTATGTATAAAAAAGACAAGATTTAGAGAAAAATGAACTGTTACCACTGGCTCTTTTTGTTCTTTCCCCACTGGGAAAGTAAAAGAGTTGGAAGAGTAAACCTCTTCAACTCCAGCTCCAAGCAGATCTTTTATGGTTTTATAAACCATAGGGGGAAAATTCAAAATGATCAGAAGGAGCAAAACCTGATAATAAAAGTTAAAACAAGAGTTAAAACAAATTTTATAACCTCCAGTCAGAGTGCTTGAGGAAGGAGACTGTGAGAAGAGAGGAATCAGTGCAAAACACAATCTTAGCCAGGAAGCATTTATTGTATTTTGTTGGTTATCTGGATGGGTGGGATTATTATCACCTTTGGCTTTTAGGCTATCATGGCCTTAGGCTATTTGTTCTAAAAGAACTTTAGGAAAAGGAAAAGGCCCTGGTTTGTCAGGCTCCAGTCCCCTCTAGGCAGTGCTGACTCTTTTGGCTGCCACCTAGATGACAAACGTGAAAGCAATAAGCATTTATTCAGTACCAGCTATGTGCGAAACTTTGTGCTAAAGTACTTTACAAATTTTATTTAATTTGATCCTCACAACAACCCTGGGAGGTAGGTGCTATTATGCCTGGCACATGGGCTCTTAATAAATGTTTATTGATTGATTGATTGATACCCATTTTACAGTTGAGGAAACAGAAGTAGATAGGTTAGTGATTGCCTAGGATAACAGAGCTAGTGAGTGTCTGAGGCCAGCTCTGAGATGGTCTTCTTGACTCGAGGCCCATCACTTAATCTACTGTGCCACCTATAGCTGCCCCATGACTAAGCTGCCTTCTCACCCTGGAACTTCACTCAGCTCCTGTGGTCTCCTCATCCTAGAACATCCTTCTCCTTTGCTGGCCCTTTTCTCCCAGTGATCAGTTTCTTCCCAGTTAGAGACTCTATTTTGGGGATGCTTCCAGACTGGCCATGTTTCTTTCCCCTCCTGTCTGTGCTTCTGACTCTTACTACTGTGCTCCTGTACAAGACCTTATCCCTGTCTCCCAGACCTAGCTTTTCAGTTTCTTTTTATGTATCATCTTCCTCCACTAGAATGTAATCTCTTTGAGAAGAGACTCCATTTGCTCTTATTTGTATTCCCAGCCTTTAACCCAGTGTCTAGCAGATAACAGACACTTAATAAGTGCTTGTTGCCTGCATGCCTATTAGAAAGCATCCCCATAAAGTAATTGGAAAGCAGAAAAGTCAAGAGCTCCTTGGAGGGCATATGTGCTAGGGGAGAAGAGAATGCTTAGTTTTGCAAATTACCAACGTTACTTTTAAGCCAAGATGTTCTATGTTCCCCCATGGAGGACTGTAGCCCTGCTAATTTTGTGATACTTATTCTTAACATTCATTTAAAGTGGTGATAAACTCATTTTCCTTCACAGAAACCAAAGTTCCTAAAGAAATTATGTTTATTTATGTAGTGTTGCCTTCTGTCTTGTGTAGAGAGATGCATGTATGTGGGGGGGACGGAGGGGGAAGGGTGATGCGGTGCACAGGTTATGTATGTCCAAATGGGTCTGCCTAAATATGGCTCACAAGGGGACAAGGAAAAGCATCTCTAGTGTCTCCTCCCCCTACTCTTCTCCAAGAGAGACTTTAATTCCTACCAGGAAAGGACGATGACCAGAGACTGGCCCCTCTGTTCTCAGAAAAGCAAATATGCTGAGCTAGAATCATATCTGTCTGCTCCCTTAAATAAGTTTGCCCAAGGTTACAGACTGTCAGGGGAGGAACTCCTAGGCTTCTCAACTTTTCACTACACCAGTGTATTAGGAAAGGGAGGACAGAGGACAGAAGCAGAAAGAGGCAAGGCAAAGTAGAGAAGAGATTTAAAATTGGAGATTGAAAGAAGAAAAAGAACTTTTACAATGTTCTTTTAGGACAAAACAGGCTCTGTTACATTCTTCATTAATGAAATGTTAATGGTTTTATTTGAGAAAATGTGTCCCTACATAATTTAAAATGTTTGGTGAATCCATGACAAATTCTAGACTGTTAAAGAATCAGCAGTATTTTTTTCATTTAGTATATTGATAATATTTCATTTGTATTTGAATCGAATTTAAATTAGAATTCTCACTTCAAACATTATGGAATATAGTAACAATAAGTAATTCTGTTGTCAAAGTAAAAAATAAACCTGTTGTCATTGCCTGAAATACTTGTGACTGTGATAATAGTTATAAAACAAAACATTTATAATTGGTATGTAATTATAACTTATTTCTGCCTTAATCACTGTATAACATAGCAATGCTGGCTTTGCTCCTTGTTAAACTTCCACAATACAGAGTTTCTGGAGAGAGAGAGAGAGAGAGAGAGATTTTGGCAGTACCTTTTTTTTTTTAAATGTATTTTTATTGGTATCCTTTGTTTTTACATTGCCTAGGTTTTTCCTTCTTCCCCTTTCCTATAGAGAACAATCCCTACAACAAAGAATTCAAGGGGAAAAAAAAGAAAGAAAAATGAAGAGAAAGGGGGAAAAATCAGCAAAACAGATCAATACATTATAAAATATGATACATGCAATGTTTTATGCTTGCTGACACACCTCTACAGAGGAGCAAGGGGAGATATCTTTTCATTTCTCTTGTTCTTTATGGTTTAGCCATAGTTTTCAATTGTTTTGTAATTTTTATTCTTTCCATTTACATTGATGTAGTCAAGTATATTATTTTTCTTGTTCTGCTTATTTTATTTTGCATTTGTTTATGTAAGTTTTTCCATGCTGGTCTGTGTTCATCATGTTTGTTATCATCACAATAATATTCCATTACATTCATGTACTATGATTTGTTTAGTCATGCCTCAATTGATGGGCTCCTACTTTTTTTTTTTTTAAATTCCCAGTTCTTTGCTACCACAAAAAAGGTAGTTATGAATCCTTTAGTATATAGGGGAAGGCTTTCTTTTTATCAGTGATATCTTCTGGGTATGTGCCTACCAATGTAATCTCTGGGTCAAAGGGCATGGATAGTGTAGACACTTTATTTGCATAATTCTAAATTGCTTTCCAGAATGATTAGACTCATTCTCATCTTCTTCAGCAAATCATTATTATACCTTTCTTTCCATACCCTCTTTAACATTAAATATTCTCATTTTTTGTCATATGTGCCAATTTTAAAGGTAGGTGATTGTTTTGATTTGAATTTTTTTATTAATAATTTAGACCATTTTAAAAAAAATATGGTTAATAGTTTGTCATTACTCTTTTGGGAATCATTTATCTTGTGATTTCTTAAGTGAGGGTAAAAGTGAATAAAAATGATCCTCAAACTCTGAAAATCAATATCAATTTAATTTTGAAGGAGAAAAATATCATTTATACTGAAAAAAATATAACAATCAAACCTTAATTGCAGGCAACTCAACCTCTGAAGTAATGGCAAAACAGCTGCCAGCAGGGGGCAGCATAAGCTTTCTAAAGGCATCCAAAGTGACTTTTTCAGTAATGGGAGCTGCAGTTATAGAATTAGCTTTCTTTAAAAAAAAAACAAAAAAACCGATTCCCATAAGAGAGAAATGTCACAGTGTACAAACTTCTGTAATCCATGAAGCTATATACAGTTTGAAGGTGCAGTGGAGGTCAGATTGTAGATCATAGATTCAGAGTTAGAAGGGACCTTAGGGACATCTAGTCCAACTCCTTCATTTTACAGATGAGAAAAATGAAGCCCAGTGAGGTTGTGACTTCTCCAAGGTCACATAGTTAGTCAGTGGCTGAGGTGGATCCTAAGAATGCCAGAAGATTTTGGCTCTACCAAAAGAGAGATTTCTTTAGTTCAGTATGGGTAGAAACTTTTATAACCTTTAGAGTTTTAAAAATATCCTGTTCAGAACTTATATGACTCATGATGGTGGTGGCTCTCACACTAGACTCGTAGAGCTAGAATTCATTCTGCGTGAGCTGGAACCCAAAGAGAAAAGTCAGACTTTTATCTTCTCTGGGGAGATATAACAAACCAGAAGAGAATGGAAGAAAAGTCTGACTTTTCTTTTTGTGTTCTAGCTCACTCAGAATGAATTCTGGCTCCACTTCAGCTCTGAATCTATGACCTCCAGTTTAAAATATGCAGAAAGAAGGTAAGGCTGCCACCATCCCGCTGAGGCTGATCTCACACACCTTTCAATATTAGCAGTGGTTAGTGAGCAATTTTTTCTTTGAGGAATTTAGCTGCTAATAGCTGTACCATTTTGTAAACTCTGTTCTCCATATGTTCCTCCTTCATACTAAAACCCTATCAGTTCTGTTGTATTAGCTACTGAAGTGGGCTGTGCCTCTGTCTGATCCCAGCCTACTTTGTTCCTCTGCAATATTGCCAAGATTGTGAGAATCACAAATGACTTCCTTGTCCTGACTTCCTGTTAGCTACACAAGCACAGAGGTCACCATTATTTTGTATATCCAGATAGAACTGTAGCACAGATGGAAGAATTGATAGTTGAATCTTTGTAGAATAGAAATCTCTGCAATTTTCGTGCTATATATGTATTTTTTTTACTATTTTATTGAACTTCATATCATCTTACATTTTAAATAAATTTTACAATATTTCTTGTTAATTGTATTTTTGAGAGAACATCAGAAATGAAATAATCATCCTAGTAAGTGATGCTGTCAGCATCATCCGTACATGAACCAGACAGTTTGTTCATTTATTCACATATTCTTTCACTCAAAAAGTATTTATTGAGCTTCCGATGGCACTTTGCTAGAGATTATTTGGAATACAAAGTTGTTATATTGTGTAATTGTAGTAACCCTTCTCCTTCCTCTGGAATAAGCACCTGCTGGGCTGGCACTGTGTCATTGCTGAATTATCCCCGCTTCCCTTGAATCCTCACTACCTAACATATTGTTATTACTTGTTAAATGAAAAGATGAGTACATAAATACTGTATACTCCCCTATCTCTGCTTATACAGAACTTACAGTTCTAGTCTATTTCCGTTAGAGTAGTGATCGTGGGCTAGAAATAGAAAATATTGTCTTTCTTTATTAGGGTCAGGGAAACTGATGAATCATGGCCTGAAATTTATAAATGAGGGATCATGGTAGTAAAGTTTCCTGGACCGGGAAACCCCATCTTTCATTGTTGCTTCCCAGGGGACAGCTACCCCAAGTTCACGGTGCACTATGAATCCTGAAAAGCATATCCCATAAGCCCCCACTTATATATTTACCTAAATTAATAAATTGAAGATTACAACCTTGGCCTGACACTTACCTCTTATCTTCTAGAATCTTCTAAAACCTGATTTACCCGATTTTTATCCCCAAGTCAGAACAAGGTCAGGAAAATAATAATCTTAAGTAGTTACAGTATTAGGGGGCCTGATTTAAACCTTCTTTCAATTATAATGATGGTCCTGGTTAATTAATTGGTTCTTCAGTGTAGAGACTATGTCCTAGTTATCTTTGTATTGCCCATAATGCCTAGCTATTAGATGGTAAAAAAGAAATACATAAATATTGAATGCATGAATGGGTAGATAATGTGGGTTTGTGTAGTTACGTAGTCACCTAGCTGGAATTTAGATGTTAAGCTACTTCATCTATCCAGAAATTAGCAACAGAACAAAAGAAAAATAAGTATAAAAAGATTTTTGGGCAACCAAACTATAGGCCATGATGTGCTGTACTCACAAGGGAGCACCTCAGGCTTGAAAAACATGGTGATACTTTTATTAATGAGAATAGTGTACTCTGCTGTCAATATACTCCCCTTTATAGCGGGTAGGAATATTTTTATGGAACATTTTGATGACAAAATATGAAGCTAAGGGGATTATAAGAAACAAGTAAGAGAATCTGTTATGTTACTAGGCAGAATTATAGCTACTTGGTATTTGAAAAACTTAAAGAATTTTATTCTTTCTTGTACCTTAGTCATCTCTGGCAGTTAAGTTAAATGCTAAAAAAAAAAAAGTCAATTAACTTTTTCATGCCAGTAAGATCTCATTAAGCACATGACTATTACAAAAGTTATGTCACCCTCAATGCCTCATTTATCTCCAGAGAAGAAATTGATTTAATATTTACATGTGAACTGAAAAGGAGTCAGGATAGCATCCTAAGTTTTAGTTTAAAAATTTTTAAATTTAGTTTTGTAGTTTGCTTTTTAACTCTTCTTACCTGTAAGAGAAAGTAATCATTTATTTAGCAATGATCAGCATAAAAAAGAACTAGATGTGTGTATGGGAGACAAAGCAATGGACAGTCACCTCTATATGACATTCAAATAGTTTTAATTGATATGATATTATTTGTAGATATTTCAAAGGTATTATCCCATTGGTATGTGCAGTCCAATAGAATGTAAGTTCCTTGAAGGCAGGGGCAGTATCATTTTTTTTTTCATATTCTGAGTACCTAACACCTTCCACATTATAGTCACTTAATAAATGCTTGTTGAATCTAATAGAATCTGTACAAGCCATAATACACCAAGTATTATTCATTGGTTCTAGAGAAACACAATGCCATGCAAAACAATGAATGGGGGATAATTAATGCTTCAGGAACAGTGATATAAATGGCAAATATCCAATTCATTGAGGAAATCTTCTGCAGGCATGTTTCCAAGCACCAGCATACCATATTTCTTTTAAAACTCTGACAAGACTTAACACTTCATGTCCAGAGTTCCTCTGAGTAGTTCTCCCATATTAACACAATGCTCCAGTCTGCGTCCTGTTATCCCATAATCCAATTGTCTGTCATACTGCCCATGCTACTTCCTCCTAAACCCCCTATTTCTCTCAAACGTTCTAATATTCTTCCAGTCTCTCAAGTTCTTACCCTTTATGTCATCCTTAATTCCTCACTCCACCTTATCATGTCATCCATTGAGTCTTATTTCTACTTCCAAACATCTCTCATATCTCACCCCTTCTCTGTACTCAAATAGCTGCTATCTTACTTCAGGCCTTCATCACTTGTGTGGATTATTGCAATACCCTTCTAAGTAACTTCTCTACCTTAAATTTCTTCCCACACCAGTCCATCTTCCACATAGCTACCAGTCATTTTCCTCAAGTGCAGATCTGACTATGTCGCTCTCCAATTCAATAAAGAACACTGTCTCCCTCTAGGCTCTAGGATCAAATACACACTCCCCTGTTTATCATTTAAAATTTTCCCAGTGTGGCCACAGTATATATTTCCAGACTTCTTGTATATTACTCCTTCTTATACTCTCAGTGATCCAGCCAAACTGTCCTTTTTTCTTTTCTTTCTTTCCCCCTTTTCTAGCTCCAGACCTAACTCTCCAGACTTCACGACCACACCTCAGCTACGTTTTCATCTTGGAAGATCCTTCCTCTGTCCCCACCTCCTCCAATTGGTGAGTTCTTCCTGGAACCACTATTTTGAGGAAGTTCCTAGACTAGCCATTCTTGACTCTATCTGTTCCACTCCTGATTTTCTAGGCTGTGCCTCCATGGCCCTATGTGGGTATTTTCTCCTTCCCCCTACTCTCCTCACCCCATCTTTAGCTTTCTTTTATGTGTTGTCTTTTTGTGTTAGAATGTAAGCTCTTTGAAGGTAGGTGCTTAGTACAGTACCTGGTATGTAGTATGTGCTTAGTAAATTCTTGTTGACTTGACTTGTTCCTCACGTATTACACTCCATCTCCTGTCTCCATGTCTTTTCAGTGTCACTCATACCTGGTATGTTCTCCTTCTCTACTAAAATCTCTATCTTCCTTCAAGGCTGAGCTCAAGCAGCACCTTTTACATGAAGTCTATTCTGATCTCTCCAACTATTAGCGCTTTCCCTTCCAAACTACCTTGTATTTAATTGTTCTATATTTGTTTTCTTTATAATTAAATGTGTTGTTTTCTCCTTCATTAGAATGTATGCTCCCCGAGACTAGAGGGTTGTTTTGTTCTTTGTTTTTATATCCCAAGTGCCCATCACAATGCTACATACATGGTAGGCCATCAATAATGTTTGTTGACTGATGGATTGATTGTTTCTGATTATACATATCTCTGTCTAGGCCTACCCAAGCTGGTTCATCCACACTTTCCTAGAATCAGGGAATATATTTAAAGGGGCCTCATCGAGTGAACATATCTGGCCAGAGCACGTTAATGGAGGACACATATGTATTGTTTGGGCACATGTGAGGGTAGAGAAACTCGTATTTCTGATGTTATAAAGCTGTCAGTATACTTTACTGATGTCATCATATTCTCTCTGCCAGGCAATGTGTTTATACCAATTGCTGGATGTTATGTCATTTCTGCTGAAATTTGAATCTCCCTACTATCTGCTAGACATAGAACTAGAAGGCTTAGACATAGAATCAGATGGTTTTAGTGTTAACTGACCTTTTTATGGTCATTTCCTGGGGGAAAGATGTACCTTCTAAGAGAGGAATGATGCTCTTCTGGGCTGTGTAGAAAGAAAGCAAAGAGAAGGGAATAAGCATTTATATAGTTCTTACTGCATTTTAGGCACTGTGCTAAGCACTTTATAAATATAATCTCATTTGATCCTTACAATAACACTGCAATTGTTATCCCTATTTTACAGTTGAGGAAACTGAGGAAGAGAGAAGTTAAGTGACTTGCTCAGGGCCACACAATTAGTACTTACTACTAGTACTTAGGCCAGAAAAAGTCAGGTCTTCCTGACTTTAGGCCCAGAGCTCTGTCCATGGTGCCAACTAACTGCTTCTGTAGACCAGGATCTATTTATTAAAGCCATTTCCTGAGGGATCTCTATCAGGTAGTATGGCACAGTGGAAAGAGTGCTGGTTCTACAATCAGAGGACTGGCACCACTTTAGAAGTATTCTCTAATTCAAATTATGCTAATTTAGCATGGATTCACAGATGGTAAAAGCCAATGGTAGAAGCCCTCTGTCAAAGATTGATGGTTCTTTTGATTAACACTTTTCTGGCTGTTGCTTAAAGTCCTTTGACGAAATTTATTATCTTACTTGAGGTTGAAAAATTATGTTTAGTCCTTGTCAAGGCCCCAATTGTCAGTCTCTGCCCCATCAAACTATTTTGGGGACACTAGTCCAAAGGACTTCAAAAACTGTATTGAACATCTGTGACAAGGATCCCTTCAGCCCCATCCAAGTAATGACCATCCAAGTAAATCCAGGAACAAGAGCCTCTTTCACAGACACATTTTTCCCTAAATTCTGCCTTTATTATACATATGTGCTGGCAATGAAATTGCTTGTTTTTATTTAGGGTGCCCTGGCCCACCAGGGACAAATCTGCAAATCTTGTTAGTTTTCCCAAACATGTACTGTCTTATTTGATCCTTACAACAATCCCTTGATATAAATACTATAGATATTCTTTTCTCTATTTTACATATGAGAAAACTAAGGTTGAAAGAAGTTGTTACTTGTCCATGCTCACACAACTGGTAAGTGTTGATACAGGATTCAAACCTAGGTCATCCTGAGTCCAACTCTATAGCTCCATCTCCTATACTAGGCTATCTGTAGTAGCAGAGTTGTTTTGGAATGAGGACCCCTGAAAAAGAATGAACTGGTCTTACTCAATAGGGAGAATAATAAGCAATATTACAGTAGAATTTTGAGGCCTTACTTTTAATGTTAACAATTATCTATGAGTGATACTATTGCAAAATGAGTTTGGCCAAAGCAGTTATTATGCACAATGTTCCAGTACAGCAATCTGTAGCAGGCTAATTTTTATTTCACAGATGGTGACACTGAGACATAGGGAGAATTTTAACTTCACAAGATTACACTGAACTATTTTTTTCTTCTGAATATATTACAAAGTCTATAAAAGTTGCTAGTTCGAATTATGTGCTCTAAACTTTTTTTTTCACACAGGCAAGATGATTTTTCTTGCTATCATTATATAGTGTTTTTAAATATAGTTTTTAAAAGTATGTAATTTGAAAGAGGTCAGAGCAGTGGGTTTGTTAGATAGCTTATTTTTTTAAAATTAGAAGTAGATTGGCAATCTGTTACTGATTATGGCTATTTTCCTTGTTTTGTTGAAGATGGAAAGATTGTCCGTAGCTACTGTTGTGTTAGATAGCCCTTAGTGTCTTCAATAGGCTTTTCATTTTATCCCATCATTTTTGGTTTTGCTAAACTTGTCACTTGCAGGGTGAGATATGAATCTCTATGGCTATTTGGTTCTCCCAATTCATTTCAGAGTGGCCTCTAATTTAGATAAAGCTAAAAAGGTTGGGAATGGGTAGAGGAAATTATCATCACCATTATCACCCCATCCTTCTCTTCATTTTGCTCTTTCTCAAGTACTACTAACTTCTTCCTGAGCTTCCTCTTCTTTCCCTTTCTAGTCTTAAACAGCCAAATTAGCTATTATCCATTTTATTCTGGGTCATTTCCCTGTCTCCTCCCAACCACCACCCCTCCAAAAAATCAGGAGATGAAAAGGTATTATTTCTCTTTTTTCACTATCTCCCACATCTTTCAGCCATGGCAGCTAGCAATAGAACTACTTATCCAGAAGGGGATGCTTTATCTAGAAATTCAATTCTGAGTTGCATAGTTTAAGGACAGTGATAAGCTCAAGAGTGACCAGAGATAGGCAACCAAGATGGTGAAGGAGCTTGAGTTCATGTTATAGGAGTATTAGTTGAAGGAATTGGAAATGTTTATCTTGGCAAAAAGAAGACTGAAGAGGGATGTGATCGTCATTTCCACCTGTTTGATAGGTGTCTTCACCTGTTTGTTACATGGAGGAAAGATTAGACTGTTAATTATTGACTATTTATCTTGCCTTTTGTATATTTTTATTTGCATGTTGTCTCCCCCATTAGATCGTAAGCTTGAGAGTAGGGATTGTCTTTTGTCTCTTTTTATGTCCCAAGCACTTAGCTCAGTGTCTGGTACATAGTGGGTGCTTAATAAATATTTGTTGATTGATTGAAACTGGCAAAAAAAAATCTTCCAAAAAAAACCTTAAAGATTACCCCCAAGTAAATACTACTTAGATTCAAGAAACAAGTGCCTATTTTGTATCAGGTGGGATTTAAGGATTGCCATGAGGGAAAATGTGTGTGTGTACATACATGTATACATATATACTTATACACATATCCAGAAATCTTAGTGCAACTTTATGCTTTAATAGCTTAAAATGCTTGTCTTTTGTTACACTATGTATACCCATAAGCACCAGTAGACGGAAAAAGAAGACCAATGAGTGGAAATGACAGGGAATTAGATTTCAGATCAATATTAGAAGGGAGTTCCAAGCAATTACAGCCATCCTAAAGGTCTGATTCAGGATGTTGTGATTTCTCCCCTCTAGCCCTTTAGTCACATGACAGATGAAATGAAAAGCACATTCAGCTTGATTTCAGGAGAAACCTGAGTTCTAATTCCACTTCTGATCCTTAGTATGTGAATATTAGCCAGTCCCTTAACTTTTTTCTGTCTCAATTGCCTCATTTATGAAATGTGAGAGTTAGTAAGAAACCCTTGTCTACATTGACAGGCCCGAAGAAACTTCAGTTATAGTTTTTGATCCACCTTTCAGAGAGACACAGAAACATCTGGCAGGGGAATGGGGGTGGGAGTGGCACTACTTGTGAATCATCATCTATGGAGGGAGTAGTTCTTTTCCTGGAGAGGAAGAGAAGTCTGACTCCAAATATGTAAGAGGAAGAGGGGACTCCTTTCTGGGCTCATTCCCTGGACATAGGAGCTTCAAGAAGAATAATCAGTAGCAGTTCTCATTAGTCAAGGCATTTACTCAGCCATGTTTCATCAGAGTAGTTGGTTTTGCTCAAGTGATTTCCAGATGCTTGCATAAGCCTCTGACCCACTTTCTGTTTGCCAGGCTCTTTGGACAGTTTGGCTTAAGAGATGCCTGTTTGCACATCCACAACTGGAGGCTATTAATTCAGAGGTGGGCTAACTAGAAAAACAGCAGTGAACTAATGCAGGATTTATGATGGAGTGAAACTTAAGGTTGTATGGACCAAATTCATTTTACTTATTTAATTTCTTAGATTTACATGCTCAATGGCTTGTAAATACACACTATCATTAGAAGCTCTTCTAAGGCATCAATCACTGTGGCTCATTACTTACATTTAACAGAGAAGGGAGGACAATGAATTCTCCACATTTACTTCCGCAATTCCACTCATAGCTTTTACAGGTTGAAGGTGGATGTTGGCTCCTTGTATACATGGCAAAGAAAGAAATGCCCTTTCCTCATTCAGTACTGTTAATCATAATCAAAATGCCAAGCATTTTGCTGTCTTACTCCTTAAAAGTTATTTTCAGCTTACCCCTTTCCTTTGTCCCTGTGTCATTAGTCACAGAATTGTTCCCTGTCATTCCTCCATAATGATTCTTAGATCCAAGTGCTCCTCCTCATTTGTACAGTTACTAGCCTTGTCTGAACTCATTCCTGGATTACTGTAATAATCCCCATGCCAGTTTCTCTGCCTCTGGCTTCTTCTCAGGCTAGTTTATTTTGTACAATAACAGGACAATCTTTCTCAAAACACCAATTTTTAGTATCTGAGGATTTAGAAATTTGAGAGACCTGAAAACTGTATGATCCAATACCTTTATTTTTCAAATAAGGAAACTGAGGACCAGAGAGGCTAAATGATTTGGCCAAAGTCAACCAGATGGTCATTAATTTAACCAGGATACAAACCTAGATGTTTTGACCTCACCTTCAATTCTCTTTCTACTGTGCTAGGCTGTTCTCAGTTCTTCGTGCTAGTTTCCTCAAAGTTAGAGGTAATATTTGGGAGAAGAGAGAGAAGTGGCAGAATAGAACTGAAAGACAGCCTAGGACTATGTCCAGGTATAACTTTCCAGTTTATTCTAATAATTACAAAAACAAATACATGCTATTTATGTGTAAGGGTATGGTACATGCAGAGACCCCATTAGGTCTCTTGACTTATGCAGCCTTTCAACATGGAGGATGCTAGGGAACTTGCTTCTGGTAGTATCATAATAACATATAAGAGAAGTTTCTTGGAGATCCTGTGGATTATATCATAAGCATTCTGTAATGTGTTCCATATATCTAACTACATGGTGAAGGAGAGGCTCTTTGATTAGCTTTGGAAATATTTTCAAAGACCTGTTAGCATTAGCCACCTCCTTTTCTGTAGAGACCATTCTGTAAGGGAAATGGCCTTAGGAACTTTTACCTTCTGCGGCCATGGCACATTGAGAAACAGGCCTTAGTCATTCTTTCTTCTTTGTTTTAGGTGGAGGGCTAGACACAGAGAAGCCTCATGACTAGTGAGTTTGAAAAGTTGTCCGGAGAGCACTATAGAATTCTGCTGTTCCACAGTCTTGGTTCTAGAGTCAGTGCAAAATGATGGCCCCCAAGGAGTAGGGCATAATCTTTGGGAGTAACTTTTGGGACCCTAGACCAATGGAATAACTTATTTGGCAGTCATACTGCATCTGGGCATGAAGTTATTAGAACCAATGCTATGTGCAGCTTGAGCTAAATTTTGAGCCTGCTCTCCCAGAAACTAAGTAGTATAGGGGAGAGAATGGAAGGCATGAGGGAAAATGCTTGTACATTTTTAAAAATATGTATTTGAAGTAAACATAGAACATAGCTTTGTAAATGTTAATCAGTTTTAAGTGGTTAAATGAAACTGGGGGTGGGGTAGTCATAGCCCCCTAACAAGGTGAGGAACATAGCTGGTGGGGTCTTCAACCAACGGAAATAGAGAAGACACTTCTTGCCACTTGCTACCTTCCAGACCCTTAGGATTACTTCCCTGCAACCTTGAGAGGCAGATATAACAGCCTGGCTCTGGGAGAGAGGGCCAGAACACACAAACTGTGCTAGTAGTTATGAAGAATAAGTACATCTCATTTATGCAACCTCACCTTGTCTTATTTTCTACTAGGCATACATTTAGAATGACTAATAAAATGTAGGAAACTATAGTCTGAGTAGGACAAAATAAGAGAGGACAAATTTGGAGTCTCTATCTTAGCTTGGAGCTCCATTCCTTACTCCTTATCCTTAGCCAACC
The DNA here is from genome assembly GCF_900497805.2 of Vombatus ursinus. Classification (NCBI taxonomy): domain Eukaryota; kingdom Metazoa; phylum Chordata; class Mammalia; order Diprotodontia; family Vombatidae; genus Vombatus; species Vombatus ursinus. The sequence goes on along the minus strand of NW_020954565.1, from coordinate 7,758,474 downwards.
TTCTCTATCTTTCTACAGGGCTTTACTGTCTACACTTGTAAATTAAAGTTAGATAAGATTTTAGAATATAGATTGTTAGAGCTATGTTAGAGTGGGAAAAGGCCTTTTATATCACTTATCTGCTCAAGTACTTGTAATGACTACTTTATTAAGTCAAATTTAATTTCTCTAGGCTTTAGTTTCTTATTTATAAAATGAAGAGTTCAGATTCAGTGGCATTTAGAGGTGGGCAACGAGAAGGGTAATAGACATGAAAATCATTCCATGTGAAGATCAGTTAAGGATTCCAAGGGGACATGATATCTTTCTTAAACTATTTAAAGTATCATCATGTGGAAGAAAAATTAAATTTGATCTTCTTCCGCTGGAATTCAAACTCTCCCCTATCCACAGACCTTGCTACTTTGCAAGTACCCTTTTCACCTTCTACTACTAACACTTTTTGAACTCTTGTTGCCTTATGTGTGTAGTCATTCACTAATAGAGTGGATGTTCCTTGAGAGAAAAGACATTTGTGTTAATATTCCCAATTCTTGGCACAGTAAGTGCTAGTACAAAGTAAATGCTTAATCATACTTTTACATTCATTCAGTCATTCATTTGGTTTCAGAGGGCAGAACTAGGAGTAGCGTTTGGATATTGCCAAAGTGGCAGATTTAGGTTCAAGAAAAATTTCCTAACAATAGGAGCAGTCCAAAAGGAGAATGGGTTACTTTGGAAGGTAGGGGTTTCCCCCTTGCTGGAACCTTCTCGCAAAGGTTGGATTGCCACTAGTCAGGTGTATTGTAGATGGACAGAATAGATAGCCTTCGAAGTCCTTTCCATCTCTGATATTCTATAATTTAGAGATCTTTAGCCTATCTTTCTCAAGGATTTTCATTAAACAAGACAAACATATCTATTCAAATTCTCAGTACTTCCTTTCATTTACTCTTTTTCATGAACTCCACTTCAGCCAGCATAGGTTCCTTCTCTTCCACCAACCTTTGTGTGTAAACCTGACTCGTTCTAGAGTCAATATATTTCTCATATTATTCACCATATTTGAAATATTTTGCCTTGTCTTCTGCCCAAAGCTTCCTTTTGAGATATCAAAAAACTCCCCTTCCAGTTAAATTTCTCTGACTAGCCTTGTAATCCTAACAGTTTTCTTATACATGTATCTAGCATAGTGCCTTACACATAGCAGTGTTTAATAAATATTAGTTGACTTAATAAAATGGAAACTATCTTTTCATCTCTCTTTGTACCCCTGGCATTTAACACCTGGTGTAGTAAGTATTTAATAAATGCGTCTTCATCTGTTGACTAAATAAATTCCTTTAAATGTAATTTAATTTGTCTTTTTAAATAGATTAAGAACTCCCTCAAAGATGAGAAACTCTGATGTTAGTTACCTTTGAATACAACATATAATATTATAGTATCATGCACATAGTAAGAATTTAATGAAAATGTGTTGAATGAAAAAAAAAGAAAAGAAAAGAGAGAGTGATGGAGACCTCTGTAGGTAATTATTCCATCTGATTTCATGAGGCAAAGAATTGAGCTCATTCAAATATTTGTTGTTATATATAGTTTTATAGTTGGCAGATATAGTTTTGTATTTAATTTGTGATTTGTTAAGTGAAGTTCAAGAATAGTAAGTTTAATCTATTATTAGAATAAACCAATATTATTATTAGAACATAATTTTCTTAATAAGTTTTAACAACAAAAATATTTTAATTCCTTAGAAGGATAAGATCTAATTTTCCCTTCCCTGATACAATATATGTGTATATATATATATATATACACAATATGTATGTATAGATGTATAGATGTATATATACACATATATATTTAATGAGATTTTATTTTTCCCCAATTTAATGTAAAAAACAAATTTTCACATTTTAAAAAAATTTGAATTCCAAATAATATTCCTCCCTCTCTCCCTTACCCCCTCCCTGAGAAGGTAAGCAATCTGATATAGATTATATATGTGCAGTCATGTAAGACATTTCCATATTAGTCATTTTGTACCATAAGACTTGTAAAGAAAGAAAGAAAAGAGGGAAGGAAAGAAGGGAGGAAGGAAAGAAAGAAGGGAGGGAGGAAGTAAAGAAAGAAGAAAGGAAGGAAAGAAAGAAAGAAAGTAAAAAATAGTATGCTTCAGTCTGTATTCAGACAACATCAATTTTTTTCTCTGGAGGCAGATAGTATGTTTCATCAGGAGTCATTTGGGATTATCTTGGATCATTGTATTGCTGAGAATAGCTAATTCATTCACAATTCATCATGCAATATTGCTGTTACTGTGTACGATATTCTCCTGATTCTGGTCACTTTACTTTGTATCATTTCATGTATGTCTTTCCAAATTTTTCTGAAATCATCCTGCCTGTCATTTTTTATAGCGCAATAACATTCCATTATAATCACATACCACAACTTTTTCAGCCATTCCCCAATTGATGGGCATCCTCTCAATTTCTAATTCTTCTCTTTAAGATAAAGACCTAGCAATGGTATTGCTGGGTGAAAGAGTATGCACAGTTTTACAGCCTTTCGGGCATGGTTCTAAATTGTTCTCCAAAATGGTTGGATCAGTTCACAACTCCATCAGCAATGCATTAGTGCCCCAGTTTTCCCGCCTTTCCTCTAACATTTATCATTTTCCTTTTCTGTCATATTAGCCAATCTGATAGATGTGAGGTAGAACCTCAGAGTTGTTTTAATTTATGTTTCTCTAATCAATAGCGATTTAGAGCGTTTTTTCATATGACTATAGATAGCTTTGATTTCTTTGTCTGAAAACTGCTTGTTCATATCATTTGATCATTTATCAATTGGAGAATGACTTGCATTCTTAGAAATTTGACTCAGTTCTCTATGTATTTAAGAAACGAGGCCTTTATCAGAGATATTTGCTATAAATCCCCCACCCCCAATTTTCTGCTTCCCTTCTACTTTTGGTTGCATTGGTTTTGCTTGTACAAGATCTTTTTAATTTAATATAATCAGAATTGTCCATTTTACATTTCATAATGCTCTCTACATCTTGTTTGGTCCTAAATTCTTCCCTTCTTCATAGATCTGACCAGTAAATTATGCCATGCTCTCTGAATTTGCCTGTGGTATCACCCTTTATGTATAAATCATGTACCATTTTGACCTGATCTTAGTATGTGAGATGTTGGTCTTTACCTAGTTTCTGACATACTATTTTCCCAGCAGTTTTTGTCAAGTAATGAATTCTTGTCCCAAAAGTTTGGATCTTTGGGTTTATCTTGGCTGGTAGACTCCCAAGTATTTTGTATTGTCTACAGTTACATTAAATAGAATTTCTCTTTCTTTCTGCTGCTGTTTCTTGCTGTTGGACTTTGTTGGTAATAAGTATATAGAAATGCTGATGGTTTATGTGGGTTTGTTTTGTATCCTGCAACTTTACTGAAGTTGTTAATTATTTCAACTAACTTTTTAGTTGATTCTTTAGGATTCTGTAAGTATACCATCATATTATCTGCAAAGAGTTATAGTTTTGTTTCCTCATTGCCTATTCTAATTCCTTCACTTTCTTTCTCTTCTTTTATTGCTATAGCCAGCATTTCTAGTACAATATTGAATAATAGTGGTGATAATGGGCATTTTTGTATCACCCCCGATTTTCCTGGGAAGGTTTCTAGCTTATCCCCTTTGGAGATAATACTTGCTGGCAGTTTTAGATAAATTTAGATTTAATGTAATGAATTTGATTTAATAATAACAAATTTAATTTAATAATTATTATTTAAAAAATTAAATTAAATTTAGTAAATTTCCTATGCTCTCTAGTATTTTTAAAAAGAATGGATACTGTATCTCATCAAAGGCTTTTTCTGCATTTATTGAGATAATCATGTGATTTCTATTAGTTTTGTTATTGATATGGTTAGTTATGCTGATAGTTTTCCTAATACTGAATTAGACCTGCATTCCTGGTATAAATCCCACCTGGTCATAGTATATGATCTTTGTGATGTAATTGCTGCATTCTCCTTGCTAGTATTTTATTTAGTATTTTTGCATCAATATTCATTAGGGAAATTGGACTGTCATTTTCTTTTTCTATTTTTACTCTTCTCACTTTAGGTATCAGCATCACATTTGCATCATAAAAAGAATTTGGTAAGACTCCTACATGAACTCCTTAAGAAAAAAAAATGCTCAGGGCTTCTTTGCCTATTTTTTCAAGTAGTTTATATAGTATTGGGGTCAGTTGTTCTTTCAGTGCTGGGTAGATTTTACTTGTGAATCCATTTGGCCCTGAGCATTTTTTCCTTAGGGAGTTCTTTGATAGTTTGTTTAATTTCTTTTTCTAAAATTGTTTTTTTTTTTAAAGTATTCTATTTCCTCTTCTGTTAATCTGGGCAGTTTATACTTCTATAAATATTTATTCATTTAATTTAGATCATCAGATTTATTGACATATAATTGGGCAATATAGCTCCTAATAATTATTTTAATTTCCTCCTCATTGATGGTTAATTCACCCCTTTCATTTTTGATAATGGTAATTTGGTTTTCTTCTTTCCTTTTTTTAATCAAGTTAATCAATGGTTAACTATTTTATTGATTTTTTTTCATCTATAAAACCAGCTTTTAGTTTTATTTACTAGTTCAGTGGTTTTCTTACTTTCAATTTTATTCATCTCTTCTTTGATTTTCAGGATTTCTAATTTAGTGTTTAATTGGAGATTTTAAATTTATTCTTTTTCTAGTTTTTTTTTCAATTGAATGCCCAATTCATTGATCTGTTCTTTAATTATTTTATTAAAGTAAGTGTTTAGAGTATAAATTTCCCCCTAAGTATTTCTTTGGCTGCATCCCATAAATTTTGGTATGTTGTCTAGTTGTTGTCATTCTCTTTAATGAAATTATTGATTGTTTCTGTGATTTGTTCTTTGACCCACTTATTCTTTAGAATTAGATTATTTAGTTTCCAATTAATCTCTAATCTATCTTTCTATTACCCTTTATGGAATGTAAATTTTATTGCATTATGATCTGAGAAGGATGTATTTAATTTTTCTGCTATTCTGCATTTGTGAGGTTTTTATGCCTTAATACAAAGTCATTTTTTTGTGTAGGTTCCATGTACTGCTGAGAAAAAGGTATATTCCTTTCTAGTCTCCATTCAGTTTTTTCCAGAAATCTATATCTAAGTTTTCTAGAATTCTATTCGCCTCCTTAACTTCTTGCTTATATATTTTGTGGTTAGATTTATCTAGTTCTGAGAGGGGAAAGTTGAGGTGCCTCACTAGGATAGTTTTTTTGTCTGTTTCCTCCGTAATTCATTTATTTAACTTGTTAAGAAATTTAGATGCTATACCATTTGGTGCATGTATGTTTAGTTTTGATATTACTTCATTATCTAAGGTACCTTTTTAGCAAGATATAGTTTCCTCCCTTGTCTCTTTTAATTAGATCTATTTTTGAATTTTCTTTGTCTGAGATCATGATTGCTACCCCTGCTTTTTTTTTTACTTCAGTTGAAGCATAATAGATTGTACTCCAGTGCCTTATTTTTACTCTGTGTTTGTCTCTGTGCTCCAAATGTGTTTCTTATAAACTGTATATTGTTAGATTCTGGTTTTTAACTCATTCTGCTCTCCACTTCTGTTTTATGGGTGAGTCCATTCCATTCACATTTACAGTTATGATAACTAACTGTGTATTTCTCTCCATCCTATTTTCCACTGTTTATCCTTCTCTCTTTCTCTCACCTCTTACCCTCTCCATCCTCACAAGTGTTTTACTTCTGGTTACTGCCTCCCCCAATCTGCTCTGTCTTCTGTCAGTTCTTCCCTCTTCTCTTATCCCCATCCCTTTTTTCTCTCCTATTGGGTGAGATAGATTTCCATATCCAATTGCGTGTGTATGTTATTCCCTCTTTGAGCCAATTCTGTTGTAAGGTTCAAACGTTGCTTGCCATGCCTCCCTCCATCTTCCCCTCCTTTGTAATAGCTAGGCATGAAAGACCTATTCATCTCTCTTTTATGTGAGATCATAAAATTTATCCCATTTCCTTCTATCCCTCCCTTCCTTTTCCCAATACAATCTTCTTTCTCATCCCTTAAATTTGTTTTGTTTTTTGGATGTCATTCCATCATAATCACCTCACACCTGCACTTTCTGCTTCTAATTGCCCTTTATTGTGATAAAGTTCTTAAGAGTCATCTTGCTATGTAGGAATATAAACAGTTCAACCTTATTAAATATCTTATGTTTTCTCTTTCTTGTTTCTATTTTTTTTTATATTTTTCTTAAGTCTTGTATTTGAAGATAATTTTTTTATTCAGTTCTGGTCTTTTAATTAAGGATGCTTGAAAGTCCTCTATTTTGTTAAATATCCATTTCCCCCCTGAAGGATTATACTGCCCTTTGTTGGGCAGGTGATACTTGATTATAATCCTAACTCCTTTGTCTTCCAGAATATTGTATTCCAAGTCCTCCAGTTCTTTAATGTAGAAGCTGGTGAATCCTGTGTAATCCTGACTATAGCTCCACAATGTTTGAATTGTTTCTTTTTGGCTGCTTGCAATATTTTCTCCTTGATCTGGGAGCTCTGGAATTTGGCTATAATATTCCTGGGAGTTTTCATTTTGGTGTCTCTTTCAGGTGGTGATTGGTAGATTCTTTTAAATTCTATTTTGCCCTCTGGTTCTAGCATATCAGAACAGTTTTCCTTGATAATTTTTTTGAAAGATGCTGTCCAGGCTCCTTTTGATCATGGCTTTCAGGTAGTACAATAATTCTTAGATTATCTCTCCTGGATCTGTTTTCCAAGTCAGTTGTTTTTCCAATGAGAGATTTCAAATTTTCTTCTCTTTTTCTGTTCTTTTGATTTTCTTTTATCATTTCTTGATGTCTCATGGAGTCATGTGCTTCCACTTGCCCAATTCTAATTTATAAGGAATTATTTTCTTCATTGAGCTTTTGTATCTCCTTTTCCATTTGTCCAATTTATTTTTTAAGGAGTTATTGTCTTTGATGAATTTTTAAAATATATTTTCCCATTTTTTGTGTTTCTTTTACCAAGCTGTTCACTCTTATTTCATGTTTCTCTTGCATTACTCTCATTTGTTTTCCCATTTTTTCTTCTGCTTCTCTTATTTGCTTTTCAATGTTCTTTTTAAGCTCTTCCAGGAGTTCTTTTTTGGGCCTGAGACAAATTTATATTTTTCTTTGAAGCTTTGTATGTAGCCATTTTGATACTGTCGTCCTCTTCTGAGTTGTGTCACCATTGTAACTTTCTATAGTCAAGTTCTTTTTTGCTTTTTGCTGATATTTTTCTGCCTGTTTCATGATTTTGTACTTTTATGTTAGAGTTGAGCTCTGCTTCTGCACTTTCTCGAGCTTCTTGTGCCAGGGCTTGGGGCCTTGCTGTTAGCTTTCACAGGGCCTCAGGGCCTATCTGCTGGCTTGCATTGGAGGGAGGAGGCTTTCTGGTGCAGGTGATGGGGTGCAGGGCCTCCTTGTTAGCCTGTCTTGGGGGTGGAGTCTCTCTGCTGGCTGGCCCACAGAGCAGGGTCTTGTTGCCTGGGTGGAGTCTTGCTTCTGGCTGGCTCTGGGATCTTGCTACTGGTCAGTAATGGGGGTGGGTGGGGGCCTCACTGGTGACCTGCATGGGTTGGGGTGGGGGTAGGGGGAGTGTCAGGCCTTGCTGTGCTGCTGGTCTGGGACTGCTGGCTTACCTTTGGAACTCTGACTTGCATAGGTGTGGGGACTCACTGGTGGATTGCTCAAGGGCTCAGAGCCTTGTTGCAGGCTCCCTGGGGTGTAGCCTATTGATTCTGCTTGTTTACCAGTCTCCCCTCACACCTCAGTGAGGCAGACCTTTCCTGCTGTGCTGGTAAGTTGCTTCCCTGCTCATAAATTGGTTCTGAAGAATTTTTCTAGGTTGTTTGGAGGGGAATTTGGAAGGAATCCAGGGAGTTCCTTCCTCACTCTGCCATCTTGGCACCAGAAGACCTCAAAACATAATTTTCATATTTATTTGGTGACAGTATGGGATACCCTCATTTTAGAGGCAAGATGAAAAAAAGCACTTTATTTGGAATCAGGATACATGAGTTCAAATCCTACCTCAGTTTATACAAGTGATTTAATTTCCCTGTGTCTTGTTTTCTTCATCTGTAAGATGAGAGATTTGGATTTCTAGCTCTTAATTCTGTGAATCTGATTCTACTCAAGAGTGTTCTGAGGACTTAATTTAGATGTGTTCTTTTGTGCATTTGGTGGTGGTGGTGGTGGTAGTGTTGTGGTATATGTGTGTTTGTGTTTATTAGTGTGTGTTGGGGAGAAGAGGGGATAAGAAGAAGGCTATGAAGTTGCTTCCAAGTCCCTGAAATATATGAATTTAAATGCTACTGATTGGGAGTGATGGACTTGACATTTTAATGCTTGGGGAAGCAGCGCTTAGTATATATACAATTCTTCCTCAACTAAGGGAATGATACAACCCAACCTAGCTTAATTCCATGGCAGAGGAAAACATTGAGAGATCTGAATGTATGATTTTTTTTTGTTTGTTTTTTAGGCAATTGGGGTTAAGTGACTTGCCCAGGGTCACACAGC